>NC_051157.2:13428974-13756474 GCF_013339745.2 Dermacentor silvarum
ATGATGGTGGTGGTGGTGGTGATGATAAGCCGATTCGTTATATGAGTGCTGTCCTGTGCAGGAGCTATTTCAGCAAGACAGCAGCAGCAGCAGCAGCCATGGTCAACAAAGTACACGAGGGTTCGCTTAAAAGCTGCGCTTAAAGAAATTGCCAGAAATCAAGAAAAATCTGGAAGAACAGAGCATCAGTTTTGCGCCTCCATCTTCTACACAGCAATAAGAAACGATATCAACGTTTTAAAATGTGCACTTATTAGGACGTCAAAAGTAAAAGAAATTGATGATACACCTCTCCCAAATATACCAGCGATTTGGGAATAGAATATTCGCGAAAATCACGGAAGCATTATAATAGTTTCACGTGAGTTGTAAGCTTATGCATCCTTCTGCAGGATGCATAAGCTTACAACTCTAAGCTTTCAGCTCTCCATGTTAGTAAGATTTTAGATGATTTTAAACTTCACGGCAAACGCCTACCTTTTACCTTTGAGCTCCCCGTAGACAACAACCTCCAGTTCTTGAATTTAAGCCTCCTTTTCTCTAAGGACCATGTTTGCTGGTGCTATTCTCCGAGAGTAAAGAAAGAACTGCCTTATGACTCCGCGCACTCTAAGCTGGCGAAAAGAGCTATTGCTTCACTCTGCCTGGGATCAGAACTCAAGAGGTCTTGTGAACACAAGATGCAGTACTGTTTTGACAAACAGTGAACTATGCTTTCAAAAGCCGGCTACCCTCGTTCGGTCCTGACGTCAGTGGCCAAATCACTACAACAGAAATTAAAAGCGGTCATACTAGAAAATGAGGCGATCGAAAGCCGGTGAGCGGAGTGGCAAAGGCCACAGATCGCGCCGTATGTGCGTAAGTTGAGCCACAACTTAAAGAAAGTGGCGAACAGGTACGGAGTGCCAGTAGTGTTTTCCGCTCCCAACAGGCTGGCCCAACTGTGTCCCCGCATAATGGGCAGATCTAAGGTAGGCTGCCAAGTACAACACGTCACACCTTACGGGCGGCGAAGGCTCATCATTATCATCACCATCTCCAGTCGCGGGTGGAGGCCTGCTGGCCAGGACTGCGGGATTGCCTCTTCTTCACAATTCTTTCTTTCTCTTTTATTCGAGACAATTGTCATACAAATTGGCTCAGGAGGGACAACAAAAGGCCCGGAGAGAGCCTGACTAGGTTGTGCCACCCTGACAGCGTAGGCAGCAAGTCTTGTTTTGATTACACATCATAGGCCGACCCAAATACAATAACAACAATGCAAATACAGATAGATATGCAGTTCCTTTTTCGGAATGAGAATCAAAACCTAGTACATATGCACACACATAGTGAAATAAATCTACACAATACACAATGAAATACAACACAATACACAAGATTAATACCGAGAATTGGTTCAGGGACTAACATCTCACATCTGCTCAAATAGTAATAGGGTTTTAACTTGCTTTTTGAATTGAATTAGAGAAACTCTAGAATTAATTAAATTTAATATGTCAGGATACTTATTGAGGAGTTCTGGTATTAGTGACGATAGCCTCTGTAAACCATAATTTGTGCGTGATCTTGTCTTAACTATTAAGCTGTGTCGTAGTTTAGCAATGTTTAGCAATTACTGACATTTTTCTCAAAATTTGCTGTCACAACTCAAACTTTCCCTTAAACACCAAGTATTCAGTTTAGCTTTCTCTCTTAAAAGCAACAAATTCCCGTCGGATTCATTCAGGGGTCGCCTGCAATGACAGTATTTCTATGTTATCACACGTTTTCTGTGTGACGAAACAGGTTTCAGTGCCGTGATAGTGCTTCGATCTCCTCAATCGTTTGTAGAACCGTGTTCACGCAAGTTTTAAATTCTCACTGTCCTGCTTGGTTTCCGTCCAAACAGTATGATGGTTGATTCAGGAACATATCCACTGTAGGGGATCGACCAAGCACTGTGGGGTGTGTAGAACGAAGTTTAGAAGCATCCTAAATTTAAATAGGATATCTTGTCCTTAGAAATAAAGAGAGAAATGTGGGAAGTTTAGAACGGTGCGAGAAGTACGATAATGGCGATGTTAATGGTGGTGGTGGTGGTAGTGACGACGGCGATGATGATGATGATTTTCTCCCAGCATTGCGCAAACCCACCCTGAAAATAGGATGACAATTTCCCCTCCCTCCTTCCCTTACAAATACAAATAGATAAATAAATTTTCAGAACAAATATAACAGATTATAAATCAAAGGTGGGCGTAATACAGTAGTAAGCCAAGGAAAAAAATAAATAAAATGTTTGAAATATTAAGTGAGAGCAAACTAAGAGTATGGGAAAGTGTAGCTAACATACGTTCAAAATAATTTATAGAAGTTGCTTTCGTGTTTGTTTTTTCGAATTTGAGTTTTATAGGTTTCTGAAGGAGAAATGCATTGTGAGGATATGGTGGAGAATAATTAACATAGGAAAACATTAGCACGGTAATCTTCTCCTTTCGCAGAGGTAATCATAGACGGCTCGGCAACGATTCCTATGGTTGTAGCCTTGAACTAATGACTTAAGTGGAAGTGCAACAGTATTACATGGATTCCAAAATTATTTTCTTAGAGTGGCAAAGCGTTGGTATGGATAGGAAAAAGTGATCGAGAGATTCCAATTCGTTACAGACGTAGCATATAAAGTAGATAGCATCAGACCAGATCTGCTGCAAGAGAAAATTTTGCCTCCTCAAAAACAATTTCTGGATTTCTTAGCGTGAGTGCAAATCAGTCAGCCTCTTCATATACAGATTTAGGTAGGAAATACTAAAGATTAAAAAAGAGAGAGAATGTACGTGTTTTCTCAATATTCAGGCCCAAGCTGTCCTGTTTCAAGGAAAGGATATAGTTTTCCTGATATCTAGAAAAATAACCTTGAAATAAATCGAATTGAAGTTTACGTATAGCATGAATTCAGTACATGCATCCACCTCCTGCTCGTTGAATAGCGGCCCTGCTTTTCTCAGGATATTTAACGGGGACCGTATTGAGCCGTGCAGGGAATAAGTTTCATTGTTGGTACGTCTTTTCTAGTGTTTAGCGCCGGAACTTGAGACAAAACGGACAGAAGTCGAGACAAACACAAGTGCTACTTTTAACAATGCTTCAATAGAAGCCAGATATCATGGGTTTATGTAACCCAGGACAAATTCCAAGATGAAAACGACCAAACGACCAGGTGACAAGAGAATGAAACAACGAAATGACAAGATTTTGAAATATGAATCCGCAACAACTGTTGATAAGCTTGACAAAGATTGCGTTGGTACATCTTCGCAATCTTTATCGAGGGAATTACTGTCATTTATCGCTGGCTCATACTTTGCGCACGCTTAGTATTTATCTTGGGTATATAAACTCCGGATCCGGCTTCTAATAAACCATTGTTGAAAGTAGTGTTTGTGTGTCTCAACTTCTGTTCGTTTTGTCTCGTATTTCTGCTCTATGCACTGGAAAATATGTCGTATTGAGCCTGTAATCATTCATTTATTGTTTTTCCTTGTGTTTTGGAATATAATATGTCTTGTGATTCGGGCTGGTTCTCACACCAATTACTGCTTAACTTCCGGCACAGGTTGCAAATAATGTATAAATATACAGTGTGTTCATTTTTAAGTTTTACGGAATTTTTAAAGATCGCCTATGGCAGGTAGCATAATTGCTATCGTTGAGCTGGGTTGTTCGAAGAGGCGGATATTAGTAGCGCGAGAAATCGAAACAGATATTCAACTAATAAAAAAATTGATTAATGAACTTCTAGGTAATTATTTTATGACACATTGCAATTTACAAATTGGAGCCGGCGAGTTTGCAAGACGCATCTACTTGAAATGAATTTCCAGGATGACACCAGTTTTGAGATATTTCCCAAAGTGTGAGACGAAATGCATGGATGTTCCCGTTACCTTTGTGCTTCAATGTATATAACAGCATTTTGGTAAAAAAGTGGAACAGTGCATTTTTACGGCGAGTTTGATGGCGCATATCTCCAAATTGGTGTTATTCTGGAAATTCATTGCAAGTGGATATGCCTGACATGCTCACCCGCTACAATCCGTAAATTGCAATATGTGTCGTAAAGTAATTAGCTAAGAAGTTCATTAGGAAATTTCTGTTAATTAGTTGAATATCTGTTTCGATTTCTCGTGCTGCTAATGTCCGCCTCATCGAATAGCCCAGCTCAATGATAAGAATTATGCAACATGCCACAGGCGATTTCTAAAAATTTCGTAAAACTTAAAAATGAACACCCGGTATAATTTCATATTGAAACACAAAATTTCCACTTTTACTTGGTTTCACTCGACGTGAAGAAAGCTTACGTGTGGCATGCAAGTATAAGCTTCTTTTACACGCCTATTATTTGTGTCGTGCCTTTCTTCTAGTTTTCTTACTGACGTGCCGCTCACACAAACATGAGCCAGAAGGTACTGGTTGGTTTAAGAAGAGCTCGCGTCACTTGCTCGGTCCGCGGGGGTGTCATTTATGGCCGTTAAAATAAAGTCGCGCATTTTATAACTATGTATGAGTGACGTGAATGATTGACAGTTCTATTTGTTACAAATGTGGCATAGAATAAACGTTAACACACCTCCTGTAAGACTGCATATCATACAAAGACCAGAACTTTGCCCTTCGGACAGCTTTGGGGAGGTTAGATGACCAGGCCTTTGTTAGAAGACAAGATCATTGCCTCATGCGTCAGCGATTCGAAAAGCCACGAGAACGCTGCCGCGTTTTTTGAGATGCAGCTGGCTACCGCTTGCGACGAACCGAACACTGAACACTTAATTGCAAGTGTGTCCGTGCAGACAGTGTTCTCCTTATCTGTCACTCCCTTTTCTCTTTCCCCACTGCAAGCTGGCCAACCGGGCTCAACCGGGCTCAGCCATATCACTTCTCTCTCTCTGGTTTGACTATATACAGGCTGATCACATGCATGCGCAACAAACGTCTATATCTGCGTTGCGCTCACTAAAGAACTAGTCAATTCGGTCGTTATTCGTGTGCAGAATTTATTGTTCATTATTCGTGCGCAGAACTTACAGCTCCAGGTCAAATTCTGGCCGCGGAGGCCGCATTTTGACGGGGCTAAATGCAAGGACGCCCATGTACCGGGCATTTCGTGCACGATAAAGAATCACAGGTGGTCCAAATTACTCCGGAGTCCTCACTATGGCGTCCCTTGTAATTATGACTTGGTATTGGCACGCAAAGCCCCAGAATTTAGCTTTTATTGGTTCTATTTGCTTTTACACAGATACATGGTATGTGATGTAACTTCTGTATTCATCGGGGTTAATTGCACCTATGGTCATTGCCTAACCGACTTTATCCTACTGCAATCAGTATTGGATGCTACTATATACGAAGTTTTATCCGGGATAGAGTATGCCGGGGCGGGAAAAGTTTGTCTAGCCAAGATATTCCATAATTACACGCCGCGATCACATACATACCTGCACTGTTTGTGAACTCCGAGCGCTTGTCTTTCCTGCCCGCTTGTTTCGCGCATCGCGACATTCCCGTTCTAGCTATGAACTAAACGTACCTAATGAAGTTATTCCGGCATCCACGGCGCAGCCCTGACATGAGAAATTATCTGTAGTAATCAGGACACGAACTCCTGATTATTCCACAAGTCGGACCTAGAGCCGAGGAAACACCCCTTGCTAAGGTAACGTAAATCCAGTCCGCCTGTCGACAGCCTATTATGTAGTACTACTCCAATATCGAAGCTTTTGTGTGCGTGCGTGCATGTGTATGTGGGTGGGCGTGCGTGTTTGTGTGCGCGTGCTTGTGTACGCGTGTTTGTGTGCGCGTGTTTGTGCACGCGCGTGTTTGTGTGTGCGTGTGTGTGTGCGTGTTTATGTGCGTGTGTGCGCGTGTGTGCGTGTGCGTGTGTGTTCGTGTTCGCGCTCCTACTGAAGTGAAGACGCAAAAAAAGTCGTGTCGTTGTCTATGTGTGATCGTCAACATTACTCGTCAGCAGCGTACCTGTTGACATGTCTTTCGCAAAACTACGACCGCTGGCGAACTTTTCACACGTTGTGCCTACGGAAGCGATTGATACTCGTGTAATGAATTATTTTACAAATCTCTGGCGCGGTTTCATTAGTCTAATGAGTAGTACGTCTATGCCTTAACACTGCCTTTCGGAATGACGTTGAGCGCAGTATCGATCGCAGCGCTGCCGGTATCGCTGCTCTAAAATGTCGACGTCTATCGCGGAAGTTGCAATTAATCGCGTGTTCTCAAATCATCCAACTGCCCGCGAGCCAGTGGCGGTTGTTCGCGTGTCAAGGTTGTCATGGCGATAGTGCACGAGTCAAAGCATGTCATCATTTCCCGCGCTTCGTTAGCCCTGACAGCTCGTTAGAAGATTACACTCAAGTCCGGCAGTGCCTGCGCTACCTGCCGCCTACGTCCGCTCATCGGGGATCGAGAACACATAACTATATGAAATAAAATTCAGAGCCCTTGAACTACTGTTCAGATGAAAGCCAGCGTCTATAGCTGCGACTATGGTGGGTCTGCTGTAGTGAATATTGCTATAGTTAATTTATATATTACAATTATTGACTAGATTGAGCGTGTTCGGCATGTTCGTCAAAGAGCAAGGACACCGACGTCTTGTTTTCGCCCGGCGTGATGGCCAAGTAGTGCGTTTGCTGTGCGACGAGATCTCTCCCGCTCCTGCTCTCGACGGCACATATCCACTTATCCAACGCGGGTATGAGCCACACGTTATTTCTTTCTTACCTTTCTTTCTTGTCCCTGGCTCATACCCGCTTTGGATATGCGGGTAGGCGCCACACGGGATTTTATTATCGTTAATCGTGACGTAACTGACAAAATGTGATGTTATTGATGTCATGACCTTTCAGTCATGTTAGGCATACATTCATACCCGTCCATGCCAATTTTGCTATATACCAAGTGAACGAGATTGTTGCCTACTTCCGGAGTACACGGACGCGATCTCCGGGAACCTAGCCCTTAACAGCTTCGCTGTAACAAGAAAAATATTGAACACATCGCATGCCTATACCTCGCGCTTTAGAATGCCCGTGCTGGTCTTTCATGAGTGGCATGCGAGAGATTCTGCCATGATGAAAACTTTGTTATTTCACCTATAAGCCAAGCTACACATGTTTGCATCAGCTTGCTGAAGTCTGATAAGTGATCTATTTTCAGTGCGCATTATTGCTCGTAACAGGTAGCCGCATGTTCAGCTTACATTGCTTTTATTTGTTGGGGCATCTTGTCATCTGGAAAAAGTGCGACAGCAGCTAGACGACCCCGACCACAGGCATGTCCCTGCCGTAAGTTGGGAGATGCTATGCGTGCGCACATAAGGTAACTCCAAACGTGCATCACGTCGCGTGCGAATGCCCAGGAATAACGACGTTCCCAGAGAAGCACGTACCGAGCAAAAGGTGGCGACGACCTTCGAGCAGTGTGGCACGCTGCAAATATGGTTATTTATTTATTTATTTATTTATTTATTTATTTATTTATTTATTTATTTATTTATTTATTTATTTATTTATTTATTTATTTATTTATTTATTTATTTATTTATTTATTTATTTATTTATTTATTTAAACTGTCAGTCCCATCAGGGATCTTTACAGGAGTGGGTTAGAAGAGTCTGTAGACATTGTGGTACAGGCATTCACATAAGTATACAATAGGGTAACTAGAAAATGTTAAAGATAATGAACAAATTTTAACACCATTGAGTAGGACAATAAGATAACGCATAATCAGCTTATTTCATTTACATACTATGTACTGCAAGCGAAAGAAAAGACAAGCGCATGAGATATAAAATTGATACCGTCATCCACAATATCACATCCCAAATTTCCACTTTACCCGGTAAGTAAAACAATGATAAAATGATAGCATCACTTACTCGTTGCTGACAGCACAGATTGGCCAGCAAATTTGACAAATTTGTCGACACACAGTAGGCTGTGCGACCACCGTCTGTTCTAAAGCATTCCAGTCACGAACAGCTCGCGGGAAGAACGAATAATTAAATGTATTGTTAGCGCAGAAATATTCTTGGAGTGTAAGGTGATGCTTATGATGGGTTTCTCTGGATGTCTTACAGGAAATGTAGGTTTCAGGATCCACTTTAACCTTATTATGCAGGAGGAAGTACAAAAAAAATTGAGTCGGTACAGCATCGCCCGACTGGTTGGTGCATGAAGGCCTATCTCGGACAGCATCTGCGTAGGCGAGTCGGTGCGTCTATATCTTTCACAGATAAAACGCGCCGCGTTTCGCTGGACAGCCTCAAGCGTAGCTATTTGATTTTGCGCGAACAGAAACCACGCCATGCTCTCATATTCTAAGATAGGACGTATGAACGTTACATAGGCCAAGAGCTTGGCTTCCTTCGTAGAGCATCGCAGGGCCCGCTTTAAAAGCATTAGCTTTCGCATCGCTTTCCTTTCCACGTGCTCTACATGAGCCGACCATCCTAGATCCGATGATTGACGACGCCCAAGTACTGAGTGAGTGTTAAGGGTGGTACTATCAGAGCCGGATGGAAAACTAAGTTTGGATTTCTTTTTTGTTATCGACATTGAAACTGTTTTATCAAAATTATCATAGCCATTTGCCAGTTCTCACACCATTGTGCTATCAAAGCAATATCCTTGTTAAGACTAATTTGATATTGTCGGTTTAGTACTTCTCCTATACAGGACGCAGTCATCTGCAAATAACCTACAAAATAACCCATGAAAGTATATGAAACGGAAAACATGAAAAAATTCACATGTAAAGATTCTCACGTAAATCTTACCGTAGGTTGGCCAAAGAAGTGATAGCACACTTACTTCCTAACAGTATATGAAAGAATAGAGACAACTTTTTCCCTTTGAGAGCTGTAACTTTTACCAATGCCTACTGTTAAGACATAAGCGTGTTATCGCTTCTTATGGCGGCCGGCAGTTTCTGTGAAAATGTTTACGTGAGCATTTTTTTTTTCGTTTCTACATACACGTGTCTTTCTTATATATTTCATGTGCCTTAAAGAGTTCACTAGTTAGTCAGCCATGTGTTGTGTTGCCTCCATGTCCTGCTCGAAAATTTTTGTGCTGTATTCTACTGAATTCATGAACCAAATAGTCAAGATCGAGACATTCTTAAAGTCGATGTTTTGACAACAGGACCTGTCTCATTGCTTGAACGTTGGCGCTAGGCTCAGGCTTCCTTTGTTTAAACGAAATGAAATTATATAAATAATATAAATTAAATATAAGTGAAATTCAATTAAATTCTGAGGTTTAACGTGCGAATACCATGATATGGTTATGAGGCACACCATTGTGAGGAACTCCAAATTAATTTCGACTAGTTGGTTTTCTTTAAAGTTCACCTAAATCCAAGTACATGAACTTTTTTATATTTGCGTTTCTGCATGAAACAGCACAAGATTTACTGCGCATAAATCGTGCCGGCCCCGATGGTACATGTACATCATAAATAGCATGCGCCTGAAGAACCATGATTGGCTGATACGCTATGATTCGCTGATGAATGGCAGCTGATCTATAAAAGAGCCACCGAGCTGAAACAAGCTAAACAAAGCGAGTGGTAAAACACAAATGGCCGGAGCAGGCAATAAAAAAAAAAAAGTTGCCTTTCCACTTCACCACCGGGGACGCCATGTATCTGAAGTAGCAGGCTGACATCCACAGCCTACTCTCACCATATGACTTGCTGCTAATGCCTTGGCGAAACCGCTTGACAAATATACACTTAGTACGTCTTTTTACTTGCTTGAAATGATCAAGTGCCAAGTACCATTAAATTCCGCCTGGTGAATGTTTCGTACAAAACATAATTTCAGCACCCTGAAATTAAGAAAGGGTGTACTAAGTAAGGGTGTTCTGCTAACTAATGCACCTATTTTCAAAATTTTCAGTGAAAGTAAGGGTGCGAAAAGGATGTTTCGACATACAATGTACCCTCGAGGGAGCACTTTTCCTGAATGTGCAGGTGGTCAAAATTATACCGGAGCCCTCCACTACGGCGTCCTCCCTCATGAGTCATGAGCCAATATATGCCATTTAGGGACGTTAAGCCCCTGTCTCTTATTCCTCTCCTTAAAGAAAATCAAGCAGCTGTCTTGCTTATTCGTCTCTCTGCTTTTCCTTCGTCCCGTTTTGGTGCCTTCGCTTGGCCTTTGCACCCATATGCGTGTGCGCAGCGCTAAGAGCTGGCCACCCTGTATACTTTCTACGTACGCAGGAAGGCAATCAAGGCGACGGTGTTGCTCTTCCCTCTGCTGGGAATCACGCACCTCCTGTTCTGCATCAACCCGCAAGACGAAAACATGGGTCTCAAGGAGGCCTACATGGTCATCAACGCCATACTCCAGTCCTCACAGGTAAGTGATGCGCGCGCAGGGCGGCCCTGCGAGCGAGCGTTGCTGCCGGCTTGCTTCCTCCCTTATTGCTCTTTATGGCATTCGCGAGCTATTAGCGTAACTGGATTGCCCGCTGACGCCGGAAGCTTCGCTCTTGCCTGCTCTTCTTTTATCCCGCTTTTTCACTGCCGCGAATTCTCTCGCCGTATTGGACGGCAAAAAAACAAAAACAAATAGGGAATCGCTCGAACTTGTGCGCTCAGCACGAACGTCCATGACGCGCGTTGAACGCGCCGGCCGGCACATCTCCGATGCTTTTAACGAGATTTTTCCCAGAGCTCGCGATGCCCCGAGACTGCGCGAATCTTGTCCGTGCTTCGCGCCCTCCTAATCACGCAAGATAAACAGACAAAGTCTCGATTGCGTTAAATGGATCATAGCCCATATAGACTCCAGTCCTTCTGATATATATGTGGGCGATTATACAGCGCTACCCACGCATAGTAAGTGGTGATGGCAGTTCGAGCTGAGCGTGTTATCGAATCTGTTATCCTTATTTTATTTTAATTTTTTGACGCTGAATGGATGGCTCGCCGTGCACCTTAATTGGCACCGTCGCTTCCGTTTGAGCACAAACGTTTATCCCAATCGCTAGAAAAACAAATGAGACGGTGCTCGGTCGATATCAATATACCTTCAAGAGCTTGATGTTTGTTTAAGCCATTATTCAAAGTGACGGAAACGGAAGCGTCCTGAGCCTTTCCACATTTACCTTTTGATCGCAAATCGTGTAGGCGTGTTATATTTTGTTAGTTCGGCACGCAGATGACGTAGAACTTAACCTCATTTAGAGTTACCGAATAGGCAGCAAAGCATGGGATGGGAGTGCATGAGATGCCGTTATCCACATCTAGGTGGTTTGCGCTAAAATATGTCTTGCGTAGTTCAGTGCTGCCTCACATTGGTCGAAGCATGGATGGTTTGAGTAAATTAAACTCATGATGAATCTCCCAACGCGATCAGTGCGTATCAACTTAGATTCAATTTCATTGTTGTGGCATAGTGGTGCTGCTTTGCCACAGCATGCGTGAACGCTTTCTCTCTCCCTCTCTGAATTTTTGTCATTTATTTATTTATTTACTTATTTATTTTGAGCAGGGAGCAGTCGGAAAGCAGTTGTCATCTTAAAAATTGTTCTGGATTTTTTTTTCTTTTCTTTTTGCTACCAAAACTCGACTTTCAATTTGAGACTCATGGAAAGTGGCGATGCCGCTGAGGCCTCACGGACGAATGTCTTCAAATGATACCTCTTCCTGTTCGTCTCTTCTAATGGCGCGAACTAGCTCTCCTCACAAACGTTGGTCTTTCACTGCGTATTTATTTATTTATTTATTTATTTATTTATTTATTTATTTATTTATTTATTTATTTATTTATTTATTTATTTATTTATTTATTTATTTATTTATTTATTTATTTATTTATTTATTTATTTATTTATTTATTTATTTATTTATTACTGTGTAGCATATCATAGAGCTAGGAGACGTTCAAGCAGAACTGCAAGATTTTTTTTTTCTCTCTCTGCTAAATGTCCCTCATTGAAACCCTTAGTTAAATGTCGTGCGACGAACGTACAAAGCTGTGATACACATTACTGACCATCTGATGCCCATCTTTCTTGACATTGCCATACGCGCCCTCGTATTTTATTACTATTATTTCGCGCAGTACTTAAGAGCTCGGATATATAGCATAAAATAAAGGACCTCACTCCTGTCACTGTAGCACAACAAGGGCAGTACTACCGAACGCGCTGCTGCCTACGTCTGTGACTTCGTTACCATATGTCCTTCAATGTTGAGCTACCGGATACAGGTGTCGCTGACGTGTCCTCGCTTCCATTACGATATGAAGTGAGGGCTCTATTTTCTTAAGTTTTATTTTGGACAAGGTTCCTTTAAAGGAGGATGAAAGCTTTATCAGACCGGAGGTACACCTTTGTATTGGTCATTTTTTTTTAATATTTACGCGTGCAGTGCATCCGACGTACTGAAGAAGTTTGATCAGAGAAAGTAAATATGCAGCAACAGTGGCAACTTTACACCGACCCAATTCTACAAGATTTCATGAGAAACCAGAGGAGTTGGTTATTCGTCGACATTGCATGATATGACTATATACGTGTTCCAAAGGCATACTTTGCTCATTATTAGTCTGCTGAAACGGGTTACCTCTCTTCTGCCTTTCTTAATTTTAGGATGCCTTTTCAAACACGCTGGCTGTTTAGTTTGTGAACAAAGCACTAAATGGAGCTATTTGCTTAATTTTGTTTTTATTTTTTTAGGAACGCGCTGATTTAAGAGCACTACACGAAGAAACAAGACAGAAACAGAATTAGACAACTTGTGTTTCTGTCTTGTTTGCTCGTGTAGTGCTCTTAAATCAGTGCGTTCTTAAAAGAAATTAGTTTGTGAGCATTGCCGGTTTTATGCTTTCCTGTCTGCTTTGTTTTAGCAATCGTATTGTGATGCTAATTCAAACTCCTGTAATGTAAGAGCTCGGGAAGAGATTGAAAGTCTAGAAACTATAATTTATATAACGAATAAATAATCATTGAATAATATTTTAATGAAATAATTAATGTAATCCAACTTTGTTGACAATGCCCGAATAACGTGCTTCAAAACTGTTTTTATGACTGACCAACGCTCTATTTGTCTTGCAGGGTATTTTCGTGTCTGTCCTCTACTGCTTCATGAATTCAGAGGTAAGGCAGTTTCGGCTTGAGTCGGCATCTCGCTTCAGATATTGTTAGCGCCACTTAGCAATGCGATTTAGCTATTTTACTGTACCTGGCTCTTCTTCTTTTTCATTTTTTGTTTTAGTGTTTCCAGTCGCTCAAGACATCTTAGAAGACAAATGTGGACTTTCCTTTGACCGTACTATTCAAACATAGCGCAGTGTAATATATTCTGTTAATGGCTGCATTGGAAAAGTTATTTTTCATAGGCTGAAAGGAGCACTTTTTTCACTAGTCGGAAGAAAACTGCTATTACAGTTTGTTCTCGTCGGTTTCAAATTATTATCAATGGAACATGCTGTAATTGGTTACAAATTACGCATGTTAACAGACGAAGATTCCAGATCTAAAGACTGCAGTTTGTGGCGTCATACACCACTCACGGCGCGCGGGAGACGGTTTTCGGCACACACTTGAGGTCGAGAGAGGAGGTGAAGCAGCGAGAAATAAAGAAAAAAAAGAGAGAAAGAACTACCGGATGTGACGCCAATTTTACGTCGAAATATCGCGGCAGCTCGGTCGACGCGTGTTAGAGGTTCGTCGACAGTCGGCATCATTCAACTTCGTTTTGAGGTTAAGCGAGCGCATAGTGTTGGCTGTGTGTGTGCTATCTGACTTTTTCGTCGCTACGGTAGCCCCTTTTTGTGTATGCGTGTGCCTAGGTAGTGGATACAAAAGTTCATAGTGTGCAGAGAGACGTCTCTTTTCATGCGATGGTGCTGCTGGTGCAAAGCCTGCTCATGCTACCGAGTCTAGCGAACGTCTCGTTAGGACATTCTTATTAGCACTCATGTTACTGAAGCGATGAAGTTTATCTGGTGTTCCTTAATTTAAAGCAGTGTGTCTGAACTATGCGTACGTTTATGCAGTCCTTGATTTTCCCGTTCTTGCGCCTAAATGTTCTTACTGATATACGACGACGCGAATGAATAATTAATTCACAGGGTAACATTACGAACCTGCTGCTTCTAATTATTCTATTATGTTAGTATTTTCGTGCTAGAATTGGCCGGTTATGCAAAACAACATTGAAAGAACTTCAGCTCGTATTTCCAGATGAATGGAATTTTAATTGTTATAGCATCTAAGAATTGTATACTGCACAATTCTCTTAGTGCTCACTGCAGAAGCCATATGCTATTGCTCTGTTGGTTTTATGTAAAACTTGATAAGCTCAGCACTTACCTTGAAGTGTGGGCGAGAGCATTTCTACGATGTTCATGCGCATTCTGGCTATGAAACTTTTTTTTGTTCCCCCTAATTTGAGTTTTACTTTCTTTTTGGCAAATGTATAGCTGCGTCGCAGTCACCATCAGGGCTTGTCTGCACATTGGAAAGACACGAGAACAGCCTGCTTCTCTCACAACTTAAATACAATTTTGTTTGACACGTTTAATCATCATTTAAACGTTGCAGTCATTACCCAAACACAAACCGGCAAGGGTCTAAAGCATTGCATAATTCGGTTTTTCAAAGTTGCATAATTCAGTTTTAAACACTGGATGAACTTTATCGCTTTATTAACATGATTGACCACGCGAATAAAAATGTCCTAACGAGATGTTCACTAGACTCGGTAGCATGAGCAGGCTTTCCACCAGAAACCCCACTGCATAAAGGCAGCTTCGCCGCATAAAGCTTCGCCGCAGCACAATTAGTTATGCGGCGAAGCATACTAAAAGCGGAAAGGTTTATTACGAAAAAAAAAATAAAAAAGGAAATATGCGCCAGACTGATCTGTAGAGTCAACCAAACCAGATAAACCATTTGCTCCAGCTAATACAATAACGACCAGAACAGCCATGAGCTCACAGTCAACGCGCTTGGCGCTCCAGCCAACCATGTGCGACGTCAAATCTGGAGCAAGAGTGCCTGGGCTTTGATGCAAAGCGGCTTCTCAAGAGGTGAATTGATCTGAAGTGTGATAATTCAGTTACACGTAAGTGAGTTTGTGAGAAAATACTCGGAGTTATGTGGTCTCCATGTGACATACATAATGACAATGACTGTAGTATATGGGTGCCGGCACGACATGATAGCACTACGTTAAAAGCGTCGTTTCGCTTTCGAAAAATTCGCTTAACTAATCTGGCTTGATCGTGATTGAAACTGCACGGTGTGACACCCGTATTAGACTCTTACCCTTAATTGGACTCATTTTTTTTCGGCCTCGATATGTGTCCACACTCCTGTCTGAATTGGACACGTTTATTATCGGACGTCCTCGCTCAAATCAATTGAGAGCGTCCTCATTCTTCAGGAATGCTAACCACTACCCGTTTCCTTTCTTTGCTTTTTTTATGTATCCGCGTAACTTCATCTTCCTTACAATGTTCGTCCGCTAAGACGAACGATGCTCCGTAGGCACGAATATTCATGTCGTTGACGCGGTTTCAACTGACCGTTGCAATTCATCGGTAGAATTTGCGTTCCTAATGTGTGGAAGAGCGCGCATAAAGGGATGAAGATGAACGCCCGAAAACTGGACCGCCAAAGGGGACTCGGTCTTTGTCGAGAGCGCATTTGTGCACTCGTGCATTTGTACATTTGTGCATAGAATGTGCTAAAGATGGGCGGGAACTCTTCCGGCCTGTCTCTTCCTTCCAAGCGTCCGACGCGATCACTTTGCCGGCAGGCAAACCATGTCTCCTCACAACTGAGATGTCGATCAGTCTCGTATTCATGCAGTCCTTGACTCGGCCCTTGCCATGACGATTACTCTGACTTCTCATATGACGAAAGAATGCTCCTCCGGTCAAAAGCTATTCTGTGTTGATTTTATAAGAATCCTGGCCTATGGAGGAATATATAAAGTTATATAAAGTTAAGTGCAGATGTAACTGGAGAGGTCTCTCTGCACGCTGTTATTTGAGAAGCTCGCAACAACATAGCCGTAGGCTGCTTGTGCGCTAATTCCATGAGCTACAATGTTTTCGCTTTTGCTAACGGAATAACAAACACGCAATGGCAGATCACAATGCAGTCGATGAATTAAAGGCACAGAAACGATATAAATGCCATTGTAAATTCATTTTTCCATTATAAGCTGAAATAAAAATTCTTGTCTGCTCAGTCGAAACTAGAGATGAACGCACTGCGATGAACTCGCTCCTGGCAGACCTTTCCTACACTTCATTTTGCAATCGAACTGACGAAGTTATTAGGGAACAATCATGGCACTACGTAATCACAACACTGATATAGCCCACTGTAGCTACACGTCTGCCCTCGATACCTGCGTTGCCTTTCCAAGCTAAGGGCAATGTGTTCGGAGCATTCTTTTATTTCAAAACACCCGCGCCTTCAAAGTCACGTGGACGTTGTATCAGGTGACATCCAGTTAGCTATTGGCATTTTTTGTTTTTCTGTTTTCGTTTGCTTTCGCCTCCCTTCCCCTTCTCTCGACCTCAAGTATGCGCCGGAAACCGTCTCCCACGGCGCACACGCTCTGATCGGGCATGCCGAACGACCACCGCGGTTTCGAGCACTCCGAGCCTCCAGCTTCGATACAATATATTTTAACAATACAACAAAATCGGAACCTCATTGCTACACAACATGCCCAAATGGTAGCCGGTGGCCGCTAACGGCCGCTAATGGCAGTGGCTCATAGAACACTGTTACTCAGCTGTCATCCCCCCATTTGATGGCTGAGTGACAGTGTTCTATGACTCACTGCCAGCCCGTCCAGGCAGCCATGTGGATTCCTCGGAAAAGTCACACAACGGCATCGTACAACTTCTGCGAGCGCTCGGAACCCCACAAGTTTGACCCTCATTTATAACTATATAGTGCGAGAAGAATATACTTAGACCACTCTGACACTAGCCCAGCTTGGTGTGCCGAACCTTCAACATTTTTACTGATCGTGTATTATAATTTATTTTTACCCGCCGCGGTGGCTTAGCGGCTATAGTGTTGCGCTGCTAAGCACGAGGTCGCGGGATCAAATCGCGGCCGCGGCGGCCGCAATTCGATGAAGGCGAAATGCAAGAACGCCCGTGTCCCGTGCATTGGGGGCACGGTAAAGGTTCCCTGGTGGTCAAAATTAATCTGGAGTCCCCCAATAAGGCGTGCCTCATAATTAAATCGTGGTTTTGGCACGTAAAACCCCAGAATTCAATACAATAACTTATTTTTATTACTGCTATGTTAAAATGGGTAGCCATAGCCATTTTAAAGTGATCTCTTTTCTTTGCAAACATTCATATTTGTTACGAACTAGTATAATGTAATCAATGAACATGCACAATATGATATGCGGTAGCAAAGTTACTAATGTCGAAATAAATTACATGAAGTACTACAATACACCGCGCTGAACTCAATAAGCGTATACGACACGTTGATAAAGGAGAAATGTAGTCCTGCAGCAACGGCCAGTGAAGTGCTTCCCTACAGAATTCGTGCTTCAATTATCGGTTTGCGTTGGATGAAAGGCTGGTTCCGAGTGTGCCGAAGATCAAACATTCCGCCTCTCTGGCAGACTGGCGAGCGCGATCATTGAAACGTTCAGTGCCCGCTACAAACGTTTCCGTGGCCGCATGCAGCGTTCCTTCCCCGAGGATATATAGTTTAACGCAACGTGCGTCTCCTACACGATGTGCTTACCTGCGCACCTTCGGATGAGACCGTGACGCGTAACATTGCACTGGTGTTGTTACACGTGAACGCGTTATGTACAACGTCCGAGTGGCGCCGGGGTTAATTGAGGGAGGACAGAAATAGCGCCCGTGCTCGATACAGCCAGCGAGGTGCGCCGTTACTTACACGCGGCATTGCGCTAATAGCCATGCTCCAGCGCGTTCTACATCACAAATTAGTTTCCCCTGAGATCTTTCTTATTCTTCTATTGCTATAGCTGAGAACCATGCACCTTCGAAACGCGGGGTCGGCGTATGGCCATTTGTGCGGGCTTGCGTGTGTGCTTTAGGTTGGCGTGTGTAGGAGCTTTCCCGCATGCTGTCAGCATATTTCTCGGTCAATATAACCTCATATAAAGTAAGGTGCGATGATTAACGAGCTGAGAGAGAGAGAGAGTGGGATATGGTGGAGTTAATGGAAAGCTGGAGATGTTTGCCTGCCTGGTGGCCTGGCATGTTATACTCCAGGTCTTGGTTAAAGAAATTTTTATTTACAGAGTGATCACAACAAAGACACTCATTTAAAAAAATGCATAACCTTGCACTCGGCCGCGCAACGCTTGAAACAGCGAAGCTGGGCGATCGTAGCCCAGCATTTTCCGGAATTGCGCGCGAACTTTTCATATTATTACTCATGAAGATGATAATTTCTTTTCGAGCGTCTCGGACTTACGGCCATCACTGCGCGTAGCATAGCGCAGCTTGCAACACCGACACCGCGTTCCCGGAGACCCGCTCCATGAATGCGTCTCTCTCTCTCTCTCGCTCTCATAGCGCGCAAAACCTCTTCACCTCGCAGAGCACGAGCGTACGAACGCGCCAGCTGTGGACGAAGACGACGACGCTCGAACGCAATCATATGGTTCGCATAAATGCATGCTCTGCAAGCGTGGCTGTAAAAAAGAATTTCCGCTCACACCTTACGGTATCCGGTTCCTTCCTTTCAAAAAGACAATCAGTAATGCACCATATGATTTGTTTATGTTATTAGGACTGTATTCATTATGGACAAGCCGAATGATCGATAGACATGCCGAGCCACCACGCTCGACAAGGTCTGTCTTTCGAGAAGAGGATGCTCACGTGAGGAGTGTGGACAACCTTTGATCCCTTTGCAACCTTCGATCCCATTCCTGAGTGGATTTCGTATCTGGCAGCTTTTGTTTGTTTACCCGATTTTTGAACTTTCATTGGACTGCCTAGCGTGTGTGAATTTGTTTTTCATGTGTGTATAAATGGAACGCAACTAACTTTCGCATATAACTACTAATATTTCCATGCAATAAAGAAAAAAAGTGGCTGTATAACCTAGTGGTTACGACGCTCGCTTTGGGACCGGGGGTACGCGGGCTCGAATACCGCCACGGCAAGAAAGTTTATTTTATTTACTTTCTTGGTAGTTTCTTGATACGCACCACAAATTGCGGCTGGATTAAACAGCATCGCTGTTAAAAATACAAAAGAAGATGAGACATGCGGCCACAGACACGCTCACACAGTCAAACTCTTCATATAATGTCTCATAAAGGCCTGCGATTTTTCATAAACATCAGAAGTACTTTTGTTGCGTGCAATGCGCGAGCGTCAGGCTGGATTTCGATGTTCGAACGTGGCCGCCGGACACCCAGCGGTAAAACGGGCACAAGTGATCCCCTGCCAGGCGTCCGACTAGCAAATGGGAGTCAATGCTTGGGGGAAGCTCCCGCCCGTCGGTTAATGCAGAAGTCCGAGCATCTGTACTCATGCGGCTGAGTAACGTCCCGTAGCTGTAGCGCTACGTTGTGAAGGACGCCGTAGTTGAAAGGCTTCTGATTTCAACCATCTGCGGTTCTTTAACGTGCACCCTAAGCACAGAACACAAGCGTTTTTTATGCTATTAACATTCTTTGCCTACTTAAGGTACTTTTAATCTATCTATCTATCTATCTATCTATCTATCTATCTATCTATCTATCTATCTATCTATCTATCTATCTATCTATCTATCTATCTATCTATCTATCTATCTATCTATCTAAACTTCTTATGCTAGCCCAGTGACCCAAGTTGTCTACTAAGCTTGGGCCACTAGTTATGTGCTCGTGGTCATGATGTCATCGTGGTCGTTTTATTTTCGTCAATCCAGCTTCGTCATCTGACTCTCGTAATGTAATTGTCGTCATACCATTGTCGGCATGCCGTCGTCTTCATACCGCATTCGTCGTTCAATTGACGTCATTCATTCTTCGTCAGTATATCATAATCATACTGTCTTCGTTTAGTCGGGATACACGCACCCTGGTATACGCCCGCTCCACAGCGAGAGGTATCCCGGACCTATCGCAGTAAAAATGCGTCTGTCCGTTGCATTCGCAGGTGCAGACAGCCGTTCGCAACGCCTACCTCCGGGCGGCCATCCGTCGCAACCCGAACAAGGAACGCTCCTTCCTGCGCGGCGGCTACTCGCAGACATCGACCGTGTTCATGTCGCACTTCAACGGCTCCGTGGCTGAGCAGAGCGCCTCACCCAAGGCGGGCTCCAAAGTGGTACGCAAGTACCCACTGCGTGCCACGGCGGGACCACAGCGGATACCCAGGAATCCGTGCGCAGTGGCCGCCGTCTGAGCAGCGCCCACGGGTGCTCACCGTCCCTCGACGACAACCCTCTTCTCCAACTTCTTCTTGGTCGGGTTCTTCCCTCACGCATATGGCCTCACTCGAGAGGCTGTTATGCTGTGGGTGAGTAATGGTTCAACTCTGACGCTTCGTGTTTGAAGAAAGGACAATGTATTGTACATGCGTCTCAATTCGTGGGCCAGTCTTGTCACATTATGCACTTTTGCTCACTCGTAAACTCTATCTATATAGTTCGGATGTTTAGTTTGACTTAGCATCCATTTTACCCCGTGCTTCACTGTCATGCTTTGGTTGAGCGTCAGCGTGTGGAATAAGGGTTGCCCAACTTACAACAAAGAAAGAGACTATCTCAGATATAGCTACATGGCTTGCTTGTGAAGGCTACGCATGCAGGTTACATGCTACCTTAATGTTTTCTGTCATCGGTGAATGATGAGAAGTGCGCATAAGTGCTTAAGCATTTCCTTTTGTGAAAAATAGTGATTGGCGGCTGCCTGCATATACGTGTAGAGACAGAGGACCTCGAAGTGAAAAGCCACCGCTTGCCGGCTGATCGGAATAAGCGAAAGAGCTGTCACTCGTGCGAAACTTTACCGACGCTCGCTGCCTTTGCTGCTTGGCTGATCGTGTTCGTGATCTTTCAGTTGCCGTAGACACATGAATATCGTTAAAGGCAGTTATATACTTTACTGAAATTGCGACGAAGTACAATAGCAGCTATTAATTTATATCGTGACAGCAATATCTAAAAAAAAACATATACTTTCCTCCCTTCCTCTTTAAGAGCCGAAAGCATCAGGTCATTATCAGAATGCAAGCGGTGCCACAAGTCTGAAAATTATTGTGTGCCTGTCTGTCAACACTTCTTTTTCCAGTTTATCCTGCAGGAATTCTTTGGTTGTTCAGCAAAGCCCTGCTGCATATTCTAGAGGCTACTGGGCTCCCCGACCGCTTTTAATTGTGTGCTGTATGCTGTTGCATGTGTTCGCGCGTCACTTGTTTTCTATTTCATTTTGTTTCCATTGCTGCCCCTCTTCACCTCCCCCAGTGCAAGTTAGTAAATCAGGCGCAACCTGGCTTAATATTCCTGTCTCCCCCCCCCTTTTTTTTTTTGTTTGTGTGTGTGTCTCCTTTTCTCTTTGATATATTCTTCTGACAGTAGTAGTTTTCCCCTTTCAGAGAGGAGGTTGCCCAAATAGTGGCATTGCTAAATGACACAGTTCTTTTTTTTTTTCTCATTCTTTCTCTGCCTCTCTTTACCCGAGCCCAATAACGAAACCAAGCTCCCCTACAAAATTAGTTGAGAGCCTCCGGTCCATTGCGGGCACCGAAGCTCCCCTAACGCAAAGCTAAGCCTGCGCTGCATTCACGTTCTCTCTCGTCAGCCTAATCAAAATGCGCTCGCCAAGGTGTGCTCGCTCGAGCTGGGCCTCGAAGAACTTCACTTGTCCTGCGGCGGAGCTGCTGCGTGCTCGAGAGGAATAATGCCGCCCTCTTATGCGTCGCTACAAAGCCTGCTCTTGAAAAAAAAAGCAAATAAATACGAAGAGAAAGGCGGAAGACTTAGTAATAAATAACGTTAAATTATACGCATGTCTGGAAAAGCTGTTGCTGCACAGCGGGCGAGATGCTTCGATGGTACGTAAAAAGCGCTTCACCGTCATTCTTTTTGTTTTCTTTTTTCTTGCACACCTCACGAGTGAGAAAACTTTCTTAGTGTATCATTATAAGGAGAAGAGGAGAGGGGGGGAAGCAAATGCGGCCGGCAATGTTGTTCAGCAGAAAACAGACATTAACGTTTCCTTGCTCGATGCTCTTTCTCACTTATCCGTCATTGAATCTTCTTTTTTTTTCTTTTGCAGCCTCAAGGGGCCACGCCATCCGGTTCCGAATCAAAAGAAAAAAAAAATCTATACCTAGCTGACTCTGGTCCCTATACGGTGCAGTGAAACGTCTGGGTGCGTTGAACTGGTGCTTCAAAATGGACAAACAGCGAACTAGGGCGACCACCTCACGGCGACGAACTGAAAAATGTGAAAAAGCGAGAGAAAGGGGCATCCATTACCTCAGTTTCCTGGCATATATATTGTGTGTTTCTTAATCATTATTTTTTCGTGAAAACTTGTTGTGCCAATCCCCAGCTGTCAACGTTTGTGGTCCAAATGTGACTTGGACTGTCATCGTGCGTCCGGTTTTTACGCGGCTTTCCTCGCGAAGTAACGAGAAATAAAGTTAGTATGAATCAAACCAAACGAAATGTGTCGGAATTTGTGAGTAAAGGTGTCCTGGGTGAAACACAAGAAAAGTTTCCCTGTTCATGTCTCCCCATCTCTATCCTTTTTTTTCTTCTTCTTTTGAATTATCAAATTCGAGCAGTTAATGAGCATGAGTACCCCCGTATTTTAGAACGTACCTCCTCTCAACGCTTGACCTTGACCTAAGAAAGTAGATAGCAACGCAAGTGGTCACCACGCTTCATAATCATCCACGGCAATTCTCGAGAAATGTAGGTGCTTTAATCAGTCGAGAAGCGGTGATGTGCTCGTCTCGGTGTAACTCCATTTAAGAGCACTCGGAGTCCCAACTGAAAATTCGCAAACAGCTATAAGGGATGAAAATGGTAACATCTTAGAAGTATACGATGCACTGTGGTGCATCAGAGGCATTATGAAGGATAACTTCAACACGAAAGAAAGCGTTGTTCAGACTCAAACTAATCCAACACCAACAAAGAAGCCTGAGAGATCAAAATTTAGCATAGAAGACTTATGTTGGAAAAAAGGGAGACAAAAATGTCCCTAATAACACGGCCGCAGGACCCGACGAAAAGTTGAACCGCAGCGGTAGCCTCGGTATAGCATCCGCCTCGTATGCTGGACGTACCGAGTTCAAATCCCGGTGCCGCCGGGAACCCACCGGTTTTTTTCTAATTGGTAGAGATGTTCCCTGGCCTGGTGCTCGGCTCTCGAAGGGGTTCACATCTCGAAAGAGGGCCCAATAGAGATTTCAGGAGTTGACTTTGGGTGCTTCTTGTCCAACCACAGACGGCCTTATTGACGAACATCCACTACGGCTGTGGAAGGCAAGTGCTGCCGCCGGGTACCTACTGGTAAAATAGGTACAAGCGCGCTCCTGGCCTGGTGCTCGGCCATTATGGGACCTCAAAGCTTGGAAAGGGGTGTTTGTCCTCAACCCGAAGGTGCCCCCACCTCAATAGGTGCTTGGGTTGCCGCGTGGAAAATGGCCGTCATGGGAGCGGCCCGAACATCACTTGTTTTCTGTGCTCACGAGGGCTTCGACGGAGATTCAGGGCGCAGACTCCTTTCCCAAGCATATCACCCCTGAAGGAAGCCGAACGCCAGGCCGGGGCTTCTAATCATTTGAACCATGGGTGCCCGGCGACGGTGGGAATCGAACATTGGTCCAATAAGTAAGGCACTACTGACTATAATGCCATAGAGCAAATGATTAAAACGAAGAAAATTCAGGTTGGATGGCGTGAAAGCAAGATGAACCTCATCTACAAAGGCAAAGGGGATGAAGGATAAGACGAGCTCGTACAGCCAGTTACGGTAATGTCAATGCATTCCTCTGTCTCCATTGTTATCCACGCTTTATGTAAAGGCGTTACCAAGAATATAGAATATGGCAAGGCATAAAATTACAACTGTCGAAGTGGGTGCAGAAAAGTGATGTACTGGGGCAACTACAGAATAGGTTAAGAACAGGCAGATGCTTAGAGGAAAATATGTCTGTACGAACTCAGTGCATAGAGATTTGAGTAGCTGAGAATATACCTTTATAGATATAGTTTCTACAACAAGGAGCCTACAACAACGTAGACATGGAACTGGTATGTGATATTCTCAAGCACAAAGTTATAGATGATTTCGTGAAGCAGCTGAGGGAGATATATAGAGACACCCGAGTACAAATTCTATGGGCAGGCCGGAAATGCACCGAAATGGTGGAAATTCACTGAGGACTGAAGCAAGGCTGTCCTCTGTCTCCATTGTTATTCACGCTTTATGTTAAGGCCACAGAAAAACAACTGGAAAACAATGAAGTAGGGTTTGATTTATCATACATGCGTAGTGGACAAATTGTGCAACAGACGGTCCCCGGACTGATGTATGCGGACGAACTAGGGCTACTAGCGGACAATGCAACAGATTTACAGACATTTGCGAATATCTGCGGCTACGCAGATACAAGAAATCTAGACTTATGACCTTTATTGAAAATACGAGTAATTACGTGGGGTCAATTCAACAGCAAGTCATACCTGTAGTCGAGCAATATAAATATTTCGGCGTAGACATAAACGAAGAGAAGAATTACTCAAGCAACCCCCAAGATAATCTGAAAATAAAGGGGAAGCGGAATGCAGCAATAATGAAACACAGAGCACTGTGGGGCCACAATAACTATGAGGTGGTTCGTGGAATATGGAATGGAGTAATGGTGCGAGCGCTAAAGTTCGAAACGAAAATGCCATTCTGTGCTTCAAATTAGACATATTGTTGGGGTTGGAAGTTAACCAAAGATCTGTAGGCCGGCTGGTTTTGGGAGCACACGGTAAAACCACAAATGAGGCAGTGCACAGTGACATGGGTTGGGCCTCTTTTGAAGTCAGAGAAGCGCAGAACAAAATTTGTTTTTAAGAAAGGCTCGGGAACATTGATAAAAAAATTGACCCCTATCCCGGCCCTGCGAAAGTGAATGTCCAGCGAAGCTGTTGCAAAACCACAACAGCTTGCTATTTGAAGCTCGAGCTGGTTGCCGAAGGACAAAAACATACCGGAGAAAATATTCTCAACAAGATGAGGCATGTGTATGCTGCATCGAAAATCCGGAGGCCACTCATCAGAACATCCTAATGGAATGCGAAGAGATTCAATCAGTGAGACCCGGAGATAACGTACACCTTCTAGAAGCGCTTGGATTTAATGTGGACGGAAGCATCAACCGGCCAGCAGTCCATGGAGATAAGCAAGAGACGTTTAGATTATTGGTCGAGAAAAAACTGGGAAGAAATTGATACGACCGGATTAATTACAGGCATAGGTAATTATACACGATAGATATACACGATAGATAGAGAAGTTTTGAGGGAAAAAAACGTTTATGAAGATGTATACAAAAATGCTAGAATGAAAAACATGTAGAGTAACCTGATCAAATCAAGTAGGCTAGGTGAATGTTTGTCACCGACCTGTTTCAAAGGGGGTGCCAATAAATCATGATCGTCATCAAAGAGTGTAGGAGGAGCTTCGAGTCGAGGATCATTTGATAATACGAGAGCTAGTGACCCCCGAGTCGAAGCAACGAGTGAAATGCGCGGCAACAGTTTCTCTAGCGTACGGAGGACCGAGTTCATTCGTGGAAGCTTCTCAGCATCAGGTGTGCACCACAAGCTTTCAGGAGTTCGAGTCCTCCTCTCCGACACGAAAGCTCGTAGCCGCGCACTACTCAGGAAAGGCCCCCATTTACAAAAAAAAAAAAAAAATAGAAATAAAAATAATTTAAAAACTCTTACGATATAATTGTTCGTAAGAACACGTTGCAACCATTCCAGATGCTAGAGAGATTATTAGCGAAGGCGGCCAGCGAAAGGCACGGAGCACATACGCAATAAAGACTTCGCGAGTTCAGCCCCACTTTCGGAGCGGCATCATTTTTACCCATTCAGAACTCTGCAAAGACGCTCTCTCTCTCTCTCTCTCTCTTTTCGTTGCATCTATGGTGTCGTTCTCTCCGGAGTCAGGGAGCTTGAGCTGCCTAACCGTTGCTGCGAGAATCTCCAAAATGCACTTAGCACACTTTGTCGACACAAGGCTCATCTTCCTCTGGCAAACAGCGAGGCCGTCGAGTGTGGCCGCGAGTGTAGCGTGTGGCAAACGCAGCCTGGATTCTTAACGCACGCGGCATTCTCGCGGCATAAATGGTCGGACGCCTCTCCCTACCTTTTGCATAAAGTGGTGAAGAGGGGGAGGGGGGGGGAGGGGTGAAATAAGTTTGCTTCTGCGTGCAGAGCTGGTCGGCCACAGCGAACGCGCCCAACACGTAGTTCGAGCTGAGAGCCATTAGCGCACCCACCAAAGTCATGGCCACGCAGCGGCCATTATGCGAACAGCTATCGCGGTATGTTCACCTGGAGGAGACTAGATTATTGCACTGTGTCCGGCAACAGCAGCTCTGGGGAGACAGAAATGGGAAACATAAAGCTTGCTTTTTGTGGCGGCATAAGCCCGCATGCTTTAAGTGGAGGAGCGCAGTCCACAATATTGCCTGCGCCCACCAAGCGCAATGGAGAGATAAAAAAGAAAGTTGACGGGGAAAGGCTAACAGGTTCCACCAGAAAGGCTGCTGGTTAGCTATCTTGTACAGAAGATCTCCAGAACGTAAGCCTATAGCTGCAGAAAATTCAGTTCTCTCTTAGCTTCTGTCCCCTGAAAATTGTATTACAGGTAACAATTCGCAAGTATTCAAGCACTGACGAAAGTTGCACATTTTCTAGCATAGAACTTAATCGCGCCACAATGGCACAGGTTACGGGCATATTTATTTCGCTGGCTAATACAGCGCCTCGTCTTAAACTGACCAGTTGACACCAGGTATGTTGTGCGTAGCATAAATTCCTATAATTTCTTTGTCAATTTACTGCAATACAGATGTGTAAACGTTTCTTCAATGTGGTAAAACCACGACAAGCTGCTTGACAACCACTTAGTCGAACGAAGCGAACATTTGTCGGATTTTTATAAGTAGCACTGTAAAATGCGATGTATGTTGCTACTGTCCCACTTTCGATCCTCACCGACCCGACAACAATATTTTTCTACAACGTCATATTGAAGCTTTACAAAATCAGCCCACTTCGGCATTGCTAGTGGCCTGACGCGCGTGATTTAGTGGGTATACCTACCTCTCCTCCGTAACCCCCCCCCCCCCTCCCCACCGGCGACCTTCTAAACTCCCTTTTCAGAAGAAATCAATTAATTCATTCTCAGTAACAGCAACAGTGTCGCTGAAGTTGCGCAAGCTATTTGAGGGCGTTTCATTTAGTTAATAGAGAATAAAATTCTCTCACAGCAACTTCCTTTTTCACTGTTAGCTTTTTCTCAAACATAACGAGAAGTTCCATTCAACCATCCCGTCTCGTTGCTCATGTCTACATACTGAGAACTGCGAGAACCGAAAGCAATAACATCGCTACTAATTTAATTTTTCCTCTAATGTGACAGATAAATGGCTTTCAGTAAGTGATCAAGAACAGATCAAGCATCTTCTCATTGCGCAGACCAGCCAAAAGAATTAAAATCCAATATCAGTATTCGCGTCGTTCCAATCAGGCGTAACAGGAAATAGTAAATAAGAAACCCAGGACAGATATATCTACGCACAGTGCGTAGATATCTGTACGTACGTCAGATATCTACCAAAAGAGGAGAACTTAGAAATGAATAGAATGACTAAACTTGGGGCGACTCTTAAAATGCCCTGGGGTTCTCTTTTACTATATTTCCTGGTACATGGGCCTTCATAACCGCCACAATCCCTGAAAAGAACGAAAAATATTGTCACGGCACCCCAATATTACTGTACTCCGTTTCACACATCAGGTGCAAAGCTGTCAAAGCTACGCAAGTTGTTCGGCCACCACAACGTATCAATCCGCGCGTGCTTTGTACACTTCGCTGTGCGCCGGCGGCGTTTGCTCACGCGAACATGCACTTGAGGCTGCCGCGATGGGCTGCAAATAATAAACAAGAAAAGAAAAACAAGTAAAAGCAAATTGATGCTTAAAAAAAAACGTGTTTAGCAGTCGTATATGTACATTGTTTGTTTCTAAGAGTTGATTTCTTTCTTTTTTATTATTATTCAGAACTGAGCTTATATAAAGAACGTTTTTAAAAACTCGGTCAAAAACACCGAACTATTTCTAAGCGAGAACGCAGCCATCACAAAAAGTATCTCTAGCCTCCACAGCGTTGCGCCTGATGTATGAAACGGAGTATAGACTGCCACTTTTGCTAGTTCGTCTTGATCCCGAACCCCGAATTGTCGTACGCCCTTAGGCCACTACGTAATGAAAATCGACCAGTGATTGGGAAGACGGAGCCTCGACACAACTCTCGGGATATTATAATTTGTGAATTGCTATTGTGTGCGTAGACAAGGATAATTGGAGATCCCAGGGAGAGGCCTTCGTCCTGCAATGGACATAAAAATAGACTAATGATGATGATTGTGTGCGTCACTGTGGCAAGCTACAATAATGTCCCCAGCAGGCATCCTCAATAGAATAAGCCCATCATTGATCTGTTTTTGGCAACAAGTGGTTACTAAAAAGTGTAATGTAGCTTTTTCATCATCATCATCATCATCAGCAGCAGCAGCAGCAGCAGCAGCAGCAGCAGCAGCAGCATCCTCTGCCGATCCCAGCATAGTGCAGGATGTAGAAGTGTTAGGTAGAGTAAAGTGCAGTGACCATATGTTAGTGAGGTCTAGGATTTCCGTGAATTTGAAGAAATAAATAATAAAATTAGTCAAGAAGAAAGAGGCTAACCTGGACGCAGTAGGGGTAAAAGCAGACCAATTCAGGTTGGCGCTAGCAAACAAATATGCAGCTTTAGAACAGGAAGATAAAGACAACATAGAGTTAATGCATGAAACCATAACTAGGTTGATCTCAGAAGCAACAATTGAAGTGGGAGGTAAGGCACCACGGCAACCAGTAGGTAAGCTCTCCCAAGTAGCAAATGACCTAATAAAGAAACGGCAAAACATGAAAGTGTCAAAATCGAGAGGTCAGATAGAATTGGCTGAACTGTCGAAATTGATCATCAAGAAGAAAGTCGGGGATATCCGAAATTATAACGTGGAAAAGATTGAGGAAGCAGTAAAATATGGACGCTGCATGAAATCAGTGAGAAGAAAACTTGGCATAGGACAAGACAAAATGTATGCAGTGAAAGATAAGCAGGGTAATATCATCAGCAATTTCGATGACGTAGTAAAAGCAGCAGAACTATTCTATATACTGACCTGGGCTGCTATTTTGTAGCGATGCCTTTAAAGTAATAATGCCTTTTCGCGCTTATTGCGCTTTGTCAGTGGTCAGAGCTACGGTCCGCTCACGATATCAACGTTGATAACACGAGCGGACGGTCGCTCTGATCACTGACAAAGCGCGAGAAGCGCGAAAAGACATTAATACTTTAAAGGCATCGCTACAAAATACCGGCGCTGTGCAGTTTCCAGAGCAGCCAAGCTACTTTCATTTCATGTAGTCATGAACATGATACAGAGGCCCCTTCTATAACTAGCGATGAAGTTAGAAGAGCCTTGAAAGACATGACGAGGGGAAGAGGTGCTGGAGAAGATGGAATAACAGTCGATTTAGTCAAGAATGGAGGAGATATCATACTTGAAAAGCTTGCGGCCCTTTATACGCAATGCCTTACGATTTCAAGTGTACCAAAAAGCTGGAAGAACGCAAACATTATACTCATCCACGAGAAGGGAAACGTTAAAGAATTGAAGAATTATAGACCCATTAGCTTGCTCTCTGTATTGTAGAAAATATTCACCAAGGTAATTTCAAATAAAATCAGGGCAACCCTTGACTTCAGTCAACCAAAAGAACAGGCTGGTTTCAGAAAGGGATATTCTACGATGAATCTATCCATGTCATCAATCAGGTAATCGAGGAATCTGCGGAGAACGATCAACCTCTCTATATGGCTTTCATAGATTATGAAAATGTTTTTGATTCAGTAGAGGTCCTAGCAGCCATAGTGGCATTGCATAATCAAGAAGTACAGGAGGCATACGTGAATATCTTGGCAAATATCTACAAGGATTCCACAGCTAGCTTGGTTCTCCACAAGAAAAATAGAAAGTTAGCTATCAAGAAAGAGGTCAGGCAAGGAGTCACAATCTCTCCAATGCTATTTACTGCATGCTTAGAAGAAGTAATCAAGCTCTTAGACTGGGAAGGCCAAGTAGTGAGGATCAATGGTGAATATCTCGGTAACCTTCGGTTTGCAGATGAGATTGTCCTATTCAGCAACAATGGGGACGAATTACAGCAAATTATTGAGGACCTTAACCAAGAAAGTGTAAGAGTGGCGTTGAAGATTAATATGCAGAATACAAAAAAAAATGTTCAATAGCCTGACAAGGGAACAAGAATTCAGATTGCAGTCAGCCTCTAGAGTCGGTAAAGGAGTACGTTTATCTAGGTCAATTACTCACAAGGGACCGTGATTGTGAGAAAAAGATCTGAGAATAATAAAATTGGGTTGGAGTGCATATGGCAGGCATTGCCAAATCCTGACTGGGAGTTTACCACTGTCGTTGAAAAGAAAGTGTACAATCATTGCATTCTACCGGTGCTAACATATGGAGCAGAAACTTGGAGGTTAACAAAGAAGCTCGAGAACAAATTAAGGACCGCGAAAGAGCGATGGAACGAAAAATGTTAGGCGTAACGTTCAGAGACAGGAAGAGAGCGGTGTGGATCAGAGAGCAAACGGGTATAGCCGATATTGTAATTGGCATTAAGAGGGGGAAATGGAGCAGGTCAGGTCACGTAATGCGTAGTATGGATAACAGGTGGGCCATTAGAGTTACAGAATGGATACCAAGAGAAGGGAAGCGCAGTCGAGGAGGGCAAAAAACTAGGTGGGGTGATGAAGTTAGGAAATTGGCAGGCGCAGGTTGGAATCAGCTAGCGCAAGACAGGGGTAATTGGAAATCGCAGGGAGAGGCCTTCGTCCTGCAGTATACATAAATATAGGCTGATGATGATGGAAGTGCCCCTTTGCTGGCCACGTTGGAGAATAATATTACACACTATAACTAAAATGATAAGGCTTACATAATTTTAATGATAGAAGTTCCAAAGCGCCATAAGGCAACGTTTCGCCGAAGAATATTTAGAGAAAGGCGTTTTGGCAGTCATGAGTGCACTTATTCGAAATCACCAACCAATAAAAAAAGTCTCGGAGCACTTTCGACCAAAATGCAAAACAGGAACAGTGATAGACTTGCATAACTCTTGAGATGTACTGTTTAGAATTTCTTTATAATTGTATTTTCTTGTGTGAAACTTCGTGCCCTAAAACTGCACTTTTAAAACCATTCTTGTTCTTGTTGCTTAGTGAAATGCTGCAACCCAATCTGGTTACTGTGCCAGTGTTACGTGCTTTTCTTCCTCGTACGTTCTTTGTTTTTACACGGGCGATGTTTTCGTTTTTCTTCACATTATTTAGTGTTGTGTAATAAATGCGTTAGCGATGGCGTGAAGTCACATTCCGAGATGGTATCTCAAGTTGATCTAGAGCGTTAAACGCAATCGGAAGGTGACGCCGGACATCGCTGCAAGGGTTTCCACTTTTTCCTCACATTATAAGCTGTCTGGCCAAACAGTACAGTGGGAAAGAAGAAGCGGCAAGGGAATGTCATTGAAGGTTTTTGTAAACATATCGGTTCTAGAGTGTCCACTCAATGTTGAAATCGAGCAAAGATTTCGAGGTGTGTTATCAACCTTGACGTTTTGTCGTAATTGATATCGTCTTTGATCATTCAAGCGGGCAATGACTTTAGGCTTTATTTTCGGCCTTTCCGGACCAATAGGAACCATCAGTCTACTGGAAGACGAAAATTTTAATTCAAATTTCGAATACATTCGGTGGCATCAGCCGACACCTCATAACACCCAGTCACAATATGTAATCGTAGAAATCAACAACTGTCCCTTAAAGTCAGTCCGCCTGCTCTCAGTGTTTATTCCTCTCTCGCTCTGTACCTCTTTAGAAATGTTGCACATTTCATGTAAACGCAATTTAACTTTACTTTCCTCACGCCTCCCAGTTCTTTGTGGGCCCTCTACCAAGGGTTTATGGGCCACAGTTGATGATGATGCCTTATTTAATAGCACAAACCCATTGTGGGCGATAGGCCACGAACCGGGTGGTAATGTCACAAAAAAAGGAAAATAAATAAATAATCGCAGATGAGAAAAATAAAAAAAACATAATGAATGAAATAAAGAAGTGTGTAATAAGGTAGTTAGGCTTACATATACAGGTAGAGTTATATGAACTTAACCTTGAAACAACCTGAAGTAAAGCGTAGACGTAAAGAATGAGCGAGTTAAGTTTTGAATAATAATACCATTAATATTTTTAAAGTTAATTTCTTTTTATTTGAATTTTCTAGTTTGATCATTTATTGAAGGAGAAAACAATCATTCATGGAAAATGGAAAATATTGATAAAGTAATTTTTTTGTGTCGCAGAGGTAATTATAAATGGCGCAGCAAACGTTCTTGCGGCTGTATCCCAATACCGATGCTCCAAGTGAGAGTAGAGCAGTACTGCATAAAGGCAGCCCAATATGACGAAATGGAATCTCCAAACATAGTTTTCGTTGCGTAGAAAACCGCCAGCGCGATAGTAAAAAGTGATCAATGGATTCCGGCTAATTGCAGAGGTAGCATAAAGGGGATACCGCCAGACCACATCTGTGCAAGTAAAACTTAAGCGGTGGGATAAGGCAACACAGCCTTGTAAATGATACTTCGAATCGTCGGTTAGGACACCATTGTCGGTTCTAAGAATAATTGAGATGCATAAAGACGGTAGATTTTTGTAATGATAGGCTTTTTCTGTCTTCGTTCAAAGAAAAATGTCTATATCTAGCCGCAGTGATATGCGCAGTTGCTGGCAGTAAAGATATCACCGGACCATTTAAAGAAACTCGTGCGAGAGAATCGGCTATTTTATTAAGATGAATGTCTTGATGGCCTGGTACCCACACTAAGTGAACAAAACTAATGAGGCCAAGCTTATCATAATCTTTATCACCATTAGCCTTAAAATTCGTATCGAAGGTACGCTTGCTGTTGTAGGTTCCTCTACACAAGTGGCACATTCCTTAAAGAGAAGAGGAAGAAGAATAGAAAACCGTAGACAGGTGAGAACCAGTTATCAGCAGGACAGGGAAGCTAGAGCAAGGTAAGGTACACCACCCTTCCTCAGTCACCTACGCATCACAGGCACAGTTAAGTGGGCACTATGTGCGCAACGTGTACATAGACGAATCTTTTCAACGACTGGTTTTTATAGCGCGATTACCTTGGTGTCTAGACAAGAATGCTCATCGGTCTGTGAGATGGATAATAGTACGCGGTGCTAGAGCAAACTGATGTTCCTATGGTTTCTCCGCTTCTCCTTCTTGTGGGTGTGCGCATCTGTGAGTGCAAATAATTGCGAAAGTAATTAGGGTAGCTTAAATATTACTGAACTTTTTTCCTCGATACTAGACGAGTAGAGCTGACCATTCTACTACCTCGTTTTGCGTCTATATATCCTTCAAGGGAATGTCTGCCGCTCAGATCATGTCTTTGGATTGTGTTGGGAATGGGAAGATCGTGTGTCACATCGACGGAAACGAGCATGGTGTTATTCATTAAATTTTCATTTGGCTCTGAAAGTGGTGCAAAAAGGACATGCGGTGTCCCTTGACGGTGCCAACTAATATGCGTGCCGTCACGTAAGCAAAAACCTGCGCATGGAGACGTATTTTGCTCAGATACAATATTGTATTGCCTGAAATTGCGTCTATATATCCTTAAAGAGAATGTCTTCTTATCTATTCAGTCCCCTTTCCCCTCCCCAAGTATAGGTTAGCCAACCGGGCAGGTCCTTGGTTAACTTCCCTGCCTTTCCCTCTTCGTCTCTCTCTCTCTCTCTCTGAAATTGTATTTTGTGCACTTCTACTGGTTTTTCTTTGCGTCAGAGTGATTTCTCTTTATTTACGCTTAGCGTGTGTTGAAATGTGGCACTGCCTTCGTGCAGACGAACGGAGTGGTGATTTATTGGCTCCTTAAGTATGCCCTCTTGACGTTGTGAACAGTGTGAGTAGCGTAGTGGCCCTTATGGGAGTGGTGCGAGGGTTGCTGTCATATTTAGGGTGTCGAAAATGTGCACCGCATTTAAGGCCTTCCGGCGTTGCCACAACACTATAGCGTCGACATTGCTTGGTTCAGTGCGCCTACTCGACTGTCACACAAAAGGCTTGAATTGAGTACTCAGACTTATGCAACCAATTACTTGTTGATGACATCTATTAGGCTGATAATTTGGGTGTTTTCCACAAAGTACCCATTCCTGCCGGAACCCGCTGCGCTTCTAGTTTGTCTCGTTTACCATCATGGCATTGCCACCGTGTCCAGTAATCAGTGTTTGCGGGCGTTCGTACACAGGTTTATGAAAAGACTAAGGAGATCAAAAAATTTTGTTACAAAATAGCGCTTCCTTGAACAACGGTAGACATCCCCTTGAAGTCACTGAAGCTGTTGCACACACTGTCTCGAAGAAACTAGTCCTGCATTGAAAAAAATTTCTTTATTTGGCTTTTTTTTATTCTGATGGTTTGTTCATATTGTTCGCCATTTGGCCATTAAGACATAATTTCCGCAGGTCCAGAAGTTAACTAAAAAATAAGCCTTCAATATTCAGCCGGATACAAACGGGGGACATTAGAGCGCCTGACACAATGACTGAAGTTGCTGAGGTATGGCATGTAGCATCATGCCTAAATCATGGCCGTTTTAAAGCTTTAAATACCACAGTGAAAGTGCTCACAAACATTTAAGCATTTTATTTTCTGTGTGGCGCTATTGCGGCATAAAAGCAGCTCTCAACAAAAGCACCGCAATGGAACGAACGTTATTAGCATCTTCGGAGAAGAAAGCATCTTTCAGGAATGCGACACTCGACCGCTTTTAGCTTGCACTAGCATAATTTTAACGCAGCCATTACCCACAATTATAAAAGCGGTCCTGTGGATTCAAGAGCGAGTTTTAGCCTCGCTGAAATTCCGTTTTCTTTATTGAAGTGTGCCATGTGAAACGCAGAGGCGCTCTCATTACGAAGGCAGTAAAAGTGCAATAAAATATGTAGCCCTTAGAAGGGAAGATCGAATCACTGGAGACCGATTGTCGCAAAATCTTTATTTAGGTCACGAGGATCTTATTAAAGTAACAAAGGTCGCCTAACCTAAGGATATTAAACCCGAAAGTTCACAAAAGCTTCTCTTTGCAACAAGAACAAATGAGCACTTCTTTGATTGCACTAAACGTAGCTTAAGTTAGTCAAACTCAACAATTACATGTATTCGATTCCTCTTTTACATTACTTTCGCAAAAGTCCCCACAATGAAGGTTCGAGGCCATGCGTATTAGGGCCCCAACCTTTCTGCCTTTCATATCATTCTACTGTCTCTCTCTCTCTCTCTCTCTATGAGAGACGCTGTAGTGGAGGGTTCCGAAATTATTTTGACGTTGTTCTTTAAGACACTGAATAAAAACACTAAGTTTATGTTGATGAATTATGCTTTCAAAATTCTATTTTCGTTTTTTCGCGGTAATAGGCTCATTATTAGAAGAGAGAATGAATGACGAAGTCTCAGTTATTTTCCGCCGCCTACGAGCAGAAAAGAGAAGTACTGCATTATGACACTAACGCGCACCGACAGTGAACGCTTCGGTGGTCTCAGCACTAACACGCCTCGATGCCAGCATTCGAAGGGACGCTGGCATCAAGAAGCACTACCAACGCCACCTAGGTGGCGTTCACCGTACTCAGCACAGCGGAGCGTGGCCTCCGCAATTAGCTCTGAAAATGTTTCTGAAGTTGATCGCGGAGGCTGCAATTACGACGCGCTGTACGCGCTGATTTGACTCGGTGACGATTCAGTTACGTGCTTTGTCTTGCGCGTTGTATTAGTGTGTCAGTTACGTGCTTCGTCTTTCGCGTTGTGCTAGCGTGTGCAGCGTAGTGCAGCTTCCATATGCACGACGGTTGCTCATGGTCATCGACGTTGGTAGTCGTGATGGAGGAGACGTGCCACCAGGCGTCAGCGTGGGTGCATCAACGCCTAAGGGCGCTTTAGCCACAAAACACCAATAGACATTATATCATAATTTAGTACCGGAACCTTGTAGCGCCGGTACGTTAGTGGGACCTCACGGATTTCAATTTATATCCTCGTGTCAGTGTCCTCGCGGATCAGTAAATGTTATTCAAACTGGCTGAGTCCAACCTTTGGTTCTTTATGAATAAAATTTCGCCCATCTTTGCTCCCCCCCCCCCTCCAAAAAAAGAAAGAAAAAAAAAAACAAGGAAAAACTGTCAGCCCTTCCACTGGAGTGGAGATGGAAGACCAGCTAAGCTGTACTATGGTGGGAATTATGTATTTCCAATTATGACTATTAAGACGTGATGGTGTAATTGGTTATTTGAACTATTTAAGAATGAGAAATATATATGATCCGGTGGTTTTCATTTATTTAGTGACCACAGGGACCATGCCCTTATGGTCGCTACGGTACCCCGCCATAGGGTGTAGGGCAAAGGTTGGCACGCTCTTCATAAACACGTCACCAACGCCGCGCGCGTTCGGTGCGAACGCTGGCAAAGCGCCGCCGCCGTCGACAACAGTTGTGTGCGTTGTTTGTGTGACCGCACACAACCGCTGTCGAAACACTGGCGTGAGCAAGCGCACATACAGCATGCACCAATGAGTTTTTTTCTGCATCCGGACGCGACCATTGAAGACTGAGCCCTTAACAGCTTCGCTGTAAAACTTAACTACGTCCGTGCCGACACCATCAAAATTCGCGACGTCACTGTGAGTTGGGGCGGGAAATTCGAGATGGCGCCCTCACCTTGTCTACGTATTTGCGTCCTTGCTGGGGTTACCGAGTTGCTTCACACGGCACTAGTACATTGCTTTCCATTGGTGCAGGGCAATTTACAAACACACCTGCAATAATTTTGTTCTTCACTGTCTCTTTAACTTGCGCCCAATGGCTCCGCACAGGAGTATTCTTGCGTTGCGACCCCGTCGGGATGCGGACTAGAGTCGAACCCACGACCTCGTGCTTGGCAACAGAACGTCACTTCTATACATAGCCACCGTGGCAGATCGATTTTATCCTTACTAATTACTGTACCTAGCGTAGATGAGAGAATTCATTCTCTATTCGCTTTTTTTTCATGTACTCTCAACTCCCTACTCGACATGTCGGCTATATCAATCTACACCATTTAACCTTTTGTTTCAAATGCAGCATATACTCTCAAATACTCTCGTTGGAGCGTTTGTAAGCTGCACATATGTTTGCGGTAAGCGTATTTATTCACTATTTGCTTTGGTTCAAGGATTCTTCAGACCCCCTTATACAAATTATTCAGATTCCAACATCCGATATTTGCTTGCTGTTGTGATTTCTTTTAAATCGTCCCCCACTTTGTGTTCTCATTTTCACGTTGATTAATTTGTATTCTGTCCCTAAAATCATCATCTACGTTGTCCTCGTCATCGCTCTGAACGAACTTTTCTTCCTCTTCTTTGTAATTATGACTTCCTTGGCCTCGTTGCCTGAGTGCATGATTACCTTCTAACTTCATAAAGCGACCACATCACCTTTCGGGAACTTCAAAACACGTTAACAGCCATTTGAGGTCAACAATCGTTTACGTCTTTTCAAGACAGTGCTCCCAAGAATTCACAGCGACATTGATGGAGGAAGAGTGACAGATGGGCGAGTTGGTACAGTGTCATATTTTGAAGCGCAAAAGACCGGCCAAAAATCACATCATCTCACCCTACGGGCAACCATGGTGGGATGCGAAAGCATCGCCGGGGGTGCGCATCGAGTTTCCGTTTCGTTTCACTTGGCAACACAACCCAATGAAAGTTAGAGTGAGAGAATGTATTGAGAAGAGTGGAGACGTTTGTACGGGGATGTTGCGTCTTTATTTAGAGATCGTACGTGACTCCTAGCGTCGGTGCGCGCGGTATCTTGAAGACGATGGCTTTGTGGTCGGTTAAGTGAAGCGTCAATGGGTCTTGCTGCAGAGGGTCGAGTTTGAAATTTACGAAGACGAGGTCTATGCACGTTCCCCTGATGGTGGTGGGTTTCTTGTGATCTTGGGAAATGCATCGTAAAGAGTATACGTCCTTCATGGGCTGCACCAGCCAATCAGTTGTAAGTATGTCTACGTTGAAGCCCCCTGCGAGTATGAGGGGCGCGTTTCTGTAGGTCTTGGTGTACTCTACTATGCTCCTTGCGAGGTAAAGTTCGACGCTTTCTCTTGAGATGTTGGGTTTGAGATACAGCGTCATGATGACGATCTTGTTGTCACCGTGGAAGGATAGTCGGACGTTCGGCTTCCCTGGCCCAAAGTTCGGGGTCCGCTTGCCGACGCTGACGTTTACGTTCGGCTTTCCGAGCCTTCCTCTGCTCCGCGGCGGTGGCGCTGCCGCTGCAACTAGCGCCAACGTTGACGTTGTTCATGTCGTTTCGCACATCGTTGCACAGAGAGAGAATGACGGAAGCACAGCGAACGCGCGCTTTATACTGCGCCGCGACACTTGCGCCGCCTACCGGCGTACCCTTAAAGAGAGAGTGAGAGAGTGAGAGAGAGAGAGTTATATGCAATGATTTGCTGCGCCGCACCTGTGGCGGAGAGGGCAGGTGGAGAGCGCACACCTGCGTACGAGAGGAGAAAGAGGGAGAGTTGCGCATGCGCAGTATGGGTGCGGACGCCGCAGAACAGACACTGCCCCGAGCATGAGATGCTCTCGCATCTAAAACTTAGACAGACCAGCTTAGTGCACTGGATAGGTTACTTTAAAGAAGCAGTATATATAACAACTTCTTTACATTAAATGAGCACTAAAGGGAAAATATTAGGTCACGCTAGATCGATACACTGCTTCTCTAGAAGTCTTTCACCTTTTTTTTTGTGTGTGTGTGCCAGTATACGACTTTGTTGGATAGAAAATTGCCGCCCAAGGTCCCACTGCTGCTCCTTCATTTGAATCGCCCGTGCCAAAACAGAGGAGTTGACGTAATCTCCATGTGACCTCCCTGTATGGCGCTCTCTGAGCATCAATCAGCAAGTGCTAATGTCACATGAGAGGTACCTAGTCCACAACAGGTGACGCCACTACAATTTTCCATTTTCTTCATTTTCTCGCTTACAAAAACATTGTTCTCGCTACGAGTCATGAATTCGGTAATACAGAAGTATAGTTTTTCAATCTAGCTCAGCCTATATATTTCCCTTTAGGGGCCCTCCCTCTGCTTTAATAATACAGCAAACCAGCAAACCCTGTCACTAATGTCGCTAAAGGTTGGAAGAGGCACCTAAATAAATGGAACTCTTAATGTCGGGTGGGTGCATGCGCTTATAAAGTGCTGCAAATCTTAGCAAATGCTCAGCACATTCTGCCTCAGCGGCACAGTTGCTGGACGTTCAGGGTAACGGGCCGGAACGGGGCTGAAGATAAAGCTTATTTGAACGTTCAGCGTTTCGAATCAATTCTACGCGAGCAGCCGACGATTGAAATCCCAAGTGCACTTTCGAAATTAGTTAAGTACCTGCGTCCGTTCGCAATCGCGTGCCGCCATGCACGCGCCAATTTCTCGAACGGAGTTTGGCGAAGCGGCAAAACCCCTTTCAGCGTAGCTGCCGGTGCCCCAAAGGAAGGCGGGTCGACCAGCGGAAGCACCTAATTACGGCGCTGTCATAGAATTTGACTAATGGTTGTTTGCAGTGCGCATATTTGCCTATATTGACACAGCGGCTGAGGAAGGGATGCGCGCTGTCTAATGAATCAAGTCGTTATGCGACGTGCAACCAGTGTTTCCCGTATAAAAGATAATTCGAAAGGAATGTAAGGCCCGTCTAGGGAACAGGGAGGAAGAAGGGGTGTGCTAGCAGGTTCACCACACAGAATGCCAAGTGGCCGTCCACTGTTTGTCCTCCTAATTGGCGGAGCCTTCTTCGGCTCTTCGGTGAAAGGCTAGCGTGCTTCGGTGACGGAACCATCATGGCAGCGTTTCTTCGGCCGTTCTACTTGTTACCATGTGAGTGGCCGGGTCTCTCGAAGGGGAACACGTGACTCAAAACGACGCTAATCGCGCTCGGGAGGTAGTTAGCGCAAGTTTGGGGATCGTGCCGCGTATGTAGTTAGTAGAGGAAGGAAAGCCTGGAAATGACGCAAACGCCGCGTAGGCTTTTTGCTTAGACGGCTTGTCTGGAGACAAGTTCTTGCACCTGCTCCCGAAAGCTCTTGACTATTAGTACAACACATATTTCGAGGAAGGATGCATAATACTATTAGTACAACACATATTTCGAAGAAGGATGCATAATACTTTTTAAAGGCAGCTGACTGCATGTTAAGAGGTCACTTTTCTTGGGAACCCGTTATTAATTTACTTCGGTGCACATCTTTCAGTTTCGAAATTTAAGCCCCGTAGTGCTCGCGTTAACTTAGTAAAACTCCAGGGGCAAGCACAAGATTCGAGTTACCAGCCCGCCAAATTAAGTGAAAGTTTCCTAAAAGGGCATAGTACCAGCCAATGGCAAATCAGTTGTGCGGAATGCCGCCAGGCGGAGGAAGTAGCATGAAAGGGAAAATTGTCATCCACCCGAATGTAGCACGTAGCTACAAAGGAAACCCAGCCAATGTACGTGAGCCAGCCATACCAGCCAATGTATGCGAAGCAACAAGACCCTTATCTACTGCGTCTCTTCTCCATTACAACTATGGTAAGGCTATTTCAACGCCCGCACTGTTTCTCCAGTGCAATAACTGCTTCGACAGGCTAGCAGGCGCTGACGTCTCGCTTCACAGAAGGGCTTTTTAAAGCCAAGCTTTCCCTGAAAATTCTCCCGAAGTTTGCTGACAGTGGTTGCTGCTGTTGTCTCACCTAACAGTACGCTCATGACAGCACTCACATGACCAAACGGCTTACACATAGCTCTCTGCACTACCCCTACAGATGAGCTGGTGACGGGTTCTGATCTCTACGGAATTACGCAACGAAACAACAAACGGGGCCTAGATGTCTTTACTGCAACAAGCAAATGCCGCGCATAAATTATTTATGAAAGCGAAGCATTCTATATATATATGTCTTCTTCCCTAGGGTCTGGCTCGTCTGCTCGGTCGGTTTTTCGCCGAGCAAACTGGGTTGATCCCCAAGACAGTGTAATTCGTGGTCGCGGGAGGGGGTCTTCGTGAAGAGGTATAAAAAATAAATGTCTTTTTTAAGCCTCACTGGGTCTCCCCGTCGTGCCGGACAGGTAGGTATAATCGCTATACCGCAAAACGCGGGGCAGAAGGTGTGCAATCTCACTTTTATGGCATTTAATTACCCCACGAAAGCTTCCCCCCACATTAATTCCAACATTTGTGTGCTTTTTATATATTTTTAATGATAAGGATTCCTTGGCTCATTCAAAGCGGAGGCGAAATGAAAAAAATGCCCGTGTGCTTGCGTTGTATGGCACGTTAAAGAACCGCAGCTGGTCAAAGTTAATCCGGAGCCCTTCACTACAGCGTGCCTCATAATTAGAACTGTTTTTAGCACGTAAAACCCCAGATAGAGCAAGAAGAAACTCATTCAAAGCACTTTGTGGTAGGTTACTTGCTCGCGTCGTTTCGGTCTTCAATTTATTTATTTTTTTAAGCTGGCAGATCCCACGTCTTGTGGGAATCGATGTTATGCGAAGCAGTGTGCGGGGAGTCTACCAAGTTAACGAAACGACGATGAGAGCACCAAGACGTAGGGTGCTCTTTCATGACTTACATCACACGCATGTCATGACACTCATGTCATGAGTCTTCAGGACTCCCTGTAGCTACACCTAAGAGACCTTAAGGCGAAAGCCTTAGTCATGCTCATGACTATGACTTCGACCATCAACTTTTAGCCTTTTCCTTCACTTAGTATCACATCCAAACCCATTCTATTGGTTTTTGAGTATTAATCTTTTTTCTCTTAGTCATTCTTATTTTTGCTGAGTCATGGTCATCACTATGACTTCTACCACAATCCCTTAGTGTTTGTTTCACTTAGTGCTCACGTCCGAACGCATTCCAATGGGTTTGTGTGTTAATCCTTTTTTCGCTGAGTCATGCTCATGACTATGACTTCTACCACCATCCTTTAGTGTTTCCTTCACGGAGTACCCACGTCCGAACCCATTTCAGTGGTTTTCAGTGTTAATCTTCTTTCGCTGAGTCATCGTCATTTTTGCTCAGTCATGGTCATGACTGACTTCTACCACCATCGTTTAGTGTTTCCTTCACTTAGTACCCACGTCCGAACCCATTTCAGTACCTTTTGAGTGTAAATATTTTTTTCGCTGGGTCATAGTCATGACCTACATAACATGTACGTCATGACATTTATATCATGACATATCACTTATGTTCGTCATACACTCCTGTCATACTATGCCAATTTTGGTACCTACCAAGTTAACGAAACGACCATGAGAGCACAAACACGTAGGCGGCTAGCTAGCTGGAATGTACGGGACGGGACGGGACGGGACGGGACGGACGGACTGTCAAAGTGGCAAATGTTTGCCAAGAAATGCTTCGCATTTAAAACGCTATTCGCTTTCAAATGGCATCGATATCCAAAGGAATAAATTAAATTTATGACAGTATATATGCCTTTGACGGCATATATTTGTTGCAGTGAGGCTATATTTAGGTAGGGTTTGTTTCGTTGCATAATTCAGCCGAGAAAAGCGCCGGCACTCGGCAACGAGCACATCTGCACGAGTTTAGCACCGATGAATACGTATAAGTCGTCTCAGTATATCTGCGCTCTCCCGTGTTGAGCCGAGTCGGGTGATGACGTAGTTTCCGTGAAACGAAACTCTGCGGGAGTCCGGGAAAAATCACTTCTGGGGTAAAAAAAAAAACACAAAAAAAGATAGTATATATCAGTGAAGCATAGAATCACAGGATCCGGCACAGAAATAGTTCAAAGAATAGAAGCACGTAGGAAAAATAACAGGACTTTACTGACGTTTCGGCCGGACCCCCGACACGTCAGTAAAGCCTTGTTATTTTACCTACGTGCTTCTATTCTAGGGTGTGTAATATCGATGAACGATTAGTCAATTAAAAGTATCTTGCCAAATGATTAATCTTCATCGATGTCCACCTTTCATTATTCGACTTATTCGATTACACATGTTCGATTAATCGCTTTCTAGAATTTGACAAGAGTAGCACGAAAATGTTGAAATCATACCACAATGGCGGAGCACGAGCAGTTACTCTGTGATTGTGGTAGAGCGATTGTCGGCTGTTCTTGCGAGTCCCGAGTGATGCCGAGCCGAGCGCTTCACACACCACACGTCAATAAGGCGCCACCATCCGCAAATCACAGGCACCCTGCCAACCCCAAACCGCGTTCACCTTCTCCAAGGTCTCACAGAAGAGTCCTCTCCCTGCATACACTGCGGCAACCACCCGAACATCAATGATATCTTGTGGATATGCCACCCTCCCCCTCCTAGACTTGCTTATCCCACATCTTTATCCCTACCATCAAACCTTGGGCGGCTGACAGTAGCCACTACATATCAAGAACAGGAATACCTGGCAGCGTACGTACATCTCATCCGCCACCAAGCATGCTGACAGAGGTGGGCCGGACTGAGGTCACCTGCTCCGTAATCCACTGAGTGACAATACAGTTTTATCTCTCTCTCTCTCCCCCTCTTTTCCCCACACCGCACACGCCACCCGTAGCTAGAGGCTTCAATTCCCTCGTAATTCAAGGCATATTGGCCCCCCAGTGGTTTATCGCCGTTTCACTCCCAGTCCACTAAAAGCGTGGCACAGCATTCGCGCCGGTTTGGAGCATATATTTGACATAGCGATTGAGTTCATGTCGATGCCAGCAAATCTATAGCTTCCGAGCGACTATTCTCGCATGCTGGTTGTGTGGCCATTCAAGGAAGGTTTGATTCAAACAACCCAGTCAATTAACATTTCTTTGCTCTGTAGAAAAGAGCATGTGGCTTAAGATTCTAAACCAGTAATTACCTTTCTCCTCTGCATATTGCAATTTCTTGCATATTTTAGTTGGACTTCAGCTTTCACTTTTGCCATTTTTCTTATTTATTGTACTCTACAGGGATTTTCTAGTGGGATGTATCTTGTTTAATTCTGCTCTAAGTGCCATCTTCTAGCATTTGTTTATCTTTTCAAATGTCCCTAGTGCCAACTCTAGTCTTAAACAAATTAAAGATTATTCTTTGTCAAACTTTATACACTTGTATTTCTAACTTGGTTCCATCTCTCAAACATTAAAACATGGTCTTACAAAAGCAGATAACTGGGTTTCAACCTTTTAAAGTGCCCGGCAAAAATTTCAATTGATCAATTAACCGATGAGAAACCCTGCATCGAAAGCGAGTAATCAATGAAGGGCTAAAATGATGAATGATTAATGGTTAATCGAATAAAAAATAATTGACCATCCCTACCGCCGAGAAAACTCGAGACATCGAAGGCAAGCGACAACGGCGGACTGTGGGCACACCGTCAGTGACGTCGTTCTCTTCGTCGCAGCCGAATGTGTGTGCACCCTGTTTAGAAACTCAAAGACGTAACCAATAATTTAGAAATACTTTAATGAACAGCCGGGATTAATCAAGTGATAAACACCGGGGCCGCGCGTTTCCGCTTCGCTGGTTAACCATCTCTACGGAGGGCTTGGGAGGTGGTTTTTATTATCAAACAATGTTCTTTCACTACCGATTAAGATTATTTCACGCCTAGTGTATCTGGTGCCATATGCTTCTTTGGCGACGTCACCAGGCAGACGACGAGGCTTGCAGCTCTACCGAACATCATCGTTTTTGTTTTCATATTAGGTTTCTGGTTGAAATGAATGATACCCGCTGACGTGTCCTAACCTCCGATATCTCGCGCGAATGATGGCCTCGCGCTGCGCAGTGAGATCGTTGTGCAAGCAGAACGTCCTGACCTGTTCAGCGGCCGAGGAACGAACGTCACGCAAGTGCACGTAAGCGCGTGATGAAGACCACCGCGGAGACCGGCACTGAGAGCAAGGTTCTGCCGGAACCCTCCAAAGGTGTTTCGGGACAGAAGGAACCGCGGCCGAGGATTACGCGCTCTCCGTCGAAGTCCGACAGTGAGGAAGAAGAGGAGGCCAATCCCGAAGAGCGGCGGCCGCGCGTGTCCTACTACCGGAAATTGATGCTACCCAGCGGAGAGGCCGTCGACATCACCAAGAGGAATCAGTTCATCAGGTAGGGACGGCTGTCTTGACGTTGAATGGTGATAGAAATACCTCGGTCTGTTTGATAAAACTAAGTTCTGCTGGAATGTGCCCCAGTATGCTGCCTAATATACAGTGTTTTTATTGCGATAGCAATTATATGGACACTCCAAAGCAGATTTCTGCCGTCGGCGTCGCCGTCGCCGTGAGGTTCCGTATGACGTCAATGGAGATGAAATTGTCGCCGCGCGCCGCCGAACGCTGTATGTGCGAGTGAAAGGGCGCGAGGGACGCGCGCTTTCACGGGGAGTGAACGCACGGCGGAGAACAAACGCGCGTTCTGTGCCGTGCTCCCTGAAGGGCTGCAGAAGTAGGCGTCTCTTTCCTCCTTTACAATCACCATATATGTAGAGCAAACGCGCCTTCTTCTGACGCACGAAAGGCCGTGGGGGGGGGGGGGGGGGGGGGGGGGGCAGGGAAGGGAGGCGACGTTTAGCTGCGGCACCAAGTGCCTATTTATATCAGAGGCTCCGGCAACAGTCACCAACGCCGCACGTATTTTGTGCGAACGCGGGCAAAACGCCGACGGCGTCGACAACAGTGCTGTATGTTGCCGGTGCTGCTGCATGTCCAAGTTTGTACAGCGGATAAAACTACTATCCTTACTCCGTGTAGCTCTCTACTAAGTTGCTATCGCAATTCATGCTTCACCTTTCGGGTGAAACTGCGACAACTTTTTTAGAGAGTCAGCAAGTTGAAGATAGATAGATAGATAGATAGATAGATAGATAGATAGATAGATAGATAGATAATAGATAAATAGATAAATAGATAAATAGATAAATAGATAGATAGATAGATAGATAGATAGATAGATAGATAGATAGATAGATAGATAGATAGATAGATAGATAGATAGATAGATAGATAGATAGATACGTGATGACCTTCATAACGTCATCACGTTACGAAGGTAAGGACCGGAGAATGTGGGCAGATGTTAACGGTGGTGCAGTCTAACACAGCATCTGAACACGTCAGCTGCAATGTGGCAAGAAGGGGAGAAAATGGCATGCTCCCGCTCATGAAAAGACAGTGGTAAGTCTGGCTGCACGAAAACCGGCGCGAGAGAAACATGCGTGCGAGCCTTCGTAAAGTGTTGTTTACCATGTGGTACCAAGGGGGTTATTGCATAGGCGCCCACCTAGTGGACTGTCAATTTCGGCCGCCGCTGATTGGCTGGGGTAGTACGAGCGGGAATGAGACTGGCTAGGGGGGCATCTGTCTCCTATTCGCGCATACCTCAGCCGAGAAAATTGGCACTTCAAAAAAAGCTGAAATGGACAGTCGACTAGGTGAACATTTCCGAATTAGACCCCCCCCCTCCTCCCCCAAGCGAACAATGATGTTAATGATGAAATAAACTTAATTAAAAATTCAAAGCCCTCACCATGTCGAGAAAATGGGGGTACGCGCAGCTTGTGGCAAGATTACGCTGTCGGAGGCGTTCGGTTTCGTTTGCCCTAAACTCAGGATCGGCGGCTCTTCGCTGGCGTTTGGCCTCAACATCGCGCTCCCGCAACTCGGGGTCCGCGGCTCTTCACTGACGTTTCGCCTGGGCCTCGGAAGCCCTCACGCTATAATCGGCACATTGACAACGAGCCCTTTCCCGAGCGAGTTCCCAGCGCCGTTTCTCAAAAGTAGCCTGCTCCTCGGCGGAACGCACCACGCGGCGCCTTCCCATCCGGTCGCCGAAACTGATCTGAGGCGAGGGAAGCCCGGCGGAGCGAGCGCCAACCCCCTTTTCGTTTCCCTCCCCGCGACACACCAAACGACCCTGTTTGGTCGCGCGCGTCACGTGATCCGACGCCGGCGCAGCTTTCCCCGCACCTGCTCTACTCTGCGGGCAGCCGGGTTTTATTTCTTTCCTTCTTTCTTTATTTATTCCTTCCTTCCGTCCTTTATTTCCTTCCTTCTTGTCCCTGGCTCATCCGCGCATATCACTGACTCATGCCCGCATATCCAATGCAGGTATGCTCCATACGTGGTTTTATTATGGTTAATCGTGACGTAACTGAAGGGCATGTGATGTTATTGATGTCATGACCTATCAGTCATGTTAGTCATACATTCGTACCCTTCCATGCCAAAAATGTGGTTGATCCCTCTTATATAGGAATCGGTATAGAACACGAAAGTGAAACGTGCCTTCACAGAAGTAGTGTAATGTTTATTGCACATTGATATATAATGTCTATTGGTGTTTTGTGGCTAAAGCGCCCTTAGGCGTTGATGCACCCACGCTGACGCCTGGTGGCACGTCTCCTCCATCACGACTACCAACGTCGATGACCATGAGCAACCGTCGTGCATATGGAAGCTGCACTACGCTGCACACGCTAGCACAACGCGAAAGACGAAGCACGTAACTGACACACTAATACAACGCGCAAGACAAAGCACGTAACTGAATCGTCACCGAGTCAAATCAGCGCGTACAGCGCGTCGTAATTGCAGCCTCCGCGATCAACTTCAGAAACATTTTCAGAGCTAATTGCGGAGGCCACGCTCCGCTGTGCTGAGTACGGTGAACGCCACCTAGGTGGCGTTGGTAGTGCTTCTTGATGCCAGCGTCCCTTCGAATGCTGGCATCGAGGCGTCGTAGTGCTGAGACCACCGAAGCGTTCACTGTCGGTGCGCGTTAGTGTCATAATGCAGTACTTCTCTTTTCTGCTCGTAGGCGGCGGCACCGCCCCGAGCAAGAGCGCGGGTACACGGAGGAGTGTTAGATATATAAGGCGCGTCTGTGTAACTCTCTGCAAATGCGTTTGTGGCGCAATGGGTTAAACGCTCGGCGATCTATCGTCGCGGACCGAGAGGTCGTGGGTTCGATTTCCAAATTTTGCATGTTTGTGGAACTTTTTCTTCTGGTTTCTTTCTTTGTATTATGTTCGTGTACATTGTAAGCTGACGTATTTCCGTGACGGAAATACGTCAGTGAAGTCTTGGTGGACCCCGGCATAAAACACTTTCGTGTTAAAAAATGCTGGAGTGGCAGCCCCCGTAGGTTCGCACCAGCACAGGTGAAGCCACAGTTTGCCTATAATTCTACTCTCAAAGAGGGCCGTGACAGCTGAAATCTGCTAGCAGCTCACGTCTTTTTGTTCAGTTAATGCAGATGCTAGGCTAATTTGAAATTAAAAGCTCGAACCTTTCGCTTAAAATATTATATTTGGCTGTGTATTAGTATCATGATCTGCCATAAAATTTGAAAATAACTTGAGGCTTTCTTCTGAAACCAGTGACAGAAAGGAAGACATCCAACGATATCTGCACGGCTAAATTATCCCCTTAAAAACAGCGCGGAGTGTGAAGAAAGTGCTTCGTATATTCCCCGCTATTTGCTAACGTTATTTCTTGCCTATGGTAAGATGGCGGCGGTCCGGCTTTACTTTTGAGACAGCAGCTCCACTCCAGCATTTTTTGTAAACCTCCTTGACCACCACCACCGCCGACACTTGTGAGGTAATACAAGCTTCGCTTGAGAAATAGAGCCGGCGATCATGTGTATGTCGCCCTCAGGTGGGTGGCTTCCTTAGTCCGGCATGCCGTGGCCCTCAGCAGCCCGCCTTGCTCAATTTCGCTGGTCCTCCGTGTCAGCGCTGGTCAGCAGGTCCTCCTACTGCTCTTCAGATGGCGCTCTATTTTCTGCCTGCTCCGTGACACCATTGTGCTGCCAAACCATATGATAGAGCGTATTTGGTATTCCGAAAAACTTGCAGTTGTATTCGTATCGCATGGGATGTATATTGTGCAAAAATGTGGCGTGTGGGAAGGAATTTGCAGTCTTCGTATGTGCACGGCTTCCTCCCTACTAAGCGTGGGATGAGTTGGTGGGTATTTCCTTTTGTGTAATCTGCAATTTTCTAGCATGTGTCTGTATCGTGTTTGGATGGGCGGCGGACTACGATCGCCCTTCGGGGATGACCGGTTGGTATGACTGTAGTACGACCTCGGGATGCAGCATCAGCGGCTATGTTCCCCGCTAAGGAATCGTGTCCAGGCGTCAACATGATATGAATGTCTGGGAGGTTATGTACCTTGAGTAGTATTTTCAGTGCCACTGTGGAAATAGTCTTTGTGAAAATTTTCGCATACTGCTTTCGAGTCTGTAAAAATTTTAATTTCTCTCTGACAGGTTGTTGTGGCGAGCGCAATCGCTGCCTCTTCTGCCAAGTTGGGACCGCTCAAAATGAATCTTGCTGCACTAAGCTCTTTTCCTGATCTGTTCGTGACGCTCACCACGTGAGCCGTCTTGCTCAGGTATTCAGCGGCGTCGACGTATCTTGTTGCGGTATCTTTCTCGTACGCCTTCTTGAGTGCTTTGATTCTTGCCTCTCGTATGCCCTTGTGGTGCACCGGGTGCATGTTGCGAGGTATATTAGCAACCGTAATACACACTCCGAGTTGGAGAGGTATGCGTTTGCGTTCATTTTATCACTCGAGCCCCTTTCTGTATCCAAGTCGGCGTAGGGTGGCTCTGCCAGGTTCCGTTAGTTTGAATCGCTCGATTTGGCTGACTCTATGAGCTTCCGCTAACTCCTTCCAGGTGTTGTGAACATCCAGTTGGTTCAGCTTCTCAGTGGAGATTTTTGCCGGGAGCCTCAGCGCAAGTTTATGCGCTTGGCGGATGAGAATGTTCAACTTTTTTTTCCGCGTTCTTCAGTCCCAAATGCGGGGTGCCGTAGATGCTGCGGCTGGTGGCTAAGGCTTGCGTTAGTTTTAGGGCGTATTCTTCCTTGAGCCCGTGTCGTTTGCTCGCCACTGTAGTTTCACCGGATGTGTGACTTGAGTGATGGTACTTCAAAGCTTCTGTAGGGTGGCCAAGCCCGCTCCATCCTTTTCATGAACTAGCCCCAGTACGCTCAGAGTATCAACTGATGGGATGATGGTGTCATTAATTAAGTTCGACTCCAGGGTCGGGCGTTGAAGGCTATGGTCGACCTCTCCTTCTTCTGCGCTGTACAAGCACTTCAATTTTTCAGAGGCATAGGAGAGGCCGCACGCTTTGAGGTACGTCTCCGCGCAATCGACGTCTCACGGTAAGGCATCTTGTTCCCTCGTAGAGCCTTCTGTGACCCAGAATGTAATATCGTATGCGTAAATGGCATGATGGAGCCCCCCAATACCACACAGTTTCTCAGGTAGTTTCATCATTGCAACGTTGAAAAGTAATGGCGATACCAGGGACCCCTGAGGAGTGCCCTTTGCGGAGCCTGCGAATTTGTCTCTGCGCAATCATCCGATGCCTACGGTGTCTATTCGATTAGAGAGGAAGTCTTCGACGTAGCTGTGGACGCTTTGCCCGCAGTTGGTGTCCTGCAGGTTCTTCAACACGGCCTCACGAAACACATTGTCGAAGCTGCCTTTAGCGTGAAGATCTAGAATAGCGCTCGGTTGGGTAGCACTGACGTTGTCAATAACGCATTCTTTGATTTGTAGAAGAATATCTTGTGTAGACAAGTGCGGTCAGATCCAATACATTGTGCTTGGGATCTTTTGGTCATCTTCCAAGATGAGTCGGTCGTGAACCATTTGCTCGAAAAGCTCTCCGGCACATGACGTCAGTGATATGGATCGAATATTTTGTATTGTGATGGCTTTGTTTGGTTAGGAATCATTGTAATGTCGGCGTGTTTACATAGCGCCGGTATAGTGCCACTTACCCAGCTTTCATTGATGCGACCTAGGAAGCTTTTTTCTCCGTTGGCGAGATTTCGAAGAGTAGTGTTATTTATTCTATCTCTTCCTGGAGTCGTATTTCTCGAAAGCTTGCCAAGCGCTGCTTCAAGCTCGGCTCTTGTAAATGGGCAGTCGAGGGCGGGGTTCGGTATTCCGCTGTAGTCGGGGAATACGCTGTAGTCGGGGAATTTATGAATTAGTCGCTTGATGTTTTGGCCAGTCGCGGTTTTTGGATTCATTTCTGGAGATAAGTGATCGTAGAATGTTCGACATCTTTCGGGTGCTTAGCGTTCCTTGTAGGCAGTCGCAGACCTGATTCCAATATTGCTTGCCGAGCTTAACCGCATACTGCTCCGCTTGCTTGGATAACATGACTATATGCTTCTTAGGCTCCCTATTTATTTTCTTATTCTCCCACTTTCGGGTGAGGCTTCTTCGGGCCTCCCAAAAGTGGAGATGCGGGTATATATACATCAGGAACTTTAGAGGTGAGTTAAACCTCCTTAGTATGCTTGTTGACACTCTGTACAGTTTGCCACGTCCACTCTTCTAGGCATTCCTCACTATTCGTCGGCTAGTCGTTCTTCCGTAAGGCGTCCCAGTCCGGGATCCTGGCCCCTCCCAGTTTTATGGGCGTGCACCGGTGATTGACCTCTGCCTGGATGATGTAATGATCACTACCGAGTTTCACTTCTAGCTTCTTCCCCTCGACTCGTGTTAGATCCGGGCTGGTGTCTCGGGAGACACTTGCCAATGTCAGTGGGGCAGAGTGGGTCATTCCAGAGAGTGAGGCAGTGTTCATGGTGCCGCATTGTGGACGTTCTGTCCTTTCTTTGTAGACTTGTGATATCCCTTTGCCACATGTGGCGCGTTAATGTATCCAACAAGCAGTAGCACGTGCCCCTTGGTTGTTTTTAACAGCGGAGCTGTTTAAGCTCTTGGTTAGGCCACGTAGTGCGAACAAAAAACTGCACCTGACGATGACGTCACCGCGCGTTGCCTAGCACCCACCTCGCGGAGCAGCGTGTGCTTCACCTCCTCTCCGCGCCGCTCACATGTTGCCTTGACATGGGACAGTTAAGGAGAACGAAGGAGAGCATGCGCGCGGCGCGCGCTATGCTCGGGAGAGAGAACGAGAATGAGAGCGAGAGAGAGAAATTGTAGCAGCACCAACGAGGCAACGCGCAGACCTGCTGCCGACGCCGTCCGCGTTTCCCCGTTTCGCCGCGTTCGCGCCGAACGCGCGCGGTGTCCGTGGCTGCAGCCGCCGCCTCTGGCGGCAGCTCGGCAGCCTTCGACCAACCACGCCCCGGCAAGTGTGGAGGCGCAGCTTCACCGTGACATCACCGGGGAGATAAAGCTCGGAGCCGCCGCTACGACGGCAGAACTCTCGTTGACTCTGTGGCGAGTACATGTAGCCTTGACATGAGACGACCAAATAAGATCCGGACACCCGAAGAAGAAGCCGCTCCTCTTGCAGCGCGTTGCGCGGCCAAGCGAGAATCTGTGCGTCGGCGGCGAGCCGATTCGGAATACCGTGCCTAGCAACACTTAGCATTTCCTAGCAAAACTTAGCCAAGCCTAGTAAACCTGGAAGAAACTAGGTCAATCACCAGCTCCGCTGTTTACCCCAGCCTTGCACCACTATAGTGCAAGCTGCCCACATTTTTTTTTCTTTACTTCTCTTAGAAGTTTGTCAAAGTCTGCAAGGCTGTCCTTTGGTAGGCTGCAAATGTTTAGTATGGAGAGCCCTTGTGGGGTATCCTTATCTGTCAGTATCTCCACAAAGATGTGTTCGATTTTGTGTTTGATGTTGTGTTGTTGCGTAGTCAGGTGCTTCTAGGTGAGGATCGCCGTCTGAGTGTTGCCGTCGGTGATGCGAATGTGGTAGCCCTGCAGGCTGAGAGAGGCACTTTGGGTTTCTTGGAGAGTGATTAAATCTGGTCTTTCAGTGTTGCTGAATTGTAGTAAATTTTGTTTTTTAGACCTGATCGTTCAGCAGTTCCATTGCCAGATGGAGGATTCCTTCCATTGCTGTGGAGGATCTTGGTGTGCGGATTACTCATCCTCTACAAGGGTCTCTCGCATGCGTGCCTCTCTTGCTGGGTAGCTCTTGGGCTTCTTTAGAGTTTTTTTCACCTTCCTCAAAGACAGTCCGCCGCTTCCCTATGTCTGCATTGGATGTCTGGATGCCAGTCCCAATGCGTGCCATTTCTCGTTGCTCTTGTTGAATTGTCGCAATAGATTCCTGTATTTGTGTGAACATCTGTAACACCGCTTGTTGGAATTGCGTTTGTTCTTGCCTGATCTCCTGTTTGAATTTTCCTTGCTCTTTTATGATGTCTTGCTTGATTTCCTGCCTGATTTCTTCCTTCATTTTTCTAATAGAATCCTCCATGTACCTGCTTATAGCTGCGTTTTCCTTTGCCTGCTGCTTTAGCATTCGCATGTTTTCTTCTAAACTGCGTCGCATAGCTTCGAAAGGATCCACCCAGTCGGCCGTACCTCCGCTAGTGGGCGAGCTGAGCGGCGGAAACTGTTCGGGTGTGACCATCACCTTGTTCCGTTCTTTTGCGGCCCTGTTTCCCGAGACCTGTAGACTGGGATTGAACGAGGAGCTACATCACAGGATGCTTTGAGGGAGTGAAGCTCCGGGCGACCACGGATCCCTTGTGGCTGCTTCAAGTCTGGCTTCTCGAACCCATAACGGTGGTGGTACCAGTTTAAGTCGCCGTTTGCAATCTTTGCTGGCTGATCCGTGTGGTTTACCACAGAGCTTGTACACAGGGTTGAAATTGTGATATCCTGCTGAGTTCTCAACGCCACATTTCAACCCCTCTTTGGCAAAGCTAACGCGTTTAACTCATCCGCATTGCCAAAGGCTATTAAATATTGGAATGGTCTTCCTGACACAATAGCTAATATTGTTAATTCCGCGATTTTTTATGCAAGAGTTAGGTGCACATTTTAAATGTTGATTTCGAATTGATTTTGTGAATGTCATGTGAACGTGTTTTAAATTGAATTACCTGTATATTTACAAATTTCTTGCTCAGCCTGAATTGTATAAACTGCAAATGACCTTTGTCGATAACTATTGTACAAGTTCCATTTTGGTGAATTCATGTATAAGAAAATTTTTGCTCCTTTTCATTGTTTAACCTTTTGTAACCCCCCTCACGCAATACTTGCGGTAAGGGCGCCACCTGGTCATTGCTCCCGTTACTTTAACGTAGAATGGTACGTGAGGGCCTCTGAAATGTATTGGTGCTGCCGATAAATTTCCCAGTATTCTTTCACAAGTTATCTCTTATTCTAGTGCATGAATAGCCTCCACAATATCTTCATTCGTGATATTGTCTGAGATTCCCACTACTACACCAGCACAGATTCGCGGTAACGGTTTAAGGTAGGCCGAGAAAATATGAATGTTGGTTCCCACCTGTATTTGTTTCGCTGTAGTCATTTTTTCCACCATCTCCTCGTCCGCTGTGCGAGAAGTAGATTCTGCTTCCATTATACTTGCGTTGTGACTTTCATGACGCAATCCTGTAGCGGCATGTTACTTGCATGTGCCAAAGCAATCACTGCATCCGAGTCCTTCCATTTGGCAAGGTTCACTCCCACGGGTGGTCGATAAATCACTTTATAGACTCTTTACTACAGCGGCGGTGGCTTATAGCCGGACGGCTTGGTCGCCCTCCACGGTGCTCCGTTGCTGCATGTGGCGAGCCGTGTCGTCTGCTCTTCCCGGCGTCAGCTCCTCTCGGTTCATTCACCATCCCTTTTGCATGCTCGTTTCCTCGCCTCTTCGTATTCAATTCCGTGGACCACATTGTGTCGTACACCTTTCTGCCGCCATGCTCGTCGAATCTGATTTGGGTGCAGTCGTTCTCCTCTCCTTTCCGCGCTTTCGCTGCTCACTGCCTGGTTTCATTCAAGAGTCATTGCAATTCTTTGACTGAGCGCGAGAGCTCACGTGCGAGAGTGCTTCTCGCGCCACGCAGCAAGCGCTGCGCGTCACAGTGCGGCCGGCAGCGCTGTTAGGGTTAGCTCCGATATTTGCCTCGCGTGGAACTTGCAAACTGAGAAAAATTATAGAAAATTCAAGGTACCGCGGTAAACTTGCTGTCGTCAGGTTCCGCCCGCCTTTCCGATTCCGTCGATGCCACACTTTTGTTCAGTATAGGCACTAAACTGGAAAAATTACCAAAGATCGCAACATCGCAAGAATCCATATAAAGCGCGTTCGCACTCCTCGGCACTCTAGGGGAGAGTCCGAAGCAATAGAGATTTTAAAAATTGTGGCCAACCGGTTAGACCATAAGACTGGTAGGCTGGGAGTCAGAGGTTCGGCAATTTGAACTTACATTTGATTGAAGGAGCGCGAAGCGAGGCGAGAGAGGAACATATACATATATACTGCAAAGTGTCTGGGGTGAGCCAAGGAATGCTTCGCAATAACATTTCAGGCAGAACTCGTCTAGGATGACTATTCAAGTATGCGAACAGCCGAAACGCGTTATTTATGAGGCATGCACTGCACCCGGACTCCTTTCTCCCACTTCCCTCCATACACAGTGGCATATACCCCGTGGCACATACCCACGTGAATGCCCCAAATTTTTGATGCACTACCGTCGGGATGGGCCCACATTTTTGGTGCGTTAGGTGAACAGCTAGATAGTCGGAAAGAAAACTGGTCTGCCAATTCCCATACTAGTCGCGTTAAAAGCACGTAACAACGCGGCGGCGCGCCGGTGATCGCGGCAATATCGAACGTAAACTTCGGCATCTAGTACGCTGTGTGCGAAGCCAGGGCTTCCAGTTTACCAAAGACCGAAGATACGGGCAGAAAGCTGCTGACGGGTCGGGGAAAGAGAGTGATCACACGTTACAAGTGCGGTAAGCTATGCCCGTATTTGACGAGGTTTATGTTAGAGAGTAGTACCGTCGACGGCAGTGGTCTCTAACATAAACGCGGGTTTTTTTCTTTTCATTTTTAATCGTCGGCTTTGTTTTAGTTGGGGAAAAGCACCACACGAAGCCTATAGTGCATTGATCGCAGTTATCGCTGATTTCTCTATACATCGTCGATAAGCGTTGGATAGGTTATACGTCAAGGAATATAATTAACGGTCACCTAACATAACTTAAGGAATCATTACTTGGGCAATACAAAAGAAGTAAAATACTGATAACTAGCATGCACGACTAGCATCCGTTCGCGTGAAGCCCTCCGTTATTTTGTATTTCTTAGCGATATTTAGTTTGGGCTGCCGCTGTGTGTGTGTTTTGCACACACAGTGATCGTTCTCTACACTCCTCTCTGTTAGAAGACGTTGCGTTGTTCGCAACTTTGGATGTTTGAATTATTTTATTGCGATAGCAATTATATGGACACTACAACCCGATTTCTGCCGTCGGCGCCATCGCCGTCGCCGTGAGGTTCCGTATAGATAAAATCTTCGCTGCGCACCGTATTCCCGAGCGGAAGCGTGCGGGGACGCGCGCTATCACGGAGAGCGAGCGCACTCAATCTCCCACGCGCAAGCAAGGAAGCGGGAAGCCAGCGCCGGCGGGAGCGGGGGGGGGGGCACTTCTACTCTGCCAGCAACCGCGCTCGTCGCTCGCCCGCACCGTATCTTATCTCCACACGGCTCTGACCTTTCTATGCGCTGTGCATTCGCCGCTCAGTTTCCGTTGAAGCGATAGACCGCACGCGCCTTCGCCTAAAGCTTTACCTTCGCCCGCTGCGGCGTATACGCTTGCTGCCAGCGTTTTGACAGTCGGTGTCTGCAGTCATTCCGTGTGATCTATTCATGTTTGTTTGTGCGCGCTCACACCACGCTTGTTCATTCAGTTAGTAATAGTTGGGCCACATTTTCCAACGCACGCTACACATGCAATGCTGCCCGGATCGGCAGTGCAGCGCTACAGGTGTGTCCCTTCGCACGCGCTGCCCACGGGAAGCGCTTCTCATCAACACCACCGTTTCACACGCGCCTTCTCGTGGTCATCGAGTCTCTCTTCATGTCGGTCTACTTACGCCGCAGCACACCTGCTTACTTAATCAGCTCATGTTTACTACAATTCATATTGCTACCAAAGCCGCTCACCTTACTTCGTATGACATTGCTGTGTTGCTATCGCATTCATTGCTTCGCCCTTAGGGCGAAACTGTGACATTTTTTTCTCGTCCTGTATTATTTCAAACCTTTTAATGTGAAGTCAATGCAACTTCTGCGGAAAACATCCGTAAAGTTTTGGGTTCAAAACGAACTTAACGTATAACCCTTTTATTCGTCTTGTTTTCATGTGCAGCGACTTTCTTTTTTTATTTATTTTTTACCTTCCATCCATAAGGTCTAAGTGCAGCCGCCGCATTCGACATAAAGGATGGGCTTGGGCCCAATTGTAAGGCGGAACTATGCGGAAGCTTCCTCTAACGGCTCGGCGTGATGGGACTGCAGCAGGAGAACACAATTAATGACGATATGAAAGGAACCTCAGTTTATTTTTATTTTTCGAGGGAAAGTTTCAAACAATAAAGTGCAAGCTTTACCAGATTTATCTCGATGAAAAGGTTCATGAACCTAACTTTCAAGTCAGGAGTATAGAAGTAAGTAACGACGGCACATAAACTTAGTCTTTTAGTTTTCGTTCATTTCTGAAAGAAGTGACCAACCGGATGCGAGCTTCAGGCGCAGTAAGTTTCATGTTTTCGTGTATGTTACCTGTAGTAGGATTATTTCTCTTCTTTTTATTGTATTGATTTTGCATGTTGTAAGGTGATGCGAGATGTGTCAAAATAAAACAAGAACACACACACACACATACAAATAAAGATACGTATACATTGTGGAGTTGCTTTCGAGAAATACAGAAAAAAAAGACACCCTGCGATTTTCCTCTTAACCAGTTTTGGAGGCTTACAGGAAGTATTGGAAACTGTAGTTCATAAAACTGCTCTTGCTGACAAGCATGCGAGCTGCTCGCAAAAATTGTCTGTTTTTAGCAGAAGGCAGCACCTACAATAGGCGCTCTCTTGTTGTTGTTGTTGCACGGATCTAGCTTTATACAGATACTGGAGAATCGCCGATAGCCAATAACGTGAGGCAAGAGGTGTTTTTATTCTCAAGAAATGTCTTGCTCTAGACCTCACGAGGCTCATTCGGCTGTCGCCAGAGTACCTTGCAACTCACCACAGCCAGGAAGCTTTCCGTTGGAGCTCCCCATAAAAGAGGCTCACTAGAAATATTTGCCACGTATTTTAAGTATTTTGTAACAACGTAACTATAGAATCAAAGCAAAACATTCCTGCACCAAGTCGCTGCAATATACCTCACAGTCGTATCTTCTGTCATAGTTTACTTATTGCACATGATATTTTATTGCACCTTCCGGTTGCATGATGCCCGGCTTAGGTGATTCTCTCAAGAGTATATATGACATGATCACCCCCTCGAAATCCCAAACGATAGAGCAGTGAATTCGGCAGCATCATTCAAAACTCCAGTAACAAAAGCACGCAATGAAAATCATCGATTCGAGTACAATCCTTATCCCATAAAAAATCTGCAACCATTCACCGACCAGTCGTGCAGCTTAGCCAGCTTTACAAAAAGCCGTCCGAAAGCAATATTACCGTGGATAGCTATAATATTTTGCTATATTAGAAATATGCTTCTTTGCGGCTGCAAAAAAAAAAAAAACAAGAGAGAGAGAGCGAAAGAAAATAAACAGCAAATGCAGCGTAAGGAGGTTTTCCAAACAGAGCGAGCATTGCCGCGGCAGGCCACTACATCGCGTATGAAGCAATTCAGCTAACGACGGCGCCGATGGTCCCTGCTATCGAACGCCAGCCACGTGCCTCCAGTTGCTTCGCCCAAGTGCGCTTCGGCAGTCGCATGACCGCATTCCTTGCTTGCAATGCGTAACGCCAGGCTATTAAAAAAGCAAAGATTGTCCACTTTTTGCAGTGACAACTTTGGTTTTTGACACGTGGCGATGCTTTAAGCACATAGTATATAAGTATACGCATAAAGCTGTGCAATGAAAAAAAGAACGCTCACTGCTCAGGATGAGATCAGATTTCGAGACGTCGCGGCCATAACAGTTACAGGAAGGATTGCGACCGTAGAGGCGAAAACATGGGGAAAGTCATGTAGCATACTTTATGTAGCCGTATTATATGCGTACGTGACAAACGGGTGAACGATCTCAAAGTTTGATATGATCCGATGAAACATTCCACATTATGTATATGCCTGTACCACAGTGCTGAATGCACAACATGAGTGGGAGCCCATTGTCAGGCCTTTGTAGCCTTTGCTGCTGCTCCCGTTTCTGTAATAGAAGCAAAAAAAGTCACAGGTCTGCGCGGCACACGCAGCACAGTCACAGCGTAAGCTGGTTGAGCGGCGCAAGAATAGCTCCAACTTCGGCACCACGCACAACAAGGTGTTCGCAGGAAACTGTCTTCACCTCGATTTTGACGAGAACGATCTGAACTATCCGCCCGGCGACGGCGAGCTGCGGTTGTAATGCTCTCTGCACAGCAGTCTGCTGAGCCCAATGATTCCAGGTTGTAGCCGCGCACGTAGCCCTACAATTCGCTTCTTCAGCAGCGGTTCGTACCTTGCGAGGAGACGCCATAACGTGTACCGAAGAGGTACCCAGAATCCGTGGCGCACATCTAACATTGGGATACTGTTTATTGCGCGCCTCGTCTGAATCGCATCGCGTCTGAATCGCATCTCGTCGCACGCGGCGGTTGCAGGCACGTTAACTAGATGGCGTCACCATACTGGCGGAGGCTCGGGTCAGAGGCGCAGGGCGCCTATAAAGGGAATGTTTCTTCTGCCCGATAGCAAGTGCTTGCGTGGCTCAGTGGTAAAGTATCCGACTCCCACGCAGCGGGCCTGGGTTCGATCCGGGCGAAGAGCGGGTACTTTTTTTTTTCATTTCCCGTGATAGCGGCTATGGGGCGGCGGCGGCATCATCCCGACCAGAAACGGCTCTTGGAATGAGCCCATAAGAGCTTACGCTGTAATAAACCTCACGGCACTGATGAAGGGCTCCCATTGCATGTCGGTCGCTCCGAAGCTAGGGAGAGTGTGCAGAACCATTCCTTTTCATTCTCCGTTGCTTTTAAGCGCACACGTTTCGACAAGTATATCAGAATCTGCGAGCCGATATCATCTACTCTCACGCGCGTGGTTGCTTTGAAACTTTCGACGAAGACAATACGCCTAATCCCTTATGTAGTACGCTTCCATCATATTGCCCTGTGAGTAAACAGGAGTCCACAAGAGTGCAGTGCCTCGGGCAGGCTGGTTGACCTTTCGACAGGTGGACCAATCTGTACACGTCTTCGGCAAAAGTAGACGTGCCAAGCGTAACGTCAACCAGCTGGTGCCAGGCCCTTCAATCTGACTCACCTCGCTTTGCTCGCAGTGTGTTTCCTTCTATCGGCCTCGACTTCGGCGAATCGCTTTATACTTATCGAACCACTCTGTCATCGCGTTTGTTCTCGCAGGGAGTGGAAGGAGAAACGGCTCAAGTGCGACGCGAGGCCTTACTACATGCTCGCAGCGGCCACTGTCCTCCTGATGCTCCTGCTCTATATTTACGCCTACCACCAAGGTGCGTTGCACTGCATTTACTGCTTCGTACTTATCTGAAGGATCTTTTCGTTCGTGCGATAGGAACATGCGGAAGAGCAGTGTCTGTTGTCTCTCTTTGTCAGGTGAAAGAACCTTAGGTGGACAGAGTGGAGCTCTCCACTATACGACGTCTGACAGAGCACAGGTGTTTATTTACGATGGTCAACGCACTAAATCAAATAATCAACGCTTCAATAATCAATCATTCATTCAACCAATTAAGTAATTATCTCAGTGAAATATTTAGGCGATCAATGAATTAATCTTTATAGCTTAATGCTGGCCGCGTACGCGGTAACATGTTTCAATATCACGTGCGTGCGCCCCGAACAATGACATTGCGCATCAAGACATGCAAACCTATGACTGCGCGTGAGCGACAATAACAACAAAATATTTCCTACGTCATGTCTTCAGAATGTGAATCTGGCCAAAAAATGAATCAACTCTTAAGCAAAATATGTTCTTCTCGTTTGCTCTCGTTTTTCTTGCGACCCGTGCACTGTACGCACGCGCGCCGCATATGGCTTTACCCGTATATGGAATACTCTTCTCATACTGCAACCGCATCACGCCCGCATTGCCGGAGCACAAATACGATGCTCGTTCCAGGAAACGACCCACTCGCGCACGCCATCCGCCGCAGCGATTTGTTGTCCAGGCGGCTCAGCCAGCTCGGCGAAGCGTGCTGTCATTGATTCTGCTCCGGGGTGGATTGGAATCCTCCTGTGTGCCAGTCTGCCGCACGCGTCCTCTCACTGCCTTGCGGAACTCAAACAGGAAGTGGATTCTGTGGGCACGTGATGTTTATACGCTGTGGCCGTCAACTACTGTGCAACGCTGTGAATGCTCCAACTGCCTCGAACTGATCTCGTCGTGCGCTTGAGCAACACATGATTGGTCCGTTCCATTCATTCATTCATTTATTTCAAGCGTCAACATCTACAAGACATTAATGTTGAGGTCAGTAAACAAAAGACTTCGTAAATGAACTTAAAAGCGCCCACTGACCATCACGCGTGGCCGTAAGCAACGCAGCTGTGTATAAACTTAGCTGCATACAAACTGATACAACTTGGTAGTAGTATAGTAGCAACTCTTATCAAGGAACAATGAAATAAACCACACACATTATGATACAAAAATGTTTACAAGGAGAACCTTAGTCAAAGCACAGAAAGAAATGAAGAAAACCAAGATAAACACTATAGTGTTGTCAGTACGTCAGTATGTCAGTTACTTATTGAGCGAATGCAACAGTTGAAAGCGCATCGTCTGATCACATTTTTTTTTTTTTTGACAACGTGGCATCGTGCTGTTTTATTGTGGGGCATCAAGATTTGACAGAGTGAGAGCGTCGGTGAACCATCGCTCGTTCTTACTATCCTGTTATGCACGGTAAGTTTTGCCACCATGCTTTGGCGTAGAAATGCCACCCCTAATCTGGCTTCGGCAGCACAAGTGCTTTCCCCGTGCCTGAACAGGTCTCACTCAACAAGCATTAAGCACTGTCATTAACTGTAGAACTGTATAGCGGTAAGGTATGCTTGAACAACCTGCGAACATTCTGAAGCCTGGTGAGAATCACCATTTGCTTGTTCGTTCGTTTACATTTTCCCCAGCTGGTACGCCTTCCTGTCATCAATCTGCACCAAGGAGGTTTTATTTTTGCAAACCTCCTTGAGCTGCACATTGGTTCAGCCTTATCACTCTTTATTCCCCGCAGCAGTGACCTAGTAGCTGCATCCGGACGTCTGTGGGGGCAAAATTATTTCTTTAGTTTTTTTTTCTTCTTTTTCTTCATTTCCTCGTTTTTTTCCTCCCCCTCTTTTTCTATCAATAATGTAATCTTTATTTTCAAAATGCTGAAAATCCTCTGAAACGGTGCGCACGTTCCGAAGTTACAATGTTAGTATATGTTCGTGAAAGCGTAAGAGCAGTTTCGTAGAGTTCCGCAGGAAACTATTGCAGCGTAGCGACTACTTGCACTACCTCAAATATGCTTAGCTCCCATCGAATTGGCTCACTCCTTTTTATTTATTTGGGTATCTTTCTTTTAAAAGGTGAATGGTTTCGCATTTTTATGCGTCTACAGTTTATCAGTTACGTGCAAAAGATACTCTAGACGCTGCAACCTTCTATTACCGACAAAGTATGAACAAGACTTCAAAACTATATACTGCACTTTAACTTAAGCTTACGGGCTACCGCATCATAATATGTAGATGGCGACATTTTTCAGCGGTTACAGTAATAAGAGTTCGTGCACGAGAAGTTCTGTAAGCTCGACATTCGTAAGCTGAAACAATTCTGGCTCTCACATCACTGCACCTTTTTAACCAGGCAAAGCAGGAATGCGAATCTCTCTTCGTTCATATAGACGTTGCAGCTGTTCCTTGAAATATTCTCCGAACACGGGCACTCTCACATCGCTGCCACTCCACGAACGAACTGGGAGAGCTATATGAACGGGCTCTCCTGCCTCCTAAAAGCACCCCATATATCCTGAGCAACAGACAAAATGTCACTTTTATGGCGGAAAGAGAACCCACGAGCGTGGTTGGTTGTTTGTTCTTTGTTGCTTTTCTTTTTTTTTTCCAACCAAATGCTCGCTTCCAGCCACACAGTCACGGATGTCACATTTCTTGGTCTGTACAATGTAATCTTCCCACAATATTGTAGAGCGCCGCATATTGCAAGGAATGTGGCATTGATCATACCTTTTTAAGAGCCTTCATATACGAGACTCATCATCCACTGACAGTCGCATAATCATTGTGTATCACATGCGAAAAGTTAGGCCGTAACTCGACATACGCCAGAAATTAGCACCGCTAACTCTCTGTGTATGCGATAGCATACTTAAAATTGTGATGTCTCGACAGCTGCCCGCGCCTGCGTCACTGGCGACATTGCACACTCTCATTTATCAAAGTAACGTGTATAACAATACACCTCTCACAAACTTGCGTTTTCGTGCACGCTGCGACAAGCTCGCGTACGCTCAACACAGCTCGAGTTTTCGGTTAGATACATCGAAAATTGGTGACGTCCGCCTATAATGCTGTAAAGAAATGCGTGACCGATGGTACAGGCACGGCAGCCCAACGCTCCAACCACGAGGCCGCGATCGCACGCACGCTTCTCTCGTTCCCAAAGTCACTCTTTGAAACCTCTGGCTGCATGCGTCACGCTCCAGTTTATCGCATTCTTCCCTCGTAACGCTTCGAGACTGTTTTACACAGCACTGCCTTTGAGATCGGCCACTAATTTTTAGCCAGACGTATACGTACAAAGTGGGCGAGGTCCGCCTGTAATGCTATCTCATTAAAACTAACGTGGTAAAAGGGAATTATTGGATACGGAAGTTTTGTGGCATGTGTGTATTTTAATTTGATCGTCAACGGATAGATGCGGATTCTTCTCACCATGAGTATTATTAAAGGACTACTCGCAGAACTAAATGCTGAACTACTGACCGCCATAACTGATGCTTGTGAACCTACGAGACACATCACGGCAAAATTGTGGCATCTATTGTTTGCAGATATTTGGCGAATCAATTTTTTCAGACCCACATATTCACCGTGCACAACACCGAACCTCTTTCGCGTGGCATTATTGTGTCCCAGTTACGTTGGGCTCTTCTGAAAAATCTGTGCCCTAAATCTGTGCAAAATGCGGTCACTCGGATACTTTAACCTGCTTTGAATGAATGAATGAATGAATGAATGAATGAATGAATGAATGAATAAATGAATAAATGAATAAATGAATAAATGAATAAATGAATAAATAAATAAATAAATAAATAAATAAATAAATATTTCCAAATAAACAATACAGGAGTGAGAAGAAAAAGCCGCATTGAGGCGGCTTGAGAACCCACAACCCCCTGGCAATTGACAGCGAGCGAGGCAAGGCAGTAAAACATACACACGCAAGAAAATAATAATTATTGTTATAAAAGAAACAACAAAGGCATAAATAAGGCGCAGCATGTCAACACACATGATAAACACCGCATACACATACACATTGGTGAATGCCTAAACTTATAGGCTATAGGGTGCATAATCAACTAATAAACTCTTTATTTTATTTAAAACATGTTTTGAACGTCCCGGTGGACGTTGTATGCAATTAGCGAGAATGACAATGTCTAGTGACTTTCGCAATCAACTCGTATACTCTTAACTTCCACTGAATACATTGTACAACGTCCCCCGTATTTCTGCATAGTTTCACTACAATTAAAATTGTTCATCTTGAACTGGTCCTGGCCGCTTGAGCTGCCCACTCTTTGAGAATTGTTTTTTTTTTAAGCACAATTATAAAAGATTTTAGCGGAACTCATAACAAAACAAAAAACGTTAGGTGACCCTAACCTTCGACCTCTTAGTGCCACTCGCACCTCGGCGTTGGTGTTCCGTGCTTTGGTGTGCAGTAATCAGTGATTTATAATTAATTATTTCAGACACTTCAGTAACTCAACTTGTAACAAAACTCACGCTCTGATATCATATCTATCATGAAACCCATGCATTTTGTAGTTTACTATTTTCGGTTTTTTTTTTCAATTTGTTTTTATTTATTTTTAATTCTATCCCCGGTCTCCTCAGCTACTTAATTCTAATTATTCCAGACACTTCAGTAACTGAACTTGTAACTAATCTTATGCTCTGATCTATAATGAAACCCAAGAATTTTGTGCGGTACTTTTTCTTTATTTCCATTTTGTTCTGAATTTCAGCCCTGGTCGTCTCAGGCGCTGAACCGGAAGTGCTGCGCAATAAACAAGAGTCACTCGATGCTCGTACCACTAACAAATAGTAGAAGAGCAACACTAGACACAGGTCTTCTAACAGCGAGTGTTGGTTTTTTTTTTCCTGTCCCACTGTCTGCAGCTATTCTATAAATGATTCAACGTTTTTATCAAGATAGATCATGCGCCGCAAGAGGCAGACAGGTAGAGTTGTAGCCCGTGACAGACACAGTCGGCTGTAGTCACGGGAGCTTCTGACAACAAAAGCAGTTTCGATGAATGCGCATAACACGTATGGTAAAGTCTGCATAGTAAACGACCTGACAGCTCTGGCTGTCTCACTTGCGAATCTAGCAGATAACCACTGACGATTCCTGACACACGCTTTAGTCACCATCCAGCTTACTCGACTCCTCCCGCATAAGGACTCTAGAAAAAAAAAGAGAAATAACCCACATATATCGCCCAACAAAAGTTAAAGAAATCTACCACGCATGACGCACGCGGGCAATGACTGACACAAAATCACAACCGTCTGCTTCAACGAGACAAAAATCACAACAGTCGTAACGAAGACACATCACTTCAGATTTATGGCTCTCGGAAATGCCGTCGCGTGCAATTTGTTCATTCCATGTTCGTTTTCCCCCCCCCCCTCACTCTCTGTTTCACTGATCCGCTGAAAGAAGGAAACACTACTGTTACGCCGGGCTTTTTTCGTATATTAAGCTCGCCGCCGAATCTAAAGGAGGCAATCCGCCCCGGTGGGATATGCCATTTGGCGTTGGCGGGCGATGCTGTCGGAGTGTGAAGACGAGTTGTCGCAGTGTCTTTCCGCCATTTTTCTGGAGGCCATCAGATGCCCGGTAATATCAGCAGCGCTGCCGACGAATCTGTTCCGTGTCGCAATAGACTTGCACGTCGTCGTGTCATCGTAATGTCCCCAGACGTCTTTCGATTGAAACAAGGCCAACTGTAGAAAACAAGAAAGAAAAAAGTAGACAGCACTGATGATAAACTCAAACGAAGCGAATGCGGAACTCTTCCGGGATACAGCAACGAGAAGATGGGACTTTGCATATCGTTGTCGTCAATGCGGCTACTTCTGAGACGCGTGGACTCAAGCAACCTCAAACCGATGTCAGCGCCAGCCTGTGGAAGGAGTGCGCGACCGCCGACCTTTATCGACCAGCGTATACTTGCCGCTTGCGTTTTGTCGTCGCCGGCTGTCAGCCGCCTGTCGCATCGCGGCGTCGTAACGAAGTTCTGGCGGACAGCTATTTATTCTCCGTCGTCTTTCTGATAGCGCCTAGCTCACAAACCCACGGCCATTGTAGTGCACTGGTTTCGCACAGCTACGTATACGCGCTCTAGGTAAACGAGAAAGTGAGGAAATCATGCTCTCAGCATTACTTCTTGCCATGGTACGGCAGTGGGCACCTCAAAATTCGATGCGCTTTGCAGCAAAGGGGAATCTTTTCTGTCCTTTAGACATTTCTTCTGACACTCTTGTCACTACGTGAAAACAGACAAAACAGCGAACGGAACTGCAGGTGTATAACCTGACGTATAACACTAAATAATGGAATATCAAGAAACACAACGTGCAGCCGCGTATTGAACACATACACGCACAGTTTGTCATTTCCCCTTGGTTGCTTTTCTTTTTGTGCTTCCGTGTTTCCCTGCCTTCTTTCTCTCTTTCTTTCTTTCTTCATGTTTATTTTGTTGCAAGCGTAGTATCCATGAAAGTTATATCTGACTTTAAAACCTTGAATCTGTGGCATTCGAGAACATTCATTTCCCGTATGGAATCTTTGCTCGGAACAGCGACAACGTGAAACCTCCATCTATTATGAGCAATAAGTCAAGTCGGCTGTATTTTCTTTCTATAGGCTTATTATTTGTTCGACTACTCCTAGCTAATCTCTGTAGAAGAAACGCCCAGCCCGTCTATTTCTCAGGGGTTATTACTGCTGTATTACTGCTGTAAAGGGGTTATTACTGCTGTGAAGAACTTAGGCAGAATATATATAGGCTACAGAAAAAAGCTGTACGCATAATTACAGGTGCTCCACGCGATGCACACTCTAAACCCATATTTGAAGCCATTAATTTACTACCAATGCCTGACATTTACAATTCGAATTTACTTAAGAGATATCGTACTTGCAGAAGAAACCATGATTCTTTTCTCGTAGACTTAGCGCATTTAACACCATGCACCTGCCCGTATAGCACGCGAGCCTCTGATGATTGGAGAATCCCTTACACACGTACAAACTATGGTCGCCAAATGGTGAAATATTTACTGCCACAAACACTAAACAGGTTTTCCACTAAAAATGAATGATACCATTTCTTTTTCTACAAACCTCTTTTTTTGTGCATTTCAGAACAAAAGCGATAAAATACTCAGACATGTTTACCACTGTGTTATAAGTACTTATAATTTCTTGTTGCTGTTTGCTATGTGCTAAATGGTGTGAAAGCCCTTGTCAAGCCTTGATGGCTTTTTGCTTTCACCCCACAGTATCACTGTTGTGACTGTTGTACTGTCTCATCTGATGCTGAAATAAACTTATTTGATTTGATTTGTATAGACTTCAAAGCACGTTTCTCTATGAATGTCCATGACAGTAGACAATAGTTGACAAGTGTAAGATCCTAACTTGCCTCCGGCCGCTCCATCAATTCAATATATATATCCTGCCTGTTTACTTTGTATGCACTTTCTAAAGACTGCATACATTTTTTTCAAGCGTTCTTTTTTCGGGCTAAACACCCTTTAATTTGGGTGGCTTATATATTCAACACATTTCATGCCACCACACGAGCCAGTGTTGCAGCGCCAAGAGAACGCTTGAGAGCTATGAGTCATAATTTATTTATTTTTCTTCTATTTCGTTTTTTTTTTCAGCTTTGATCTACAACATCTTTGGCAGGCGTAAGTCACGTGTCCGTTGTATCCGCATCTCCGTTACTGTTTTGTGAGGCTCTTGAAGTTCCTGCACAGAGGAGTTGCAATGTTCTCTAAAACATTCTCGCTCATCTGCATCTCTCTGCGCATTGTTTAGCCGGGGACAAACCCAGCCCATCAGATTTGAAGGTCACTCTTTTCGATACCGAAAGCTATGACAACGCCGGTAAGTCCTCAGCGCCACTATAGTCTGGAATGAAGTTGTTGTTATTAATTTATTCATTAAACCTCAACCCACAGTGATAAAAGCGTTACAAAAAGGCGGGCTTATAAAGCAAAAAAATAGCAATAAATCTGCTGTCACAATCGTTAACGGGAAAAAGCTACAACTTATGCAAGAAATAGACCCAGTGTGAAATATAAGGATGCCAGAGAAAGGAACGCAAACATGGCGCTGGCTTCGAACAATAGTACTGAGGCTTGGGCTGGTTGGTACGCAATTATAATAAATGAAATGGTGGGAAAGAAAAAGGCTATCTCGGTATTCGATATCAAAAATAAGAAAAAAGAATGCGTTATATCATCGAGGCATTCTATATAAAAACGACGGAGAAAGATGTGCTAACACACCATCAATTTCTTCTTATTGCAACGAAAACTTTAGTTCCTAAAAGCATATGTGGGAAACCCGTATATTAATATATATCAGGCAATGAAAGAATGATGAAAACAACGCTACTGGGTGGATTTTGTACGTGTCTGTATGGCCGTTTCAGGAATAAACTGAGTTCGAAATTTGTACTCAATTGTGATGTAGTAGATTTTGTGCGTCTTCATGCCTTCTTTTTTTCCGCGCCATCGCGTATATTATTAGAAAAATGTTTACTTGTCAACTGTAGGCCACATGTGTGCAGACATGCGCAGAATGATAGCAAGAGACAAAGGAAATAAGGGTATGATAACAACTAACTACATATACGGCCACGTACAAAACCGAGATCGTGTGCTCCATATTGGTAAAGCATCACAATGAGCCGTTATTATAAGTCGGCGCAGTTTGTGTTTCATTCTGTCGTATTCCGCGTTGCGAGTCGTGACCAGTTGTTGCTATGAAATACCATGCGAAAAGACGAACAACAAGTTGGACTAGAGGTGACACACAGTGTGACTGAAGCATATCGGCACTCGTGTGCGTCGCCTCTTCTCTAATAGCCTCTTCTAGAATTTTTACTTCGTTTGTTCGCGCTGTAAGATGTGCACCGTGCTTCAAAACGTGCTCATTTCAAGAGCAAGGCGCTATAATTACCAACTCGCGCAAATCATCACACTTGTGGCACTTATGCAAAATTTACGGGTATGACCAGGTAAGGGGTGATTGTCACATCGTGTAGCTACGACGTGTTAATTATAACAATAATAATTTATGTAAATTTATGCGGTACCTTTGGCAAGGTGATAATGACAGCAAGGCGAGGATAGTTTCCAAGACAGTTATGCGTGCAATTTATTACAGTTGCAGGAACATCAAACGTAGAGAGTCATTAAGGCCAAGCTAAACAAAATTGCTAGATTACCTTAACATAAGCGAAATACTGACGAAATATATTCTAGTCTTCCGTGTTATTCGTATTTTATATGACATCTTTCAAGGTAATACAGCGAAGAAAAAAGTTTCGGCGCGAATTGCAGAGTGGTCGATTAACATCGCGAATTGCGATCAGATATGACCCAAGGTACCGCATACGCACACTTCTTGCCCTGCAAAGCGCTTCGTAAAAATGGGCGCTAATTATCGGAATACCTAAGGTAATATGCGAAGCCATCCGACCATTGAAAAAAAATTGCTCTCGTGTGCGAAAAAGCCGGCACAGCTACTGGTTTCCTTCAGTTCAAATGCTGCGGACAGATGCCCATGATTATGCTCTGGCGACGCTGGGAGATCACACATGCTTAGTTGGGAAAGAGGAGACTGTTTTTCTTACTCTGAATGCGCTCCTCTTGATGGTAGGAAGAATAGTTTACATATTCACAGGAGCATGAAGTATTAGCGATATTTTTTTTAATATTTAATATCTCGAGAGCTGCTAAAAAGCTACAAAGTGCAACTAGCTTACAGAACATCACATGCCTCAGAGTGACTACAATATTTGCTCATTTAACCCCACAAGGCGCAGACAGTTCCACATGATCAAAAATTAAAGCAAATTGATCAGCTTCGTTTCTGGTAATGAAAAATAAGTACATTTGCACAAAAACAATAAAACGTTTATTACATAAAATAATTAGTATAGCATTTACTACAACTGAAAACCCAATCCAGCGTAGCGAAAACGCTGCTATGGGTTTTGTGTAATGTTTCCTCACTGAAATCAGCATTAGAGGTATCAAATTCAGCGTAGCAACCATTATTCGGTGAACTTTGTGGGGTTAAAGCAACAGAAAATGATGGCCATTAATGGCCCTTTGAAGCCGAAAACTGATAAGCCTAACTAACCTTTTTCTCTTCTTTCTTTCTCTTTTCCTTCTCGCTTTTTTTTTTCTTTTTCTTCTTGCCACCACATGCCACAACATCAAGACCACGATGATACTACATGACGCCCTTTACCCTAAAGCTATATGTTTCGATATAATAAACATTCGTAACGCCACTAGCCTTCATTCTACCTTTGCGCCAACGCCAATAAAATATCAGAAGAAACACTTGTGTTGTATGTGTAAATCCTTCCTAAGAGCCGATGATAAATGCCTCGTTACACTACTGCATATACGACAGAAAGTGGCAAGAAAGCTAACAGGACCTAATCATAGTTGGTCTTTATAACCATGCTCTTATTTTTCAAGCTCGAGTAACGGTGTCGGAACCCGTACATGACATTTCAATGTAATGTGTCTCATGAGAAGCCACGTTATCATGTTGCTCATCATTGTACTGATACTTCAACGCATTTTTTATTACAAATCTTAAAATTGTGGAATCTCGGCAGTCATACTACAGTGATAAATACAAGTGATTCGTCTTGATGCGTTATTGGAAGACAGAAGCCTCTTTGTTGTGTAGCTTTTAAACTAATAAGCACATCCAAACGATCACTCCTAACACGAAAATGACAGTTTTGAACTTAAAAAGTCCCTCTGGTTTACCTTTACAACCGATTAATATTAATCCACCTGAGTTTCAAGCCTTAGCTAGGGAGCTCCTATAGATGCTCGGAATGGAGAAATTGTTTTTCTCGGCAACCAGTTCACTGATTTTGACGAATTTTGTTGCATTTTAAGAATAAGCAGTACATTTACGCATAAGTGATGGCAGGAAGCGCAATTTTTATTTAGGCTGTAAACTTTTTTAGCAAAGATTGTTGAAACTCGCAAAATTGAAAAATACTCAAGCATCAAGGTTACAACGTTGTAACTCGGCAATAAAAAAAATAGGTCACAATTCTGTAAACAACACCTAACGATGCACCTGATGAGGACAAAATTTATGCTCTACACACCGCTGTGAGACATATCACAACTTTTTTATTAGGACTTTTGCAACACCCGCGTAGACATCGTAACAAGTTCCCCTGGGCTCTAAAGTTATATATCAAACCTGACCGGCTTGAGATGCTCTAACAAATGCAGTTTACAGAACTGCAATACCTGCAGGGTTACGAATTTGTGAACCTCACGCTTCAATTTTTTAAGCTTAACTAATCAAAGCCATGTGCTAAAAAAAAAGATTCGAAGTCATAAATAAGAACTCTGCTTCGTAGAGGCACTATACTTTAACTTTTTCTGTGAAATGCAAAATTTTCATTGAAACTGGTCCAGTGGTTGTCTCATAAAAGTGATTCGTAGTTTTACGTGTATTTGAATAGGGAAATGATTATTGGCCCCGAGCTAAACCTTCTCGGGTTACTGCTTCCTTGCAATCATCCAGCCCAGCGCACCGCCCCGGAGGGCAATTGAAGCGGCGGAACGCTTAATAAGTACGCGTGTGATGAACGCTGCAATTCAACGCCGAGGAGCCAAGAGAGGGAATACGGGGCAGCGCGAGAACACGAGGCAAGACCAGCGATTTCGTAGCGGCGCCCATAAAGAAATGAGCCTTGCTTCGCGTGATATTATCAATACACCTTGCTATATCGCTGTATATATGCTTGGCCCTTCGGGCGAAACTGCGATATTGTTTTCCAGCGAAAGCTGTATATGGCTAGGCGAAACGAAAAACCGTTCGTCCCATGTTTCGATAAACGTCTCCATTGGCTGCGCCGTCAGTTACGTCGTTCTCTACGTCGCACCCAAGCGCGCGCGTTATTGGCAGCGCCGTTAGTGACGTCGTTCTCTGTGTCGTACCTGCTCTGCCCGCAATGCCGGCTCGTCGGCTCGCCGTTGTCTCACGCGTTCGATATCTCGAGTTAGCTCGGCGTCGTGGTTAGCAGCATCCGCCCGCCATTGGCGCTTGCGTTCCACTTCGTGATTTCAACGTGGACGTTTCGTCGCAGCCGAAGCCATAGTGCCGCTCGAGAAACTACCGCCGAAAGCGGGCGTTGGCCCCGGCGAACGCTTTTCCCGCCATTGCCACGTTGACGCTGCTCTGCCCGCAACGCCGTCTCCTAGGCTCGCCGTTGTCACATGCGTTCGATATTTCGAGTTAGCTAGGCGGCGTGGTTTGCAGAACCCGCCCGCCATTGGCGCTTGCGTTCCACTAGAAACACAAATATGTAACCAATAATTGAGAAACGCTTCAATATAGCGTCGAAATTAACCCACTGCTAAACACCGGGGCCGCACGTTTAAGCTTCGCTGGTTAACCATCTGCACGGAGTGCTTCGTCGGTGTTCTTTTTTTGTTTGTTTTCATGGCTTCAACATACCATAATGATAATATCCTGAACAGATACATCGTTGCGCTGGCCGCAATTTTCAAGCGATCGATGACGTTAATATAATTAATAGATGTGATGCGCGTGTATAGCACTCAACATTTATTTTCAAGTAATTGCGCCGCGTTGAAAGCGGAGTTATATTTGCATATATTCAAATTATTTATGTAAGGGCGGAGGCATAAAGCCACCATCAAAAATGAAAAGAAAATACTGGCTCTACCCCCGCACAAACTACATAAAGCACGGAAATTATGATTCCCGGAATCTGTAATTTCACAAGATTTAAATTTGCATGAGAAAGAGCTAACCTGAGGCACATGCAAGGTTCTTTGTAGTATTTTATGGATAGATTAGAACGGCACTGAGTAAATATAAGGAATTCCTTTTTTATGTGAGCACATCTTGAACAAGTATCTCAGCCGGCCATTGTGCAATTTCTGCTCCAAATTATACTATTTATTTTTTATTCAATACTGCAGGGGCAAAACAGGGCCCAAACAGGAGGCGAGGTACTGCACGAATGTATATATTTATAAAAAAGCAATACAGCGTTTACAAACACAAGCAACACAGACGCACATATTTTCAACACAGACATCGAAAGTTGCTTTTTTTAATCATTCGCGTACAAGTAAATGCTCTCGTCGAGGACGCTTATTAGGTACGCATGTATAACAAATGAGATGCCACTTTCCTTCGTGCATTAGTTATATATAGCACAACTATGATATCGCTCCAGTCCCATGTTGAAGACAGTAGAAAACTGGGCAAGACGGTATTGTTTCATGGCTAATAACGACCACCGCACTAAAATAACGAGTAATAAATGAGTAATGAAGACAACGTGAAACTGTGCTTCTGATAACTATAGCCACCCCGTAATCAATTATTAAAACTACAGAAAGTTGAGCTAGTTCGTATCAATTCATCGTAAAAGAAGGCGTGCAGACACAGAGAGAAAAATTATTTACCGAAAGGCAGAGAGGTCGGCCTGGGCTGTAACTTGCTCTGGAGTGCAGACACGGACGCTAGAGAAGCGAACCTGAGAGCACAAACGGCGTTTGTGGTGTCTGGTTCTCTTCTTTTGTGTCCGTGTATGCACGCCTTACGTTCTTTCAAGAGTAAACAACCTCTTCTCTCTATAATAGTAATTTCCTATACCGAAACGGAAATGATTATTTGTGTTTCTCGACACAAAACAGGGGGTTTGGCATTGAACGAATACCGGCGCAGGCAACCGCAGATTAACACGCCGGCGTTGTTAACTGCAATCTGCTTAATTGAGCCCCTTATATATGCCGCGTGTTCTATCTAACGCACCCAAACGACTGTACCTAACTATTGCTATAATCCGTCTAGACCGATGGGGGCTGTTCACGTGAAGACGCGCAAGGAATTTTTCATTACTAACCATGATGAAATTATTTTTAAAGCGAAGCCTTCTTTGCCTGTCTCCCCGGCGATTGGCTGGTCGTGTGTTGATCCGCGGAGAGGACGTAATCAAAACTCGACCGTTCTTGGATACTGCCAAATCAAAGGCAGTTACGTCGGGGACCAATCGCGACACCAATGCACCACATACGTCCTCGCAAGCACTTAAGTCTGGGGCATTAACGCGGGCCAGTCCTGGAGGCAGTGCTATAAAAAGCGTGGGTATTCTGATAAGGCTATTGCAGTACAGGTGCTCAGGTGATGCATGTGAAGTTGTGAACCTATAGCTTCTTTGCGTTCCTCGCCGGGTTTGGCGTCGTTGTCTCGCTGCGTAGACGTAGTGGTGGGTCTCTCAAACAGTTGTGACGCCATTGTGGAGAAGTTCGGAGAGGAATTGCACTTGCGTTTAGTGACGCCGGTTTATACGTCAGAAATGTTTTTAATATAATTAAATGCGACCCAAAAGGGCATTTACCAAAGTCTAGACTAGAAAGTGTGACTGTTATGTCTGTACTTGTCACTCTACCTGCACTGCGAGGTCAGCAGCGTATCGGTATTGAAAGTCTAATGGAAGCCGTCGAGAAGCTCCGCGTATACCCATTTTGGGATGCGCATGTTATATCGCAAGTTATATATATATATATATATATATATATATATATATATATATATATATGCCATGTGTGTGTCTGTAAGGTACTTGAACCAGTCAAATGACACATCTTCGAAGCTAAGTCAAATTTATCCCTTCCGCAATCAGAGTTGGTCACAGTAAATTACTTTCAAGATTCAAAATGTCACTGATTCCTCACTTCATACAATATATCACTGATTGCCTAAGTTTATAGCCCCCAATCAAGAGATGTTCAAGAATTCTTTCGTTATAACTTCTGTATTTGAATATGCATCTTTTATCAATTTGCCTATCGTCCTTTTTGGTTATTTTAGTATTGATTTGTTGTCACATAACCCACAGAGCAGACAATTTTTAGATGTTATTGAGTCATTTTCCGGCACAAACGCAATAGGCTTCCCAACTAGAATAACGGCAGAAATTGAAACCCTAATAGAATTGTGTATCACTAGCATGATAAAAGCGACGTCAGTGCAGGTGTCCTCCCAACTGATTTGAATGATCACTTAACAGTATTTTGTTTCGTTTTTTCTCCGTGATAATGAAAATGACGAAGCATGTGAGCGATTCTCTTGTTATTTATCACTCTTAAGTGTTACAATACGATTGTAAGGTACGCCGTAGTGGAGGATTACGGATACATTTTGACCACCTGGGATTCATTACCGTGCACATAAATCTAAATAAGCGGGCATTCTTGCATTTGGCCCCCATTCAAATGCAGCCGCGGTGCGAAATGCGGGGCAGCTAGCGCATTTCTAAATTCCAGTCCACGCACCTGGATCTTCCCGAAAGCGCCGATGATGTTGAGGCGCGAGGATACGAAGACACTTGACAAACTAAATGACCAGCAAGGCAGTCAGAACTATCTCGTGTCGCCAAATGTCACCCCGTTGACGAAAGGACTCTCCCACGTGGTTCCATGCATTTGTCCACGGGGATCGCACAGGCACCGCAAGGACGAAGGACATCCTGGAACCACCATCAACAAATTTGGACCCTTCTGCACCGGCTGAAAACGGAATCATCGAAGACTCAGAGAGCCATTGGCATGTGGTCGTCAGCTTGACGTACACGCTGCACTGGCGCTAGGCCTTCATTCCGAAACCTTCTGTAGGAATGAAGTGTGGAAGTGTTCAGGACTCCAAGACACTTCCACCGACAACATCTAGTTAAGTGAATTGGCATATGTCAAGAGCTGACGCTTCCTTGAACGCCTCTGAATGACCACTGCGTTTTTCTATCATTTAACACTTTGCATTAGCTGCGGATATGCAGGGTGACCATCAAACGGTTGGCGAGTGTAGAAAATGTTATATGTTCTTATCAATCGAGTCACACTCGCTCACTCACTCAGTTTCCTTTACACATTTCTACGCAACATTTTATTGTTATTCCAATGTGTGTCATATCTACACTGCTGAGAAAAAAAAGACATGAGCAAGGGCAGCGAAATATGAACAGTCTCTCTTCTCCTTCACGTCTTTTTATGTTTCTTTCCTTTTGTTCGCCTGTGTTTGCGCAGCGCTTCAGCCTTTAGAAGCATGAACCACCTATAGCTCCGAATAAAACTTTCGTGCAAGGTGTCATTTTGACTCCATTTTCATTGCAATGCGCCCTTGAATGAATTCTGGTGGTTTACGTGCCAAAACCAGTTCTGATTATGAGGTCTGCCGTAGTGGAGGGCTCCGGATGAATTTTGATCACCTGGGGTTCTTTACCGTGCACTACAACGCAAGCACACGGGCGTTTTTGTATTTCGCCTCCATCGAAATGCGGCCGCCGCGGCCGGGATTCGATCCCGCGATCTCTGCAATGCGCCCTCGCAACTTTAAGCTATCATCAGTTGAGGAATTAGTCAAAAGCCAACTCCCAAAAAGCTGCAAGCTAGTACCAATGAGAAAATTATAGCACCGTATACGTTAGCACCTTTTGCCTTAGCACACTGTGGCGCTCTTACAGTGTCTATATTTATTATTTCTGATATACTACCTTTTCTGTGCTGACAAATGGCCACTGACCTCAGTTTCCTATAACGAGAGTACATTTTATTCAAATTTTATTGTTTTTTCACAAATAGCATCACACCCATTAGGCCGACATGCGGACAAGAACCTCGATCCATTGTTAACAGACATCGAATCGTTCACCAATCTTCTTCTGTCATCGTTCAATTATTTCTCAGAAACTCTTCTTACAGACAATGTACTCATATTTAGTCATCTACCTAATTTACATGTCTGGAATAAGTAATGTTCGCGTAAGAACACTAAGTCCACACGCAAAGTCCACATTTCATGGCCGCCGCAGCGTCCGCATATGATTGTGCTGCCTTATGAAAAGCGGCACCACCAATAATTTGACTAACTTGAGCGCAAGCACACAGCTCCGCGTTCGCTCTTTCATCCTTCACTGTGCTCGTTCGCTTGATTACGCTGGGGGACGCCGAGGACGTCGACGCTAAACACAGGAACGGGCGCTAAAGAGCTGCGCTCCAGAACTTGAACTCTGCCGCATGTAAGTTTCTGGTTGTGCACAGATAACAGCGTATTAAACCAGAGAGAAATAAGGGCAAAAGTATGAAATTGTGCTTCTAATAATTGCTGACTCCTCGCGATCAATGCTATCTTTCTATAACAGTCATTTCTTACACCGAAAGAGCAATGATGGATTGTATTTTCTTGCACAAAGAGCGGGTTACTTGGCATTGATGGAAATCAACGCACGAAATAGTGTATTAACACGCCGGTGCCGTTGCCAATATGCTTAGTTAAGCCCGGTTTATCAGCGGCTTGTTTTGCCTAACGCACGCAACGACTGTAGCGAACTTGTGCTATAACCCGTGCAGTTTTTTTTTTTCTAAAAAAAAAACGTTCGAACGTCGCAGGTTAGTAGTCATTGCGAAGTTGACCAAACGCCACAGAGTTTCCTGCAATAATCACAAGAGGGAACGCTGGCGCTGCGATCGTTCAGCCACCCGGGAGTGATGGTTAGTACATGGATTTGTCTGATCTTCGTGCTTGTGGCTTCAGATGTTCTTGTGGCTTTGTCACAAAGCGTTAGTTGCCTTCATTGGCTTAAATCTCAAAGGAATGTACACTTTTTTAAACACAGAAGTCAATAAAGCTCTGCGAACACATATAATCACTACGATCACTACTAATTGCAGTGGTTCTGTCCTGTCGAGGTAGCCAAATTGAAAAGCGCCAAGTGTCTCAATGCGATGGCTTGCCCGCGAAAAAATTTTATGCGTGCTCCATGCCGCTTGTCGGTGCATAGTGCTTGCACGTCTCTCGCATATAGTATTATAGATGATGCAATAAACACCATGTAAGAAAAAAATACTTTCATGGCGTAATGGTATCAATACCGGGATTCTGTGCTTAGAGGTTCTCTGTTCGAATGCTGCCATCCGACAACTTTATTAGGGTTTATTTAATAGTTTATAACGCAGTCCTTTCTCGAAAATGTGAGTTTCCAAAGTGACGAAGCCGTGTTTAAAGCTGGAAGGACGAAGTTTAGGCAAATCTGCATACTAACCATCATTGCCATGCTGGTTGAACCACCCTGTCTGCAGCTGTCGTAGACACCAAGTGCCACAGTTCCCTCTCGTAAATTATTCTGTGAAACTCTATGCCTAACACGGCGTTCCTGACTGATATTTGCACAAGCCGTTTTTTTTTATTCTTTGCTTAATTGTGATAGAAGATATCGCTTTTGCAGCATGACAAGCTAGTTAAGTCTTTGAAACGACGTACGGCCGCCGCCTCTCCCCACAGAGACCTTGCCAGCACTTGCCGAGCATCAACTCAAGAAGCGATCGTGTGTCGAATTGGAAGCACTTTTTGGCAAAAAGAATCAGCGTTCGCAAAGCAGTTCGCGTGCAAGAATCTTTCGTACAAACAGCTACGAGTCAATCACGATAGAGAAAGTGTTGGCAGCGCAGGCGACCATTCAGTGACAAACAGGGGCCGTATTCTTCATTGATCACTTTCTGGTGCACTTTGGCGTAGCGTAATATATACAGTGCGATGCTTCATTAGTGTGCCGGGAATTCTGTTCACTGACACAGCTAATCAACGCGCGCTGCAAATGGTATGCACGCATGTGATTGATTAAAAGTGTACGACCCTATATCTTACGAACGAAAAAATTCACCGACGATTACGATACTCCCTAATGCGAAACATGAGCCCAGCTCTCTACACGTGTTTTCATTTCGCGATATACTGGCTGGCGCCGACAATCTGTCTCGTGTGGCACGTTGCAAACGGAGCGAAGTGTGGCGCGACTGCCTCGCTTATCGGGAGATCGCGAGAGGCAGAGCGTGGCTGACGCTGGCACGCGATTCACAGCAGCCGCCGCAGAAAGACCTCCGCTCATGCAGCGCTTTGTTTCCATGTATGGTACCGGTGGGGGCGCTCGCCGCATGCCTTATTGATGGCGTCATCGGTGAACGGACGACGCGCACTACTATGCACTCGTAGCGATCGTCTCGTCTCGTAGCGATCGTCGTTGCAGAACCAGTCTTGCGCGGCACTACGCTTTTCTTCTCCCGCTTTCGCCATACCCTCCTCCTCCGCTTTCCACCTCATGGTTCCGCTGCTCTCTCTTCACCCTCCTCACGCTCTATTCGCTGTCGCCGTCTTTCACTCCCCGCTGCGCTCCGCGTTCGCTCTTTCATCCTTCGCTGCGCTCGTTCACTTGATTACGCTGGGGGACGCCGAGGACGTCGACGCTAAACACAGGAACGGACGCTAAAGAGCTGCGCTCCAGAACCTAACTCTGCCGCAGGTAAGTTTCTGGTTGTGCACAGATAACAGCGTATTAAACCAAGACACTTCTGTTAGCGTGCCACAAGTGAAACTGAAGTGTTACTTTCGCAAGGACAATCTAAGATTCATGCTTTGGAAATTGAGTCATGGTCGGCTGCTTGGTTCGATAAGCTTGCTCTTTCACCCGGCCAGACAAGAAACGGCAGCATGATGTTATATCAGAAAAGGAGATTTGTTACCAGCAGGCAAGCTGAACGCATTCATGCGCGATAAGATTTCGCGCGATCACAGGAGTATGTCTCATATACGTATAATTATGCGGCCATGTGTTACCATTTAATATTTGGTTTTTGAAGACGGAAATACAAACATACAGAAATAAAAAAAGCGAAATAGCAATCTGGCAACTGCCACAGGAAGGGGAACTGCTACTGCCTGCTCTTAGTGAACAAAGGGAGGGAGCATAGAAACGAAAGATAAAAAGAAGGCAAGGAAAGAGAAGAAACAATGTGACACAACACGCTAAAGTAAAACTGTGTCAAAGAATAGAGCATGGTAAAAGAAACTAAAAAGAAAAGTCGCCGCAGGGTTGTACTAATTCAAGAAAAAAAAACTAATCTTCTGGTCATACACAGTAAAGCTTTTCCTTGCCAAGCCCAAACAATCGTACAATTCTTGTGTCTGCAGAAAGTTTAATCAATACTGGTACCGCACTTTCCAAGCGGGCTTCTCTAAAAAAGAGAGAACGCTCGGCAGGTAGCGATAGAGGAAGGATGCAGTCGCAGCACTGATGACCATTTTCTTTGTGTGACACAATTACTCCTTGGAGATTGTAAATAAGGTTTGGCGCCAGCACCCATCGTCTGGTTACTTTTCTTCCAGCGTTATACTGACCAAATGCGCGTGCCGCACCCGTTCCATCTCACAGTATATTCTGCCAAAGGAATGCAGCAGTAAGGTAACGACAGACCCAGCCAATGGCGATGCTGAGGTCTGAGATCAACTATAGTGAGTGACGTCAGAAGAGACCGATGAGTCACATGATTTCGCTCTCGCAGGCTGCTACATCACGCCTGGAGTGGTCTCGCACATAAGCGGCCATCGCACTTGGCGATATGTTCCTTTCCTTTTACAGACGAGGCGAGGAAGCCTCGCGTGCTGTAACTGCGGACTAAGTCCACTGGCAGTCGCTATATAAGCGTATATTGCCTGCCACCAGGCAGATTTTGTATTGCCCTTCCTGGTACGCTCTCTTGCTGTATAAAGTTTTTCACATTCTAGTTATTTAATTATTTATTTATTTGTTGTACCCCCTATTAACACCCTTAACCCTCTGGTTGAGGGGGGGGGGGGGGGCAAATACAAATAAAATGAACAGTACTGCAAATGATTCCAATCAAAACAATAATTTACAAGTTAACAGAGCAGATATATACAATGAAATTAAAATATGTGGTTTTACGTGCCAAAACCGCCATCTGATTATGAGGCACACCGTAGTGAGGGACTTCGGATTAATTTCGACCCCCTGGGATTCATTAACATGCACCTAAATCTAAGTACACGGCTGTTTTCGCATTTCACCCCCATCGAAATGCGGTCGCCGTGGCCCGCAGATATACACAAAATTCAAGAGAAAGAAATTTAAAAACGCAGTAGAGTAGATACAAAGTAATATAACCACCGTATATGTAATATGCATACAAACAAACTTATTAGCCCAGGCTGCTATAAAAAGTATCAAACGAGTATCATTAACGAACATATACAGTACAAAGTAAGGAAAAAAATACCGTACAAAAATATAAAGTAGAGTAAATTGAGTAAGTACCAAAAAACATTCAAGTAAACACAAAGATAAGCAAAATAGTTATGTAATAAAGCACACTGTGGCAACAACAAATCAGTGGAACATTTACCAGGGGCGGTTGCCTAGACGTCATCATAAATGAGGTCTTGGAATTTTATTATGTTAATTTCGGTAGCGATGTGTTGTGGCAACTCGTTCCAGTCCTTTATTGTGCGTGGTATGAAAGACTGCGTTATGTCTAGATCGCTGCATTATCTGTTTTACTTTGTTACTTTATATATCTTTTCCATAAAAAGACGAGGAGTGAATCGAGAAAGTACCGCCACCACAGCAAGAACCCGTCTCGTATTCGCAAAACGTTCTTACGCGGAAACTTATGGTAAGAGCATATGCGAGCCAATCTTGATGTGCGAGATACCATTAGCGCCGGCGGCTGGCCAATGGGAGACAGCACGCACGAATGAAAAGCTTTGTGAATTGGGCCTCTGGTTTACTGTGTAATACGGCATTATAATATAGTATTTTAAATATTGTTCCCTATGCAAGTTCCACACCCAAGGATTCCTTCTTCAGGTTGGCCACCGGAGGGGTGTCTCAGCTAACGTTAGCCAAGATGTTCGAAAAAAAAACGATTAAAAAATCGCTGTGCAAGATACGATTACATGACCTACGATGTTCGATCATCAGAGGGCTCACAACCGATCACCGTAGGTTCTAAAATCGTGCCTTGCACCGTGTTTTCAAATCTTTTCTTTTTTTCAGCTTGGCTAACGTTAGCTGGGACACATGGTACAATACTGACTGCTGAACGCGGGCCTACTATTCTTCGTTCTTAAATAATTATTCAGTTAAAAACAACAACAATAGTAATAGTGATAACTTCTGGTTTTAATAGTCTCATTATTACACTACCACTATCTTCCCTCTCGTTTTTCGTCGTTGAACTGCCTGCTCCTTGGCCAATTCCTCGTTGTGGGTATGTGCCAATGTCTGGAATCACCATCATCATCATCATAACCATTCATTCATCATCAACATTTACCTAGCAAAGCCTCATCGTGCGTGAGCTTTGGTACGTCACGAGACAAAAGGAGAAGAAACAGACCGCTCTCTCGTGTCCGTCAAAAGCCCGCCGCAGAAATGAGAGGTAAGCTTCATCTGTAAATTCCAAGCGCTCGCTTGGCAATGCAGGCACAGAGGGCCAGGTTCGCCAGTTTCAAGTTGCCTTGAAATTTTAGCACTCTTTCGATCAGCCCATCTCCCTCCCCTAAGTATTAGTCATAGACCATGCAGACCCTGTTACAGTGGCTGCTGCTTCGTGCACGACCCTATCGTCAGCGTCTTTATAATAGGCGTGGGATCATAGCTAGTTAACTGTCTTTTTGATGACCACGTTATCTTCGGTTAACAAACAAGAAATGTTTGGACATGTTGTAGCAGTCCGGGTGGCAATTATTTATAGCGGTTTATGACAGCTGCAGGCAGCGTCAAAGGCGTCTTGATGTCATCAGCTGCAGAAGTTAGCGAGCCTGTGCCCAAGGAGGAAGCTAATTCTCCATATTTTGCTACTTCGGTTTGGTATGTTAGACGGTTATGTCATGCATGTTGCCTTCTTCCGACCGGACTCACTCTCGAATGGCAGGAAACACAAATGCATTTTGCAAAACTTTGTATCACGACAGGCCTTACTGACGACACATGGCCTAGTTCACGACCGAACTTTGCAGACGGCTGTGTGTGTCAACCTTCGCTCACTGAGGCACTGTGCCACAGCATGGAATGGCGCTTTGAGTAAATGGTCGATCACACGTACATTGTGCTTGCCTTCCGCCTTTTATTGATCTCAGTTGGTGGTCACGTATTTTTTTTTACATGAGACTGAAAGCTTTCATAATAATTTTAACAATAATTTGATACATGTAAGAGCGCCCACAAGGCAAAGCAATGATGTACAGTATGTGTGCTTTGTGTTCAATCATAATGACAAGTGCCACAGCAGTAACTAACTCCCGTTGTCATTAATAGAACATGTCGCTGACCAGTGTCAAAAACAAAACTTGACATTTCGTTTCATGCAACTTCTCTGTCACAGCTCCCAAGTGAGTTGGAAGTCCGCGTTTGGAGTAAATAATATCGTAAAAATCGATTTTCTACTTTAAATGTGCACGTTTACTGCCTTAAGCACGTAAAATTCCTTTGTAGCTGGATTGCATATAGTAAAGAATGAAACGTAGCTATAGTTTCAGCCGAAGCGCGTGAACTGAGCTTCTGCTATAAAGTAGGGACTGTGTAACGCTTTTTGGCCTATGTCAAATGTCTTTCACAACAGTTCTCGACGTTTGGAAATACCTACGTCATAAGAGAGCACAGCTTCCTTCATCATTTTCCCGTGCCGCAGCCAGCATGATCAGATCGCTGTATAAACAAGAAATACTTTCTGACAGTGCAGCTGAGTCCGGCTGAGTGAGCCAAACCTCATTGTCACGTCTCACGAGTGCTCACTAATTATTCACCCTTCGTCCTGTCTAGACGCTCACCGACGAGCCCCTTGCCCGCAACACCCATGCAGCCCATCGTATGCTGGCAGCCCCGCCGCGAAGTGGGGCTGCATGCCGTGTCCAGTGCACGACATCAGCAGCGGTGATAATGACGATGAATACGGCCACGACCCACTCTTCTTCGACCCTCGACACCGCGTGACTGTGCGTAGCCCCGAAGAACGGGCGAAGCAGCATCTCGCCAGAAAGACCAAGTACGGAAAACAGTATGACTCGCACATCCACGAGCGTCGGCTCCGTGACCAGAGGAACCTCGAGCATGGAGTCGTTCCCGAATCTTCCGGAACGACCCGCGATCAACCACCTTTAAAGACAGTTGTTTCGACGTGCGCGCCTCCGCCGACCTTCGCTGGACGACAGGCGGGAACAAGTAAGGAACAGGCAGGATCTTCGGCGCGTCATCCGTGGGCTCCTGCTTTGGGGCATCGTGGCGAGTTACAGCAGAAACAGCAGCCGATCCAGCCTTGGCAACCTCATGCACACCCGGTTTGGGTATCTTCGGTTTCAAAGCCAGCGCTGACGTCGTCGAAGCATCAGGTCGGTGCCCGAGTACAGGCGACGCCGCCTGCAGCGGTCCAGCCTCATGCGTCGGTAGGGTCTGCACGCGTCCTCAATGAAGTTCAAGAGCGCGACAGGCTGCAGGCAGCGCCCCAGATAATGCCTCTTGCAAATGCTGACGAGCGCGTGATTCCGAAGCACCGCAAGGGGCACGGATCATACTTGAAGCGGGAACACTCGGACAGCTATGGGGTTCAGAAGAAGCACAAACACAAAAAGAAGAAAAAGAAACACAAGAAAGACGCGATCGTAGTTTCCACGCCGACCGGTCCGTTCTCACCGGGAACCAAAACCAGGAAAAAGTCCCAGAAAGCTCTGAAAAAGGCTCAGGAGTGAGTATCAATTGGCAGCGGTTTCGTTTCCCTTTCGGTTCTTCACTTCTGTTGAGATTTCCGTATCTTTAGTGTCTTCAATACGTGAGCCTGCACGTAAATACATGTGTCATATATTCATGTGAAATCATCAGGTGTTAACAGCATGGTTGTGGGGAGCGAACAAGAATTGCACGAACGAAGGCCTGACTGAAGGGCTTGGTGCATATGAATCTCGCAGCACGGAGTGCACAAATATGCTGCGATGTTTCTAAACAACAATTCCTTCATTATATTCCATTTGAATGCTCAACAAAACCTAGTGTAATAGTTTATCAAGTTAAAACTGTACACTGGATAATACTGACATGCTTCGTGTTGACTTCGTAGACCGACGTCACCCCAGTCTGAGGTCCATTAATCTTTCTGAGGCAAAACTGGCGCCACAACAAAAAAAATCGCGCTTTCTCAAGTACTTCGTCAAATTTGCAGCCAAGCTGTGTTGAAATAAGGTACTACTTGAAAGGCAGTACTGGAACAACTTATGTACAACGTATCTTAATTTGCGAAATTAGTCGGCTTCCGATGACAGAAGTATAAACGGGCGATGACTGTCAGCCACCACTTGAACTGCTCTAAAGGTGCTTTTGCAACGAGGGCACTTACGAGCAGTTAAATGTACTTCAGTTCGCCCAATCGAAATATAGAGTAACGTCTGTGTTGTCGAACACTTGTACCTCCACAAGCTTTTTTATTCTTTAGTTCGCACCCAATTAACCGCGACTCACCGCGGGCTTTGATGTCATATTATCTGCTATCGTAACTGGCCAGCCAATCATTACGTTCTCCCGAGCACATGGCTTTGCATTTCAGCTTCGGTCAAATACGTCTCTACTTTCTCTGTACTGTTACACTATGACTCACCGATGTCTTGGATATTCGCATTCGCGGGTGCCATCTGTGCCTGTCATAGCATTGCAGATTGATAAGTGCAAATCTACTGTTGCCTTGAATATCATCGTCGGCAATTGTGATTGGTTGCTAAACAAATCTTTCTTACGATCGCGCCACTTTGTGATCTCGGCTCCTGATTAGCGGTTGGCAGCTGGGCCCGCCATAGCACTGCATCATTATATTGTGCGTTTTCGGTGTCATGGATATCGTATTCTTGGAAATTGTGATTGACTAATTTATCAGAGCACTTCAGTGTCTACTGTTCGTGATCGCTACTGCTGACTGAAAAGGCGTCCGTTTTAAATCTGATTTCGTAACACAGTTAAATGATAGAAAGTGAGGGTATCTTTAGAAATAACTCCGTGATCTATTTCTATTATATTTTCTTTGTATCTCTCATACGTTTCTGTTTCGCACTTTTACGTTAAAGACAAAAAAAAAAAAGCCGACAGACAATACGAGCGTGCGCAAGTAATTCGTCTGCAGTCGTTGGCTGTCATTCGCAGCTACATTGTTGAGATGTGACAGCTTTTAAAGAAAAAAGGAAGTCGACGCTCGTGGAATCCCCGGCGGGTATGGCTTGCCCCGTCATCCACCTCGAGCGCTCAGTCGCGAGCTGAACATGAAAGGCGTCCGTCGCGTTTCGTAAGATGCGATGGAGGTCCCTCACGCTAGAGTAACGTCTGTGTTGTCGAACACTTGTACCTCCACAAGCTTTTTTATTCTTTAGTTCGCGTCTGGAAAATGCTTGTGCACCAATTGGAAACGTCCGCTTTATTGTTGCAATTAAAAGTAAAAGTGATATTAATAATAATAAGAAGAATGTAGACGAAGAGCCGCACGCAAATGCATACTTGCCGCAACGAATTATAGGAGCCACAAAAGTGTGGCGCAAATTGGGGAGGTAGGGAGGCGCCCCGAAAAATGATCAAGAGTCCAGGTATAAAAAGAATAGCTGCATAAAATATCACATTCAAACCAAGCTTACGGTTTTCAGAAATGGCGAACATAGCCCACAGCATCTACGGGGAAAACCTCGAGTATGTGGCTCAATTATTGGGGAAGTAATTTTAAACGCATCGATATAAGCAGGGCAACAAAGTCTCCTAGATGAAACATCCCACCATTCCACAAGCCGGTGTGGTGCATTCGGTGAATATTGCCCCGCGCGTGTGATAGAGTGCCCGCAGGCATGCAGAGACTGCAGGAATAAACTGCATACACTGCTTTTTGGGCTAACTTGTGCTTCCTTAACGATGCCGCTCCGGGGCGGCGATGACAGCACGTGCGGTCGGTGGTCGTCCAATAGAATGTCAATGCTTGCGTTTGATCTTTTGTAGCGTTAGCTACACTGGCCTAGCCAAGCCCGTTTCGCGCGGCACATCAAGAGCCGTGCTGCGCATGCGCAAGGATCAGTGATGTCACACGGCTTGCGCACCGGAGCCACCGGAGCCGGCACCTCTCGCGCACTCCGCCGCCGCCGCGCGCGACTCACCACCGCCGGTCTGCGCATTCCAGAGGAGTGACGTCGTAGCCGTGGTAGACGCACTGGCGCCGGCGCGCGCTCGCTGTGCAGTCGCCGTCTGACACTGCGCTGGAGCCGCTGCGCTTCTGACTGGCGTTTGCCAGTGTGGTATAGCCATGGAGAAGGAGAGCGCAAATGCTGCTCAACAGCGCAGAAGAACGGAGAAGCTTGACTCATAAGAATAATCTTATCTTAAGAATAATCTTAAGAATAAGCTAAGAATAATCAGCTGAACCTTTGCTAACGCTACGTATATCCTGGCATAGCCGAGCTAAGCCACTGCAACTTTTTTTATAGAATATTCGAGATGTGCTCGTGGTGGCGAGGTAAATTCGCGAACATGCGACAATCATCTATCAGTGCATCCACAAACTAATAGAACGACTGCGTCCTTCTGAAAAGAACGACGACGTTCAAGAATCGTGCGTTATATAATATATCGAGCACGTTCTTGTGCGACAACGCAAATATGAAACATGATAACAAAGTCGTGCGAGAGCGAATTACTAAATTGTGAGGTTCAACGTCCGTAAACTGCACAGTGGGTTATGAGGACGGCGTATAGCGGAGGGCTCCGGATTAATGTTGACCACGTAGGCTTCTTCAACGTGCACTCAAAGCACGATGCAGGAGCGTTTTTGATGCGAAAGCGTCAAATGGCCCATGTGTCATCTGTAGGAGCGAAACGGCTCGTAAATTCGCATCGCCATTGGCTGCGACGCCACGTCACGAGCTGCACCTCGACGGAGCAGAGCGGGCGAGGGTACACCTGCCGCCCGCGATAGCGCGCCAGGTGTTGCGTGAGGTGAGAGGGCCTCGTCGCGACGCCACGTCAACCTCGATCTCGGCACGAGCGTACCTCGACGGAGCAGATACATTTGCCAGAGAGGGTACACCTTGTGCCCTGTCAGCGCACCAGGTGTTGCGTGAGGGCATCGCTGCATCAGTGGCTTGCGGCGTTGGCACCTTAGGCTGCTTGCTGGCTCGGGCAGTAAATACCGCTATGGTACATTACTCGCAGAGAAAACCTCGACGCACCGCTCAGCGCTGTTCAACTGGACATTAATGCTACTGCATTGACAAGAAGTGCTTAGTTCTCGGCTTTTTTTTTTTATTTTGTTCCGCCCCTGTTGGAATCCATACAATTATTGAGACTGAATGAGAAACGCTTGAGAATATTGATTTACACTTAGAAATATTTTAGTGCGCCCCAATCAGAGCGGGTTACACTGATAGACAGCGGTGGCAAAGGAGAACGATCACGTGACCAGAGCATGCGGCGGATACGAAATAGTGTCCATGATTGGCCTAAAAGCGCAAGGAAATCGAAATTTAAATTACATTCTTGGATTTTACTTGTCAAAGTCACGATCTGATTATGAAGAACAAAAAAGACGAAGACAGAAGAGAAGTCGTCCATTAAAGGCCGTATTTTCTAGCGTTCCATTTTTCATTCTTTTCGCCTATCGTCATTGTCTCGGACGTGACTCAATTTAAACGCCGCCGTGCCACTGTTATCACTGGGATCGGCCACTCAGGGTGCCGCGAGATGAGAAAAGGGCGGTAATGGAATGGACCTTTCAAAGTGTAGACCTTATGCCTCGGTCATAGTGTCACATTTTGTACAAACTAAAAGAATTTTAGACAACTATCGTGAACTTTCGCGTAAGGCTAAATTGACAGACCTGACCAATCGTCAAAAGTCACTTTAGAAAAAAAGTTACTTTTGGAAGTGACGTACAGCGACGAAGTGTCAACGTTCTCTCCTATTATTGCGGGTACTATGTGTGTCTACCAAACGTACAGCCTGCTTTGCTGCCTGTTTCTTTCTTCCTTTCCTTTTGTCTCTTTTTTCAAGTTTTGAATCAATTTCTATCAAAAACCATCTGCGGCAGCAGGTGCAATTCGAACCTTTCAGGGGGATTACTTGAAGAGGCGAACGTTACTTGTGCGACAAATATCAATTTCCAAATGGCTAAGTAAAAAGATTCATTAAACAACTTCGATTTATTCACTTTAGGCTACATGTTACAATAGAGAAATTGAAGCCAAATAGTAGTGCTGAAGCAGTAGGGCTGAAATTGAAGCCACGCAGTGCTAAGCCACATTTGCGTACATTCGCTTAGCATAAATCGTAAGACTATAGCAGCACTTTCGAGACACCCGGCCTTAAATGTTCCGAAATACATTGGCATTCCAGCTCACAGTTTATGAAAATCATTCGTTAAGCAGTATTTCGGGATGATCTTAATTGTAACGCGAATGCATTGTTAAGCAGATTTTTAGGGACGGTTATCTCAAAAGTGTCGCTATAGTCTTAGGATTCGTGATCAGCAAGTATGGCTTCAGTATTCTTTGGCTTCAATTTCGCAATTTTAGCATATTGCCCTAAAGTGAATAATTACTAACATAATTAGTGACTTTTTTATATTAGCAGCATTACCATTGCAATTTGTCCCGCAATTAATGTCCGCTTATTCAGATAGTCCATCGCATCGCGCTATATGTGCCATACAATTTCTTGAAACATTGTTCAAACTAGAAAATAAAAAAATTAATCTTGCGGTATATGCTCATCCTTCGTTTACTTCTGTGAACCCACTAAATGTCAGCATATTTCTATTTGTAAATTTCTAAAAAGCCGTCCCTGGTTAGACATGAAAAATTATAGCCCGCTTGTACGACCCATTTTACCCATAGGTTAATATTACCGCACTTGAAAAGTGTCACGCGAATAACAGTGTCGCAAAAGCAACCGAGAGAAAAAGCTACCCTCAATAATGACATTTTCTTTTATTGCGATAGCAATTATATGGACACTTCAACCGGATTTCTGCCGTCGGCGCCGCCGTCGCCGTCGCCGTGAGGTTCCGTATAGATTCCAAGGGCGATGAAATCGTCGCCGCGCGCCGTATGCGCGAGCGAAAGCGCGCGGGGGACGCGCGCTATCACGGAGAGCCAACGCACGGCGGAAAGCAAACGCGATTGTCGCCCAAAAGGCCGTGGGGGTATGGGGGGGAGGGAGGCGGGGCGACGCTGTGCTACGGCAGCAAATGCTTATCTTGCAAACCAGCGCAAGGAGAAGTGGCAACGCAATCTCCCACGCGAAAGCAAAAAAAAAAAAAAAAAAAAAAAAGCGGGGAGGCAGCGCGAGAGGGACGGGGGGAGCAGCTTCTACTCTGCCAACAAATACGCTTGCACTGGCTGTGGTGGCCGTCGCCCGCACCGTCTCTTGTATCTCCACCACGGCCGGGCTCGACTGGCGCGCGCACTCGCTTCTTAAGAAGCGAGCGAGCGCGCGTGCCAGTCGAGCCCGGCCGTGTCTCCACACGGCTCTGACCTTTATGTGCTGTCCATTCGCCGCTCAGTTTCCGTTGAAGCGATAGACCGCACGATTCTTCGCCCGCTGCAGCGGCCGCGCCAGCGTTTTGACAGTCGTTGTCTGCGGTCATTCAGTGTGATCTATTCATGTTTGCTTGTGCGCGATGACACCACGCTTGTCAATTCAGTTAGAAAGCGAATGTGTCCAAGTTTATGCGGCCGATAAAACTACTCTACTATCCCTACTCCGAATAGCTCTCTACCAATTTGCTATCGCAATTGATGCTTCGCCTTTCGGGCGAAACTGCGATATTTTTTTTAACAACACACCGTGTGAAACGGTTTTGTTTCAATATAGCAAAATGTATTATTTTAACAAGTCCCCCCCCTCCCCCCGAACCACACTAGAATTTTTACAGCAGCTTAATTATTACGTTTTGTTTCTTGCAGAATGTGGCAATTTAGCCAGTTTGTTGGAACTTGCTGCCTAATATTCGAAATTATCGGCACCATCATCATCCTATTGGCCGCAATGTATTGGCTCATCCCAAAGCCTGGTGAGTTATCAGATTTTTCTTGTTCGAAAAGCAGTCTCTGGTTTGTACCATTCCTGTACAAATTATTTCGTGCTATAGGGTACAGTACATGTTCTAGACATATTTCTATACTTACACAGCACTTGATCTGCATATAAAAATGTTAATAACAAAAATAAAATCATCACAGCCCCCCAGGTACCAGATCATAGCAGAGCGAGATACAAATTTGCGCAACCCTCCTTTTTTTATACATGGCGGAACACACGCGCATTTCTTTTGCCTACGAAGTGATCGTTGTTACATAGCGCTGCTTCTAAAGAAGAGCGATGCCAGAACGACATCAGACGACGTTCATTCTGAAAGCACAGGTGGAAAATTTAGGCCAACATTGAGCAGGTCATTCATTGTAACATTCTCCTTATCTTTACAGGATCTCAACTTTATTTTATCGTTATCGAGTCCACGGGTACAAAACAAAGAAGGAAGTAGTACCTAAATCTCGAGGTTCAAATAAAAATTATGGCCACGTCTATTGGCCTTGAGTATTATTATAGCTATGTAAATTACATTGGGATTTAAGCGTAACAAGAAATGGAAAGCGTCCACATTTTGCACAATATAACGGAGGCGTCTGTGCTTCCACTGGCGCAGGCACGAGCACAGTAGCAGTAGTACACCCTTAGCCGGGTAACCCTTAGTATATGCCACGGTGTAAGATATGTACTATCTTATACCGTGGTATAGGCACACAAGTTCACATTTATAAGGTACAGCGGTGAGCACTGTTAGGGTGAACACGCGAGCGCGTGGCCGACGGCACTATCAGCGCCGCGTAACAGCCATCGTTGGAAACATTGCACATGCGCAGCATGTGCTTTGCGAAACACTCTTTCCACCGCGCGCATCACGTCATCGATACGCTTGTTCGTCGTCTGCTAGCCGCATTTTTTGTTCGGTGAGCTGATACCTTCTGCATTTCAAGGTCCATCTGGATTGAAGATTGGCGCGTGAAGGAAAAAAGTGAGTGTAAGAGGGATAATTATTAAACTTTTTATTCAAGAAAATTGCACTTTTGCAATTCAAGTTAAACAAGACCATGAGAACAAATATAAAAACATGAGCAAATCTAATAGCGAGTCATGTGACCACTTACAGCAACGACTGCAGCTATTCTGGACGGTAACGAGTCGTAAAGTGATCGAACATATTCCCGATCGGCTTTCAGCCTTTCCCACTCGTTGCTGACTTGCGCCCACAACTGGTCCGAAGTCGCGGAATAAAGGGGCTTCCTTGCCAAAGAAGCTTTCAGACGGCCCCACACGTTTTCTATCACATTCAGGTCCGCTCCTTTCGGAGGCCATTCCAGTAGCTGCATGTGCTGCTCCGCCTGGAACTCCTTGACAGCCCGCGCCGTGTGTATCGGTGACCGGTCCTGTTGGAACAGGTAATCACCGTCTGGGAATAAACTGCTCGCATATGGCAACAGCACATTGTTCAAAATGTTGCAGTATTGTTCCGACGATAAGTGTCCACGTATACGTTGCAGGGGCCCTAAACCATATCTTGAAACAGCACCCCACACGTTCACACTCGATCTCCCACTGGCAGAAACACCTTGCACGTTGTCCGGGTCGTTCCTGCGTGGCATTGTGACGTTAACTAAAACAATTGCTTTTCAAAGCAGGAAGTTTGCCTCACCGTGTGCCTGGTAGTCTCCAAACACGCAATCTTTGGTCTTGTCGCGTCGAAAACGTCGACTCATCCGAAAAGATGACGCGACCCCACTCTTCTGATGTCCATGCTTCGTGCAGCTCAGCGAACTGCCGTCGTGCGTCCTTGTTTGCCGCCGTTAGTAGTGGCTTCTGCGCTGCGACGCGACTGCGAAGGCCCGCAGTACGCAGGCGACGTCGAACAGTGGTGTCCGAAACGTCCAAATCCAAGTCCTCGCGTATTGCTGGGGCTGGCAAGAAAGGGTTACGAACAGCAGCTGCAACTATGAGGGCGTCTTCATCGTCTGTGGTAGCTTTAGGGCGGGGCGCGCGGGGTGCATCCTGAATGCGACCTTCACACTTGTAGGCTTGAATTATCCTGTTCACAGTCTTCAGGGGCCCATTAACTAAAGCGCCAATATACCGCTGGGAATAACCTTTCAGGGAAAGATCGACAATTGAGCGCCGTTCATCATCGGGAACCCTAGCCATAATACGATCTGGCGACAGAATGAACGGCTGCGAAAGATGTTTGGTTGTTTTATATACGGCGTTGCATGCACAACAACTTTGAAGGGAACGAATAGACACGCCCCCATAGATATACAAGTTTTTTTGTCTTGTTCTGTTCAAGCACAGATGTTTAAAGAAATCTTAAAATGCAGGATGCATGGGCTTAGAAAACAAAAATGCGGCTAGCAGACGACGAACAAGTGCATTCATGACGTCATGCGCACGGTGGAACAATTATTTCGCGGAAGGCGTGATGCGCATGCGCAATGTTTCCAGTGATGACCGTAACGGGGCGCTGACAGTGCCGTCGGCCACGCGCTCGCGTGTTCACCCTAACAGTGCTCACCGCTGTACAGTCGACTGATTCTTTAACAGTATCGCACGAGCGTCGACTGGCCGGTCAGTGAGCACCTTCTAACGGCGCGAAGCGACGAGGTCAGCAAGAGTAGCGCATGCGCACAAAGTTCACTCGAAGCGCAAGTTTCGTCTGCTGGGCTCTTCTCATAGGCATGACCCCACTCCTGTCGCGATTAACTCAGTGGAAGCTTCCCTGCTTATCGGAGACAGCAAGTGCGCGTGAACCCCGGACGCGTCCTGTATCCCACATGCACCGCAAGATAAAGAACAAAGTGCACAAAAAAGAAATAGTTGATGCAGCGCGTTTGAAACGAGATCGACAAGTTTATAATCCCTTCCTGCGCTACTCCTTGCCCCTATGATACAGTTGCATTGCAGCTTAGCACGTTTTGTTATTTTCTTGCGCATGCGCACTAGAGCCGCACACCTTAAAAAAAATGGACGCAAGCGAGGGGCACACGCTCCTGCTATCTTCAATAAGCCGGGAAGCTTGCACCGAATTAATCGTGCCAGAGGCTGTGTCGTGCTGGTGGGAAGACCCCAGCAGACCAAACATGCGCTTCGAGTGAACTTCGTGCGGATACGCTTTTCTTGCTGCTCTCGTCGCTTCGCGCCGTTAGAGGGCGCTGGCTGGCTGGCCAGTCGACGCTCGCGCAGTACTGTTAAAGAATAGGGCGACTACACATTGTAACAAATATAAGGTTCATTGTAACTATTACAAAATATACGAAACATTGTTACCCTTGAAAGAGTTGTAAATTTAGAGGTTACACTGAAATCTTTTTCTAAAAGCAAGCAGCAAATGTAACCTTTAAAGGACGTGTTAAATTTAGACGTTACTTCAGCCACTTATAGGGATTTTTATCTTTTTGATTGCACTCTATCTTATAGGCAACTTAGAAAATTTACAATGTCGATATTTTGCATCTCGAATTGGGCCGATATTGTCATGCCTGCCAGTTGAATGATTTGTTCCAGTCCCGATATTCTTCCGAGGTCGTGGGTTCAATAATCTGCATGCTGGAAGACTTTCGAGTCCCTATATACTTTGGATGTCGGGGGTTCGACACCCTACCTACTTGGAAGTTCGAGGGTTCGAACCCCGACACACTTCGTAAGTTGGGCGCTCGGTCGAGTCGTTATTCACTATATATACCACAATATGTGTCCTATATATTTCCTATAGAGCCCTATGTATTCTTATGGGAACTGCGCTAAGTTTCGGACAGATGTACTGGGGGAGTAGCCTAAGAATGATTACGCATTAAGAGCGAGCGCCACAGGCAGCGATCGGCAGCACCGTATGCGCGTCTCGCGAGAGTAAAAGCAAGTATAGCTTCTTTTTCGAGCATGGCGGAAACACCGACGCATTTCCGCGCAAATCGCTTCTTACCCCTTTGCTTTCTTTTTTTCCACTTCCCTCTCCCGTTGTGAAAGACAAGCTGCAGCCTAGTTAACCTTTCTTCTCGAAAGCGGTAGCTGCATAGACGAATCTATTGTCAGTGTGTATCAGGGCCATCAAAACGTCTCGTCGCTACAAAGACGTAAAAGTGATGCTCTCTCTCCCGGGACCACGAGGAAGCCTGATTAAGCCATCGTTGCAGGACTTGCACACTTTCCCACTAAAGCACACGTACTCACGCACGAATGCCAGCAGTTTTACTACGCTGACAAGCGTCCACACATTCAAGTGACAGGGAGCACCGCGGAAAGAACAAACAAAAGACAATAGCCCATATATATATATATATATATATATATATATAGTATACTGAAGACAGACAAACCAGCACAATGCAAAAAAAAAAAAACACTTACCAAGTTCGTCTATTCTTCCATGCGATCCGGAGCAGTGGTCGTAGTTCTCGCATCGAATGTTTGCCGAACTGAGGACGGTGTAGTGCTCACAGTCGCAAAATGAATCCTTGCAGCGGCCGCGCGCTATTCCAGACAAGTCCCGGTTCGTCACTGCCATGATGGCACGCGGCGCGTAACGCGAATGGTACAAAACTGGCGCGAGTCCAGCGAGAAAATACACACACATGCACCACTGATGACGCCATCTTTGCAACTCCGTCCCGTCATGCAATTCTGCAACTATATAAGGAGATGCGGAGAGATAACATAAACGCATGGCCCCTGCTTCTGCAATGAAGCACGATTCAGCCATTCGGATACGGCTGCACATATTCAAACAAAAACAGGTTCGTCGAGAGTAAAACAAAAACACAAATTTGTGGGCAGAGTGCATGCGCTCTTGGAATCAATGTTGCTGCATTGAATACAACCATTCTTTATTTCCATCACGGTGATAGAACTTCAGACTATTGTGTCGTTCATCTGTCTACACGGCTCCGCGGCAGTGGAGCGGCTGTGTGCGGCTTTTCGGCCCTGGCTTTCCGCGCTGGCATCGGTTGATGCGTTGGACCAACCGTGTTGTGTACAATATAACTAAATATGGCGCGTTGCGGACGTCTACTCGTACCATTGCTGAGTACACGAATAATAATTGCAGAAATATGCCAAGCGGAATAATGCTTGCATTTTTCTTGCTCCAATTTCGCACCTCGGCCGCAGAGATTGTTTGCTAAAATATTTTGAAGGGCGCTTAAGCTTCGCCTTTAAGAGTGGAACACGATAGCACTAAAAGACCCCTGACTGCTTCTCACGCTTCCCGCAACTGCAACTTATGTAACCGTAATGTTTAGCGGGAAACGCTGGCGGCGAACACTATGCACGAAGACGAGCTTTCTGGTAGAAACGTGGCCTCTTGCGTGGGCCTATCTTCTGTTATTGTTTCGCGCTTTTAATATTTCAGTCTGAGAAGATTTAACATTAAAGGCATACGCTGTCGATGTTTTGTTTCATGGCATTTGTTTGTCGGCTGTCATTCTCAATATTCATAGGAATAACTGTGTAAAGAATGTAAAGACCAAGGTAAAGAACAAGGTATGAGCAACTTTACTGATAGAAGAGGAACTTTAGTGCCGTATACTTACGCCAATTTTCGCTCACGAGATGCCAACGTCGCGGCTACGGTGCCGATGCCGACACAGGACTTTCTGCGACACGGGGCGCTTAACGCTATCTGTTAAAATATGTAATCAATATATCTTTCAATATATATATATATATATATATATATATATATATATATATATATGCTGGGGCAACACTCATTAAATTCCTTGGGCGCTTTCTAGGCAACGACGCATTGCACCGGCTAGTTTTAATATGAAAACGTTAGTACACCAGATTGCGATTGAGCTCGCATCATGACACAACCAAATTCGCACTTAGCAAACACGGCAAAGAGACCTTCCAGGTTCCTACCATATAAACCAAAATAGTAATAACGCTTTTTTTTTCGCCTCATGAACAAGCCAGAAGTGCCAGAGGAGCATTATTTTGTCGCGAAATAGACTAAACGTATGTCAAAAGCGGTCTCCAATCCGTGAATGTGTGAATCAAAACAAAAATCAACACACACTTCTGGTGGCATGTGTCGGCTTATCTCGTAATTTAAAATGCCACATGCAACGAAATCACGTGTAGTGAGCGAATATGATGCGGTTGAACAACCAGGTAGCTTTCTGCCGGACACATGTATAGGGTCTGTGAAAAGAGCTAATTTTATAATCTTGTTCAGTCGGTGATTGTACTTCCGGGAACAATTGTCACTATTCTTCCTGGACATTATTTTCCCGCAGGCTACATCGATATGTGGCTCTGCCGGCTCAGTGAGTAATTTGCCCTCAGGCAAAATTTGCGACTGAGCAGCCATACACGTGTTTATCAAGCGGATCAACCTTGTGTGCACGCAGGCAACTTATCCTGCGCTTTGATGATGTGTAAATTGCGAACTTCCACTCCCTATTGACCCTTTTCGCGGCGATCCTGTGGGCACTGCCATGATTGATCACTTGGTGACGCGTTCATTGCTTGCCTCAACTGCCTTATTTGCCTCCTTGTTTACAACAGCAAGTGCATGACGCCGGCGCGGCTTAGAAAACCTCTGTTTTCAGAGATATCGTATAGACGGTGACTAGGTGGACGACACGAAGCTTTGATCACAGCTTCAGAGAACATGCAAAAGCGCTATCGGAGCTCATTAAGCTATGTGCAAACGGCGCAAGCAGCGTATATGGTGCTTGTTCTAAAAGCGGGGCTACATATGTATTCCAAGCTATCCAAGCTTTCTGATTATGAATTCAGTCAGGAGTAGTGTGTTTTGCTCTTTGTTCTTTATTCGGCAAATATCTTGAAGCAGTGGCTTGTCAGTTTCTGACTCAGTGAAGTTCTTCGGTGCGGCCACTATCTGATTATTATTGCGATAGCAATTATATGGACACTTCTACCGGATTTCTGCCGTCGCCGTCGTCGTCGCCGTCGCCGTCGCCGTGAGGTTCCCTATAGATAAAATCTTCTCCGCGCGCCGTATGCCCGAGCGGAAGCGTGCGTGGACGCGCGCTTCACGGAGAGCGAACGCACTCAATCACCCACGCGCAAGCAAGGAAGCGGGAAGCCAGCGCCGGAGGGAGCGCGGAGGGGGGGGGGGGGGGCGCACTTCTACGCTGACAACAACCGCGCTCGTCGCTCGTCCGCACCGTCTCTTATCTCCACACGGCTATGACCTTTATGCGCCATGCATTCGCCGCTCAGTTTCCGTGGAAGCGATAGACCGCACGTACCTTCGCCCGCTGCGGCGCATATACGCTCGCTGCCAGCGTTTTGACAGTCGTTGTCTGCAGTCGTTCAGTGTGATCTATTCCTGTTTGTTTGTGCGCGCTCACACCACGCTTGTTCATTCAGTTAGTAATAGCCGGGCCACATTTTCCAACGCACGCAACACATGCAATGCTGCCCGGATCGGCAGTGCAGCACTACAGGTGTGTCCCTTCGCACGCGCTGCCCACGGGAAGCGCTTCTCATCAACATCACGGTTTCACACGCGCCTTCTCGTGGTCATCGAGTCTCTCTTCATGTCGGTCTACTTACGCCGCAGCACACCTGCTTACTTAATCAGCTCATGTTTACTACAATTCATATTGCTACCAAAGCCGCTCACCTTACTTCGTATCACATTGCTGTGTTGCTATCGCATTCATTGCTTCGCCCTTAGGGCGAAACTGTGACATTTTTTTTTCTCCCTAATCGCTCGCGGGTGTGCTCAGTTCCGATAGATTTGTTGTTGTTGTGCACAAGGCTTGAAACGTAGCTGTTTTTTACATTGGGTACCTTGTAGTAAATATATATTACAGCTAGTAACTCGCTTACTCTTGTGGACCGTCACGAAACATTCAGCTTCGACCATTCGTGTGCCATAGGTGTAGCCCGTCATTTATTGTGTGTATACTGTGCGCATATATTCAAGTGTGCGCCCATTCCCTTATTCTTGATACGTTGGCGATAGAGTGGGCGTAAGCTTTCCTGCGATTTGGGACAGATGTGCATAGATAACGTGCGTGAAACTTACTATGACAGGAAGTGGCGCTACTCCCTTTGTCATTGTTTAACGAGTGGTACTCACTCTTGCCGACGTTCTGGGGATGAAGCCCTTTCTTTGAAGGTTAGCGATACAAGGCTGGCGGATGAGCAAATTTCTGTATCCTCGAGAAAAGCCGTACATCACGAAGTGCCGGCAACACGTTCGGACAGTTGCAGCAGCGATCCGCGAATTTTTTTGCCCACACAGATTCATTCTATTCCTTAACATGCCAGTCACCATTTTTGCAGCCAACTACTGCACACGTCTTCAATCAACATGATTAAATCTAGCATGATTGGAGCACAGTGTGGTAGCGAGAACACAGTTGCATTTCCGACAGCTGATCGCACAGAAGCAATGTAGAAGCGGTAATGGTTTCGTATTCGTGCGCGGTCGCTGAGGAGAGCTATGGCGCGCCGCCGTAAGCGCCATCTCGTTTCTCTAAAACAAACTGCTCCGAGAAAAGGGTCAAAAGGGTAAGTTAATTAATTAATTAATTATAATTAATTAATATGAGGTCTCTGTGGAGTCTCCATTAAAGGTTACTTAGAATTCTAAACGTTACAATACAGAGGTTACATGCCGGCAGCAGATCAAAGTAACTATAATAAACAGCTCCTTTTGCACTCAGTTTCGTCATTGTAACCCTTAGCATGAGCAATATCGTGAAAACATCAAAAGGATGGAAGATGTAACCGTCATTTTATTCGTTGCTCATGTTTATAGGTTAACTTATAGGTTACCAAGATTAGAGTGTAGTTTATATGATAGCAGCAGTGCTCTCATAAGCGAGCTTTTATTTCGAATTATTTCGGAGAGGCGAGTTAGAGTTAGTAGGCATGAACTCATCAAAAGTACAAAAACTTGCTTACACAACACATAGAAGTACATGACGCGATGACTTATTCACACAAGAAAGAACAACTCCAAACAAAGTTTACAAGGAAGTCGCTGCCTCTGTTTCGCTCAAAATGCGAAGCGACGAAACAATTATTACAAGAGCACAGTGTCACACAGCATATTTATCAGCAAGAAATTGTTCAGGTAGGTTTTTTTACAGATAAGCTGTTATAGGCTAGGTTACAGGAGATCGCGTCCGGCAACAACCGAAAGTAGATCAAAAATTTCAGACGTGTCATGCCACCTTGTGGCGTCGTATGAAAACGTCGGGATGGCGGCGTTTTTAAACTTCGGAATCGTAAAAAACTGCTTGCTTGCTTGCTTGCTTTCCTTTGCTTTTTGCATTGCTTTTTGCTTTGCTTTGCTTCTTGCTTTGGTTTGCTTTTTGCATTGCTTTTTGCATTGCTTTTTACTTTTCTTTGCTTTGGTTCTTGCTTTGCTTTGTTGTTTGCTTTGCTGTTTGCTTTTTGCTTGCTTGCTTACTTACTTGCTTCCGTTGGTTGATTCCGTTGCTTGCTTGACCCGCGCACCATCAGAATTGTTGCGTGAGCGTTGCTTGCTTACAGAAGACGAGGACGACAGTAGCACACTATCAGAATTGTTGCATGAGCCTTTGCTCACGCAACACGATGTCGGGTCGGTGTAGTAAGTTAATAGTGAAGTAAGTAAGTAGTAAGCGTATTTCACTTACAACACGGTTTTAGCTTAAAGACGTTGAAGGTCGACTGAACGATGAGACATTTAAGGCTTTCGCCTTAATAAAATGACGTGTGGCGCATACCCGCATTGGATATGCGAGTATGAGCCAGGGACAAGAAAGAAAGAAGGCAGGAAAGAAAGAAAGAAATCATATGTGGCTCATACATATGTGTTGGGTCTTTTCAACCATTTAACATAACCACCGAATTAAAAAATGTAAGATATAATTAAACAAAACCAACAGCTTTACTGGTTTTCCATCTTCGCATAGTGGAAGGGCTCTGAATTTTTTTCCACTTTGTTGTGCTGTTTTCTTGTTCAATTTTTTTGAGCTTGGTTCCGCACTAAACAATATTCGAACAGCTTACTCAGCTACAGGCTTTCTTATCCTGCCCCACTCACGACAAAACGATCGGGATGATAACGTCAGCAGAACGCCGCTTGGGCCCCTAATAAGAAACGCGATGAGGAAAAGAACTGAACTAGAACTAAACGTTTACCTTCATAGATCTGGTTTAGCCATAACTAACCTCTGCTCTTTTTGTAATGAACCAGAAACTACGGGCCATTTTTTTTTCTTTCTTGCCGCCGCGTCTCCTGCCTCCGCAGAATGTTCCTCGTATTTTCTACAAGTAAGTTGGGGTTAACCGCTTACTACACCAGACATTTAGGCACAAGCCATCTTAGGCACAAGCCATGTGCCAATGATCACTGCTATACACAAATTTATTGAAGCGTCAGGAAGGCTTCACTGCTAGGGTACCGACCGTGAGACACTTCACCTTATTTTAATTTTTTCCTAAATTTATGTACAGGTCCTCTCATAATTTCTGTTAGAATTTAGTTGCATATTTCTTCGTTTTGAATGTTTGCCTTTACCCGCCTTTGGTATTTTGTTAGATACACTTTTCAAACAACCCAATGTGGCCAATGGGTACGAGCCATGTGTGGAGGAAACAACAATAATTGGAATAGAACTGTTACCTTATCCCAGCCCAATTTGTTCCACGTTTGTTTACAATATTCATGGCCGCGAGTTCATTACAGGCTATGTTAGCAGCAACAATAAAGGCAACAATCTCTACCCAGTATCTGTTGTTTACACCAACCGGACGGCATCACTACTACGTCACCATTTTGCGGGTGTAATACTTAGTTCAGCAGGTACACGTTAATTAACTATTTCATCAGAATTTACACATATATTCATCACGCTATAATCTTGTTCTAAAATCTAATTACTCCTTACTTTTCGCAGATGAAGAACCAGTCACGAAGATGTATATTACGACGACGAAGACGGAGCAAAAATCCCTCCCTTGATATCCGCAAACTTTTTACACGGCGGAGCTGCAAGGAACATGAACGCACATCATCTTTGACGACGGCGGGGTTATGATTTCACGACGCTCATCAGTAATATACGAATATCGCTGCATTTTTGCTTTTCCCAATTTTGTGATGTGTGTGCAAGCGTAACTGTGTGCAAGCTTAAAATTGGGAGGACGCTTAAGCTTTGCTTTTAAGAGCGGAACACGATAGCATTCAAAGATCCCTGACTGCTACTCATGGTTCCCGACGACTGCAGCTTATGCAACCGTAATGGTTACTGGCAAACACTGGCGGCGAACGCTATGCACGTAGGCGAGCTTTCTGGTGGAAACGCGGCCTCTGGCGTGGGCCGATCCCGGAGATAGTGCACAACCGCGCCAACGAAATTACATCATTTTCAGGTTTCCGTATTTGTTTCGCACTTTAATATTTCAGTCTGAGAAAATTTTACATAAAAGGCATGCGCTGTGGGTGTTTTGTTTCATGACATTTGTTTGTGGATTGTCATTCTTTAAATTCCCAGGAATAGCTTTGCCAAGAATGAAAGACAAGGTATGAGCAACATTAATGATAGAATGGTGTGGCATACCTAAACGTGGTTGAGGATGCTTTTCTCGGCCGCGGACGCCAATGCCGACACCGACGCCGGATTTTCTGCAACACGGGGCCCCTAAACGCTATCGAGTTAGAAAATCTTCTGCCCAGAGCGCTGGCTTGCTAGAGTTAAATTGTGCACCCTCATAGCAAACATTATCGCAGTCGGACTCTGCTTCTGAATTAATGCAAGCTGATTGCGTTCTACTACTCCTAGAACGCAGAAGACAGTTTCTTCCTATATATATAACAAGAGGCTCGAATCATCCCATTGTCATACCTTCGACATTTATTAGCAATAGGCACGACGCACCAACCGCTCGACCCCTTAAACCCTTTTTTTTTATTTAGCGTGATGTTTTGTTATTTATCACGTATGTAGTAGCGAAACAACCCAGAAACATACAGGGTATGTCCCAAAAGTAATGTTAGTGAGTCCATTGAAAAGGAAGTTATTGATCAGATCGGTACAACGCATTAAAGGGTTTCAAAATAGTCTCCTCCTGCGTCGTTACATCGCTTCTAGCGAGACTTTCAAGGATCGAAGGTATCACGGTAGGCCTTCTTAAGAATGTCCTAAATTTAGAGCCTTGGTGCTAGCCTGTTCGACTTTGCCAACTGTTTCGAAATGATGTCCTTTCATGAGAATTTTGAAGCGCGGAAAGAAGAAGCCTGGAAAAGCCACGTCAGGACTGTAGGGTGGCTGGGGAACCGTTGGCACCTTTCAATCGGCCAGGAAGCTGGTCACGAGGAAGGCTGTGCGGGCTGGCGCGTTGTCATGGTGAAGTTTCCAATCACCCCCGATGTCAGGTCGGGCGCGATGAATCCTTCGTTTGAGTCTCTTGAGCACTTTCACGCAGAATTTGGCGTTGACGGTTCTGCCATGTGGTACAAACTCATGGTGGACGAGCCCGCTGATGTCAAAGAAGAAAATGAGCATGATCTTCACCTTTTACTTGCTCATTCTGGCCTCCTTGGGGTGAGGGGACGCCGAACTGTACCACTTGGCACTTTGCCTTTTTGTTTCGGGGTCCTATTCAAATACCCAAGATTCGTCAGCTGTGATGACATTGTCTAAAATGTGGGATCATTTTCGCACAAGTCCCAAAGTTCCTGGCCCGTTTCAACTCGGCACGCGTTTTGGTCGTCCATTAACATTTTGCGCACGATCTTCGCGCACACTTTTCGCATATGAAAATTATTCGTCAAAATCTCGTGAACGGTACTTTTATTCCGATAGCAATTATATAGACAGTCAAAGAGGATTTCTGCCGTCGGCGTCGCCGTCACCGTGAGGTTCCGTATGACGTCAACGGCGATGAAATCGTCGCCGAGCGCCGGACACTGTATGTGCGAGTTAAAGGTCGCGGGGGACGCGCGCTTTCACGGGAAGCGAACGCAACGCGGAGAACAAACGCGCGTTCTACGCCGTGCTCCCTGAAGGGCTGCAGAATTAAGTCTCTTTCCTCCTTTACAATCACCATATATATATATATATATATATATATATATATATATATATATATATATATATATATATAGAAAGAGAGAGAGCAAATGCGACTTCTTCCGTCACGCGAAAGGCCGTGGGGGGACGGGAGGGAAGGAGGGAGGGGAGGCGACGTTTAGCTGCGGCACCAAATGCGTATTTATATAAAAACGTTGCGAGCCGAGAATATGGTAAAGACTTCCGACGCTGCTCGACGAGTTTCCCGTTCTGATCTCGTCAAAAACCTCCAAGCTGCCCCCAGAGGCCCTGGCAACAGTCACCAACGCCGCGCGTGTTCGGTGCTAACGCGGGCAAAATGGCGACGGCGTCGACAACAGTTCTGCGCCTTGCTGGTGCTGCTGCATGTCCAAGTTTATACAGCTGATAAAATTACTATCCTTACTCCGTATAGCTATCTACTAAGTTGCTATCGCAATTGATGCTTCGCTTTCGGGTGAAACTGCGACTTTTTTTTTTTTTTTTTGCATTGACAGAGATCCGAAACAACGCAGTTTTAGTGAACGCAGTTCTAGACGTTTTAAGTAAACAGTTAACAAAGGAGTCGCAACCTTTCCGTCCTTTCTCGGTACTTTCGCATGTGGTAAAGGGCGCACAATATATGTTGCGAAGCCTCGTTATCTTGGAGATGCACGTCTTCAGTTCCTGAAATCCAAACCTATACCAAACAAATAAAAAAAGCACATTGCGTTCCTTGGCACGCCCTGGACAACTGTTTCCTCCCCATTCTCTATATCTAACAGTACCACTTATTAAGGCTCCATGGAGATAATAGTGCATGAGAACGGAAGCCCGCATAATTGGGGACCCACATTTCGCGTTTGCAAACCCAACCCCGCAAATTCCCGGCTTCCACCCGGACGGTGAGGCCCCGCTTGCACCACCCGTAAAATTAGAGGCTCTCTAATCTGCACTGTAGAAAGTCGCTAAACGTGCTGTCACGAGCCGTAACGCAGAAGGCGTTCTTTCCATTATAAAAATGTATTTCGCTTTCCGGTCGTTCCCACGTCGTTCCCACACCGGAAAATTACTCCAGCAGTAACTCGCTTCGCCACAGCGTGCATTGCTTTCTTATATTTATGCTTCATGTGTTGTATAATCAAAGCAATATTCTATACGCGAAGCAATTAAGAATAATCGTTCTCAGAAGCACCGTGACTATGCTTATCTTATCTATATAATTGGTAAAACGATTACTGGTAAGATAATTCGTCCCGCGGCTGAAATATGGCACTGCGTCCATCTATGACTTGCACGCATGTTCTCAGCGGCCGCCTAGCAGCAGCGCATTACGCTGTACCATGGAGGAACGAGAAGATTTCTTTCTCCATTTACTCCATCCATGCGCTGCGCTCACGACCTGTCGTGGCTGCGCTTCGGCTAGAGTGTACTATAGAATACGGTTGAGTGGGACGAGCGGCTGGGGCGGCGCATGCTTTGCAGTGAGGCGCCCGACGTAGAAAAATACTGTAGCGGCATGGCGATAGAAGTGGATTGGGCCGTATCAAAGTCGCGCCGTTGGAAAATACTGACGATACTGCTCGGCAGAGTCATTCGTACTACTTCGCGCGCTGGTATTTGCGTTCAGACCACTCAAATAGTGTTCATAATTGTATATGACATGTATTTATGCCTTAAGAATAAATTCCTTTTATTCTCTTATTTATTTTATTTTTTAATGCCACTAGGTGGTCTTTCTTGGTCTCGAGCCGGGCTCGGGCCGGGCTCAGGCCAGGCTCGGGCCTAAGGTAAAGGGGTGGCCGGCCAGGCGGGTTACGTAGATTATTTACGGGCCCGGGCCGGGCTCGGGCGGGTAGCCCCACGTAAAACCGGGCCCGGTCCGTGCCCGGGCTGAAAAAGTCGGCCCGTGCAGGGCTCTAGGTGGTGGTGGTGGTGGTGGCGGCGGCAGTGTCACGCTGAAAAGTGGGCCGATCCTGGCGATAGTGCAGAAAGGGTCCGAGCTCAATGGCACATACCAGGGAGAAAACAGAGGGAGAAAGAAAGAGAGAAAGACCGAAAGAAAGAGAGAGTGAGAAAGAGAAATATACAAAATCACCACGAGGGACAGATAAAGAAAAAGCGAAAGAGAGAGAGAAAGAAATAAGGAGAGAGAAAGAAATAGAGAAAGGAAGAGTGAGAGAAAGAGAGAATGAGAAAGAGACAGAGAACTATACAAAATCGCCACGAAGGTCAGACAAAGAGAGAGATAAATAGAGAGAGAAAGGAAGAGATATAGAAAGAGAGAAAGAATAGAGAGAGAAAGGAAAGAGAGAAAGGGAGAGATAGATAGAACGAGAGAGAGAAAGAAAAAATCACCACGAAGATCAGATACACACACGACAAGCTTCGCTTACCCCCATTTTCGCGACAGGGGAAGGGCTGGTGATTTTTTAGATGCTACTCCGCTTGTTTATCCAGATCAACATAGTCACGGTGCTTCTGAGAACGACTATTCTTAATTGCTTCGCGTATAGAATATTGCTTTGATTATACAACACATGAAGCATAACGAGCAGGGCATTTTGGCATCGAGTTGATAACATTCGTGCGCACACATTATAAGACGCATACTAAGGCAGTCCCAAGTTATCTTTGACTTTGCTGTGCCAGAGATAAGAAAGAGATATTGCCACAGTATGTAATGTGGAAAGAAGAGGACATGGTTGGTGCCCTGGAAAACGACGAAGAAGATTCTGGTTTTTCGCTTCTCTACGCAGCCAATAAAACCCATCTGTAAATACTAGTACGCTTCTTCCTTCCCGTAACATTATTGGTGGACGTGCGGGGTACTCACTTGCGCAAGACGGAGCTCCGCAGCGGACGTAACCTGGCCGCCATGTCATCCGAAGGGGAGTCTTCAACCGCGGCCCCGCTCTGACCCGTCTGATCCATCCCTTCACATGTTCGTGCTACAAAATGACACCCTGTATCTCCGCAACATGCACCCAGATGAGCCCGAGCTGCTAATCGTCATTCCGTCTAATCTTCAGCAGACTGTACTCCAGCAACTGCACGACGTTCCCACTGCTGGACACCTTGGCGTCTCTCGGACCTATGACCGAAATTCGGCGATAATTTTTCTGGCCCCGTCTCAATCGGTCCGTCCGTCGCTATGTCGCCACGTGTGAGTCGTGTCAACGCCGAAAACGACCAGTTGTACATCCTGCTGGTCTGCTGCAGCCTCTGGATATACCGACCGACCCTTTTTTTCGCGTTGGCGTTGATTTTCTCGGATCATTCCCTTTATCAAACGACGGAAATAAGTGGATTGCCGTTGCTATGGACTAAACCACCCGCTATGCCATTACAAGAGCCCTTCCCACCAGTTGCGCTACAGACGTCGCTGACTTCTTGCTTCACGACGTTATCTTACATTACGGTGCACCTCGTCAACTTCTCACCGATCGTGGACGATACTTTGTTGCCAAAGTCATCGACGACTTACTTCGATCCTGTGCTACTAAACACAAGCTTACTACAGCCTACCATTCTCAAACTAGCGGTCTTACTGAACGCCTGAACCGGACAATAACTGACATGCTCGCGATGTATGTTTCCTCCGATCATCGCGACTGGGACACTGCTCTACCATTTGTCACGTTTGCGTGGGACACTGCTCTACCATTTGTCACGTTTGCGTATACAATTCCTCGCGCCACGACACAGCCGGCTATTCGCCCTTCTACCTTCTATACGGCCGTGAACCGACCTTGCCTTTCGAGACTCTTCTTTTGACCACACTGGACTCGCCGACAGAGTATATGCTCGTGATGTCATAACCACAGCGACCCAGGCACGTCAGATTGTCCGTCTTCGTCTCTCTGCTTCACAGACACGTCAGAAGTACCGTTCACGATCAGCGCCACCGCGACGTCGAATACGAACCAGGTGCTCGTGTGCTAGTTTGGTCTCCATCTCGACGTGTCGGTCTTTCGCAGAAACTTCTTTCGCGATACTACGACCCTTATCACATCCTCCGCCAGCTGACGCCTGTCACAAATGAAGTGTTTCTACTGGATGCTACCGTGCCTTCACCTCTATCTGACATCATCCATGTCAGCCGCCTCAAACCGTTCTTTCCTGGAACCAGTGAGTCGCGCCGGTAAGGTGCTTCTTCCGACGGGGGTAATGTCACAGTATGTAATGTGGAAAGAAGAGGACATGGTTGGTGCCCTGGGAGACGACGAAGAAGATTCTGGTTTTTCGCTTCTCTACGCAGCCAATAAAACCCATCTGTAAATACTAGCATGCTTCTTCCTTCCCGTAACATTATGATGAGCTAGTGATAAGCGCATACAAATACACAAGTGCGCGCAGACTTCATACACAAATAGATGTACTCAATCGCGAAAGTTTCAGTACATGTTTGACTGCCGGAGTATCTGTGTCAGTGCATATAAGCTTCACTCCGTGATCAGTCAACACTGTTTTGTTTGCTTACAGCGCAAATACGAGGAACGATGCCGCATCACATTTGCTATTAGAAACTCCGGACGTTGTCGCCATAGCAAATGACAAAGGGTATATAAAAAAACGGAACCATAAGTTAATTTGTAACCATGCAATATAATTTAATCTATGCAATGAAATATCTCGAAAGCACGCCCAGACAGTGAGCACGTCTATGGTTCAACGAAACATTATATTGATGACGATAGCCAACAACTTCAGCGATGAGAACGTTCTCGTTTTCACCGTCTGCCACACATTTAAGTTCATTGCAGTCGTAACCGTGTGGGATGTACCAAGGACAGGGGCCGCTTCCAGTAGTAGAGCCGGAATGTGAAGCGACAGTGGTGGTGCCGCAGTGGGGATCTGAAACCGATGGAACCACCAGCGTTGAATTAAGGTGACACCAAATTCACACGCATCCAAGCTTCTAAAAGTAGCTAGAAGTCTGTGCGCTGTTAGCAGCACTGAGCACTGAAATCTTTTTTCATCCATGCCATTGACTTATGTTGTAGGTTTGTAGATCTATTAGCAGGAATCACAGTTCGTAAAAACGAGTTTAGTGCTCTCAAGTCGCAGCAGCAACCCGCTTGGGCGTGATAACGGCGTCAGTACGAAATATGACACAGAGCACAAGCTGTGAACTAAAGCGTTGACATGGTCCAGCTCTCGCGTATCAGAGTCTAAACAGCGCGAAAGTACGGGACAAGCACGAACAACAAAGCGATGACATGCGCTGAACAATAACAGCAAGCAATAAACGTTATAGTTGTAGTTCAGCGCTTTGTCGTTTGTGGCTAGTTGTTTCGCCATATAGAAGCAGCAGCGTGCAAAAAACAACAATCACAAGAACGTGAAACGTAAATAGAGGGCAATTACAGCCTATAGAGATGTCGTGCCATATCTTTCATTATTTGTGTTTGTTCAGCGCCCGTGGCATCCGTTTCACGTACTCAACTCTGTTGTCCTTCTCGCGAAGTTACAGGTGTTCACTACAGGGGGTTGTAAATACTCCGGTTTGCCACTGACTGCGTAGTTGGTGCTTAGTTTGCCTAGTTGGTGCATACTTGACATAATGAGCGCAGAACACAAACACAGTGCGAAAGAAAAAATAGGTAGACACAGGACATTCCTCGGTAGGTTTGCGCTGGAGACAATATATATATATATATATATACAGGCTGCCCCAGCTATCATGCAGCACGATTTGAAAAAAGAGGAACGGCGCCACGTGATGCAAACCTAGTGCGTATTGTTCCCAGTACAGTGGAGTAGCCGCCAGTATTTTTTTCGTTACTGAGATTTAATTAATTGTAATTATCTAACTCGAGAAGTACTGTCCTAATTATCAAAGTGTCAATGAGAAAGTTGTAGAGCAACATGAAAAACTCCCGATACAGCTTTCTGTTGCTCAATACGTGCTACATAAATGTGTTTTGCCAAGTGTGAAAGAAGGCCGCGAATACACGCAAAGTGCCTCGAGCGGCCAGTCATGCGGCAATTCTGCGTGTATTCGCGGCCTTCTTTCACACTCGGAAAAACACATTTATGTAGCACGTATTGAGCAACAGAAAGCTGTATCGGGAGTTTTTCATGTTGCTCTACAACTTTCTCATTGACACTTTGATAATTAGGGCAGTACTTATCAAGTTATATAATTAATTGCAATTAATTAAATATCAGTAACGAAAAAAATTACTGGCGGCTACTCCACTGTACTGGAAACAATACGCACTAGGTTGGCTTCGCGTAACACCGTTCCTCTTTTTTTAAATCGTGCTGCGTGATAGCTGGGACACACTGTATATATATATATATATATATATATATATATATATATATATAGGGTGTTTCAGCGAACACTTGCAAAAATTCTTAAAGGTTGCCTGTGGCAGATAGCCTAATTATAGTTCATGAGCCGATCTACTAGAAGAGGCGGGCATTACTTGCACAGGACATTGAAATGCGTAATCAATAAATAATAAAAATTCACTGATTCAGTTTTTAGCTAATTACCTGATGACACATATTGCAATTTACAAATTGTAGTCGTGGACTTCGCAAGGCGGATCCATTTGGAATTCATTCTCAGGATGACACCAGTTTCGAGATATTAATTCCCGAACTTTGCGGAGAAATGCAATGGCGTTCCAGTTAGTTTCTTAACAAAACGTTGCTTTATGCATTGAAGCACAAAATTAACTGGAACGCCAATGCATTTCTCCGCAAAGTTCGGGATTTATTATCTCGAAACTGGTGTCACCCAGAGAATTAATTACGAGTGGATCCACCTTGCGAGCTTCACGGTTACAATTTGTAAGTTGGAATATGGGCCATCAGGTAATAATTTAAAATTTTAATTAGTAAATTTTTGTTAATTATTTGATTACGCATTTCAATTTCTTGTGCAAGTAATGTCCACCTCTTCGAGTAGACCGGCTCATGAACTAGAATTGGGCTATCTGCCACAGGCAACCTTGAATAAATTTTGAAAGTGTTCCCTGAAACACGCTGTATATATTTATATATACATACGAAACAAGAAGAGGAACCGAGGAGCTCGATATGGTTAATCATAACCACATAAAGCCAACAGACAATACCAAGGAAAGCATCGAGGAAGGTAAGTATGGTTGAAATTGGAATCTACAAAATAATGACGAAAAGGAAATGAAAGTCGACGAAGAGCTAACTTCTCGCCGGCGGGAGCCGAACCCGCAACCTCCGCATTACGCGTGCGTTACACTACCAATTGTGCTACGGACGACGGCCATCAATTCGCCATTAATATGGGTATTTATGTTTACTAGATCTAGCCCTAGGAGTGTTAGCCAGTGCCAGTCAGAACCATGGTGGGCTGATGTGGAACATTCTTTTTTAGGCCCAATGGCGTCACGTAACACGTGATCTTAGGAGAGCAGGCACGTGGCTATTAAACCCTCGCAGGCTACCTACTGACATCAAGGCTGCCAGATGCGAGAGCCTCGCAATGAATAAACGAAACAAGGATGGGAACGTTTCATTCACTTCATTTCCCTTTACCTAACCATTTCTACAGTTCAATTAAAACAACAAATAGTGTCCCCAATGCTTTCCTCGACTTCACATGGTTATGACGTAAGTACGTACTTACACCAAACCGCCGGGAAAGTAGGAGATGGAAGAGGCAAAGGAAGCGTCGCTTCAAATGATGCAATTTCGACAGATGTTTCGGGGCTCCTTTATAAGCGAACTTTCGATTGGGGAGTCAACTTCTCGCGTGCGACAGAGGCGACTTGAGATAAGAGACCTTATTCCCAGAATTGTCACTTTTAAAGCTACGAGCCCCCGGGGCGCGACCATTGAAGCGTGCACTCATCGGCTAAGCTATCGAAAACTCGTGCGACGTAAGATATGTGTGGATGGGCGCACTTTCCGATAGCGCTGTATACTCTTCACGCCGCTCAGCTGCCGAGTGTATCGAAAGGATAGGCGACAGAAACGTCACGAATTTAAGGAATGCCCTTCGCTTTATAGTGAAGGCTATGCCGCTCGAAAAGGATCGAGTGATTCGGTTTCGTAGCATGGCTGCTGCTTTGACGGTTCTCTAATTTCTATTTCTTGCCTTCCGAAAGAAAAGGGCCAAAAATCGTCCGCAAGCCGATGGTGCCCTAGTTTCAGCTACGGACTATGTCACTTCTTCGAGATGGAAGACCCAATAGCGCTATCGCGAGTATTTCGTTTTCCCCACGTGGCTCATGCACATCTATAAAAGGCGTTAGAAAATTGCTCTCGCATCTCCTGCCGATCACCTGCACTTGTAGGCATTCCTAAAATGCAAGTATTATTTTCACATCTTCTGAGGATTTATATAGTGCGATTTTCCAGATAGCTATGGGGCAGAAAATACGGTTTCCATAATGTAGATGGCTACAGTGCGGAAGCGACGAAGATGAAGACAGGAGAGGCACACACACACACAAAAAAAAACACAGACACAGCGCTGTGTCTATTTTATTTTTTTTTCCTCTCCTGTCTTCGTCTTTGTCGGTTTCACGCTGTAGCCATCTACGATGTGCAACCAACAATCCCAACTGGTTACTCTGCTCAACTCCATAATGTAGAACTGTAGTGTCGCAAGCTGGGAAGAAAAGTACTTTGCAATAGCTCTAAAACATTTCCAATTATTCAACCTAAAGCTTTTGTTTCTGCTAGAAGCTGCTTGAAAAAAGGAGTGAGTACTACCGGCATGTGTTAAATAAATGCGTAACGGAAAACTTGACGCCGTTTTGCTTTTCTCGGTCACGGCATGCTCTTGTATGCAACGCTTCTTTTAAGTGAACTATAGTCCCACAAATTCCGAACACCATTCCACATAAAAATATTTAAAACAACTACTTCATCTTTCTTTCTGGCCATGCTGAATGCATACATAGAAAAAATTAGAGCAAATGGTTATTTGTAAAAATTAGTGTATACATTTTGATTCGTAATTGGTTTGACAAATCAGACCTGCGGAATATCGCAAGGATGACGAAGTATCAGGACGAATTTTCCTCAGCTCCGAAGCGTTCTGAGAAACTCGTACGGGTTTCCTTTGTAGCTTCGTGCTACATTCGGGCGGATGACGATATTTCCCTTTCAGTAATTGGTTGAACCATCTGCGACTGAAAACTCGCACCAGCTTATCAAAAAGACCTCTATGGGTTAGATAGCTTTGAGTTAGATATTCCATCACGTAAACCAGATTTCTTTAGGTATCAAACTTAGCGTATGAAAAGTTATGCGTTGGAATTGGTGGGGTTCACTCTAGGGAACGTTTTCTCGCGATGCTGTTAAGTTCGAGCGAAGACCTATTGCGCCACTTCCCTTCTGCGCCAATCGGCTCACGCTCCGCACGTACTCGAGTCGTAGTTCTCTGGCGCGCCGGATTTCCACCCGTCACAGCGTGCTCCCTACTGGCTTCCGGCCGCGCCACCGACCGGGCAGTTCTTCTCGTCCGACGCGTCCTCGCAGTCGACGTCGCCGTCGCAACGGAACAGTCGCTTGATGCAGCTCTTGTCCGACTCACACTGGAAGTGTGTCGGCGGGCACTGCTTCACTGCGACGGACCAGGACACCGCAGCGGGGACAAAGGAAAACACATGGAGCAAGAGAAACACAGCGATCTCTCGCACACCACACGTCTTAACGGGCAACTAAGGAACAATTGGTAGGTCAAGTAAACGTTAACGTCACATTTCTTTTACGTGATGGTATCGGCCTGGTCCTGGTGCTATGCACTCTACAATTATTAAATCATTCGATCTCGGCCGCGCAGGTCACATTTCGATGGGAGCGAAATGCAAAACACGCTAGTGCGCTAAAATTTAGGCGCACGTTTAAGAACTACACGTGGTCAAAATTATTGCCGCGTCTCCCACTACGGTGTGCCTCGTAATCAGGTTTCGCTTTTGGCACGTAATACCCCAGAATATAGTTTACTTTTTAGTAATTCAATAAAGCCTGCTTCGTTGTTCGGAAGAGCCCTGCCATCGGTCTGCTTCCCACGCGGAAAATGGACTTTTAGATTGAGCTGGTAGGCAAATAAAGCACAGAGGCCTAATTTGCAAAGTTTCTCGTTCTTCTAAATGCCGATTGTCGTTGTTCGGCAGCCTTCGCTAATACTATGTCCATCATCACGATTGGCTGGTGTCTGCTCTTATGAACAGTTTTAGCGTAAGAAATTTTTGTAAACGTGGACGTATTTTCGTAAGCGCCGTTTGTGATTGCCATTAGAAGCTGCGATCATCTCATTAACACGCCGATCGCCATGGCGAATTGCAAGTGCCCGAACGCCAGCCAATCACAAAATCCGCTTATGTTTTGTGAATACGGGCCCAGAGGCCACATTTACAGAGACTGTTCTTACGCTATAAAACTCTTCCTAAAAGCATGTCCCAGAAAATTGTAGTGCCACATATAAATCGTCATGGGTACATTGTTTCACTTTCAATCGGTGACCGTTTTCCACCAGGTTTTCACTGTTACCACGGTATCGCTCGGTGCAAGACGTGGTTAATGTATTCGAAGTATTTGGGTGTTTCTGGTTCTATAGCCAATGTGTCTTGTCTAATCAAATTGCGCGCGTGACGCGGATACTGTTGTACTACATTCTCGAACACGAGCGATTACTCTGAAATGACTGTGATCCGTGTATAAATAGTAGATGTACCTGACCCGTGGATTCAGATTCAACGACTCTGTCGCCGCTATCGTTCTGCATTGAGCACTGCCTGCCTTTATGGGCCACAAGTCCGCCCAGTTCAATTCATAACTCACACTCTTGGCAGTGTTTAATTCTTGACCGTCACTATACAACGTGGCGATACTATTAGCGAAGGGGGCCAGCCACAGCTCTTACAAACAAACATTTGAGATCTCGGCCCCAGATGTTTTCACCGGACTATCCGTACATTCGGGAACAATCGTCTACACGTTCCGCTCTGTCAGCCTGTGGAAAACACGGTCGAGTGCTCACCGCAGTTCTTTTCATCCGAGGCATCGTTGCAGTCTTCCTCGTCGTCGCACACCAAGATATTCATGATGCACTTTCCGCCCGTCTTGCATCTGAAGTAGTCCGCGGGGCAGTCGGGGAATTCTGGGAAACGTTCGAGATACATAAAAAAACTTGAAAATAAAATGGCCCTAAAAAAAGCTTCACCTCGCAACCCTTATGTGGAAGCGGCGTTTCTTTTTTTTTCCAACCAGTGATTTTGATTAGGCGTGTTGCATTTAAAGATCGACTTTAACGACTGTTCGGAGCGTCCTTTTTATTTATTTATACATTATATTTCTGAAACAAGTGTGCCCGTAATGGAATATATGAGTTAGAGTACAAAAACTAAGTATGAGGTTTAAAACACCGGAAATCCACAATGTATAACACGAAGCTCTGCGAAGCGTCCAAAGCCGGGAAAGTGGTAATATGCACTCATGAAATATGCCAATAAATATATGGATAACAATTTTGTTAGACTGTATAAATAATTAGCAATGTAAGTCTTAACTCTTTCCGTACCGCGCCCATTGGGCATCGTTAGCGCTCTATCGATGGTTTTAAATGCCGCTTTCGAGACCTTCCACGTCGCTCACGGACATACTGCGCTATCGGACGTGAAGGAGGAGAACTATATCTTAGTTTTCTATGCAGGTTCGCTTTTTTCCCGCCAGGCGGTGACTTTTAAACGCGCTCGAAAGTTTCGCGATCGTCAAAGCAGAACGCAAAAATGTCCGACTGCCGAAACGGCGCGCGCGCTTCGGGAGATCGCAGATAACGCGATTCCGGTGTCTCTGCGGCTGATCTTATGGATACATCGAATAGTAGCGAGCCAGAGGATGCCGACTTTTCGTCGGACTTTGAGTCTGAAAGTGACGATGACGCAAACCAACCCGGAACACGGCAAGCCCAACTGTAGCGCTTGCTGTTACATATTTGTAGCGGAATACCTGTTCAATGAAAAGTATAGATTTTTTCGGAGATAGTGCCTTATAGATGAAAACACATATTTATATCATAATTTTCATAACATTTTTTTCTTAGTAGATATAAGCGTGTCTTTACAAACTTTGCTAAATTTTATCACACAATCTTGATTTTAAGAATTTATATCTTCTTTATGACATAAATCTCGTTAATATAACTTTTATGCGTGAGAAGTGCATTCATATTACTTTCTGTTTATGTATTACATTAAATATTGAGTGCAGTAGTTCCTTCAGAAAAACAAAACACCTGCCGTAACATACAAAAAACACCTATTTTCCCCATGGTAGGAAAAGAGTTAAACGCATTTCTTTGAAAATGCCTCTTTGATATGCATTTTCTTTGGATATTCTAATAGATGCAGTTTACAGAATAATTTACACAAGTGTCATCTACATAAGTTTACGGTGAATAGTCGAGTTATAAGCTTTGCGCTGCAATTATCTGAAAATTACCAATTTATGGCCGCTTTCAGGCCGTTGTTCAACGAAAGCGTTACTGCTTTCGTTACCGCTATTATGTAAACTGCATTTCATTATTTCGCTTCTTTCAATATATCTATAGGAATTTTTAGTTTGACGGTAGTTTTTTAGACATGCTATTTGATTGTTTTGCTGTGCTTTACTAATTACTCGAATCTATTCAATGTTCCCTGTAAATTAGTAAGAGCCTTATATGAGGTGTTCTGCCAATGATGTATGATCGTGGGCCAGCACTTGCTTAGGCTATTGGCCCAACAGCTTTATGGTGCGCTGTTATGATCAAATAAAATTAAAGGGATAAAAAAATTTCAGTTCGCCTCGCTGTAAAGCTTCCGCCTAATGCCTGTATATGTTTTAAGAAATACTGATGGGTGGATACTTACTCAGGCGGTCTTCTTCGGGAACAGAAAGACCCTCTGCAGTTTAAAAAAGAAAAAAGAATGCCATGAAGTGAGGACCCGATTATCTCGCGCCACGCCCAAGTACTTCTATCTCCTGTGTCGGTAATATTTATAAGTTGTAGGTTTATGAATTGCAGAAGACATGTCAAAAACAAAATAGGAGGCAGTTCGTTGTCACAAATGATGCCGTGTCTCCTTAAATAGCCAGCGATCACAGAATTTCTACAAAGACTGCTTTCTAGCTCCCTCTATGATGTCAGTTCATAATTTATGAGAAACGTGCTTATCTCTAAGTCATTTCCTTCCCTATCACTCTCTGACGCATCGTTCCGCGTTAGGAAGCACCGAATGTGGCCCATCTGTTGCACTGGAGACGTGACTAAGCTATTTACTTCTCGGCCTTTCTTCCCGCTGTTTAATATTGCATTGGTTGTCAGGCGACCGTGGTGTTTTATATTCAGGCAACGAACTCGAGGTAAGTCAGCGTAACGACATGGGTGGTGCGTCGAGAAATGCATATTACTGAAATACACGCTTTATCATTGCAGGCTTACCTCGTCATCGGAAAACACTTCGGTATGATAGGGAAAAAAAAAAGAAGTACGAACAACGCAAAATGCAGGAGAGAAGATAAGGATGTAGGTTTGTTCGACACGTGGTTAGTCGCAAATGTTTAGATGACACCACCCTCATAGAGGGAGAGGGCTAGCTGTGCACTGTATGTGTCGACGCTACAAGTGCACGTGACTGCCCACGTTGGCAGTAAAACAAACAGCCGCAGGACAGGCGAGTGCCTTCTGGGTGCAACTTCCTACACGAGAGCTGGCGGCCTCTGGCGACGAGCAGGCTGGCCTTTCCAGGTTAGCAACGCACTGCACATGAGTGATCACTCAATGTTGCCGCCCGTTGTCCACTCATTCCGCTCAGTCATCGCGATATGTTTTATTCACTTCCTACTCGGTTCTCTCACAAACACTTAATGAATCCCTAGAGTAGTTCTCGTGGGATGTACTTGGTAACGACGTTATCCCTCTGGATAACCATCGACCTGAATATAAAACGTGACAAGAGATGTAGTTACCTGAGGCTCGAATAATATAATGGTAGTTAAAAGTAGGATATGAAAATGAAAAAGAACACCTCGGCGCACTCCGTGTCGCGTCCTCCGTCGTCTGTATTTGTCTGAACCTGCATTCTGACATTCGTCATGCCACACTGGGAATACCTTTTTGCTCACAACGCATCTCGTGGTTAACAATCACACAACTCGTTCCGTAGAAAAACAGGAAAGTTCTGTAAGTTTCCATTATTTGACTACACTTAGCTAAAGAAAACCGGGGCCAGTAATCTACTCCTGCTCAACACGCCGACTGAGACATATTATAGCGACGGATATATAACGTGGGTGAAGTACCACTGAAGACGTTCTTGGAGGCATAAAAGAATTAGTTTTCCACTACAACTAGGAGAATACTGAATTGTGTTGTCCTTGCCAAAAACGTTCGTTTCAATCCTGCAATGTGACCTGTTGCCGCTTGCCCCATATTTACTTACTCGCCAAGAAACGTAAGAGACTCTTCCAGGCGATGCGACCGTGCACAATATCAATATCACAACCGCGAACTCCTCGCGACCAACAAGGTTACGGCCATGCGAGCCGCCGCACGATCGCATAAGCAGACTACCAGTGCGCGTGCGCGCGGATATTAGCATTGAAGTAAATACAACGCAGTTTTCGCACTTTAAACTTGTTGCACAAGTTCCGCGAGACCCATCAAAATCCGCAGATCACAGCCCCTTTTTCACTGAAAAACAGCCCCTTTGCGCAGGCTTTTAGTCCGCAGAAAGCCAGCGTCACCCGTATAAGGCCGCGTGCTGCGTATTTCAGCATCAAAATGCGGAAAGCTCTTAGAGTTGATCACAAAAACGCTGCGAAGCTGATCCGCGCAGCACTGGCCGCTGCGTTGCACTTCTTTCTGTTTGATCCATTGTTTTTACATCGGAAAGTTTCTGGGAAGTCAAAGAAAGCGCCTCCTTGTGTTTGCGCCGTGATTTTTCGGCAAGTCGCCTTATTTCTTCGAGACGTTGCCTTTAAGCGCGCATAATTCTTCCTCCATTCCGCGCTTCATTTAGTTGCTGCACGGTCAATTCATTCACAGGGGTCGATGTGCCAGATGTACTGCTAAAACTACCGCATCAAAACAGAAGCTGGCAGCTAGTTTGCTTATTGTTAGTAATACCGGACGTTAATTCTCAGGCTGAAGAATGCCGTGCAATATGCTTACTGAAATTCACTTACAAATAAAAATAATACAACTTGACAAACAGTTGAAACGAAAACAAAATTTTGTCCACAAATAAGCAGAATAAAGCGGCTCTGATAAATACTGAAAAGGCTTTTACCACGTGAAAGCGCCGAATAAGTGAACCAGGAGCAGGCAGTCGTCATTTTCAATAAGAAAGTCTGTTGTTTAAAAGAAAGCAAACCTGTTAGAGAGAACTAATAACTGCTATGTGTGCTCCACGATTAGACTTTTCTCTTCAGAAGCCGAAGCAGCTTGCACTCTATTATTCAGACGCTCATGGAAGACTAGCTCGAAACGTTTCCGTTGTATCAAATGTTGTTGCCTATTCTCCACTGGAGTTCACATTTCATAATTCTAGCAATAAAAAAAAATCTTTTAAAAAACGTTGAGTGGGATGCTTACTCAAGGCATTGATTTTAGGAGTGACCCCTTTTGCTGAAAATGAAAAGAGATAGATATACAAAACCAACAATAGCATAACAAAATATCAGTCGTCAGAGTGACGCAAAACACTTTCAAAAGGCGTGCTTTCCCCCACACCAGTTACATTTGTCTGTAGAACGCATCCAGCCTCTTGTGGAACTGTGCAGACAGCATTACTGAGGCAGGCTCCTCACACAAGTGCACGCTACGCAAATAGCGCACAGACAGAAAGCTGAGCAGGCTGACGGGTATTCGTGCATGGCATGGAAACACAGACATGCGAAACACGGACACCATAGTTTTTTTTTTTTGCAAAGCTTTATTTCCGTACCACGAGGATTGTCTCCTTGCGCGAAAACTTCCCATCGCACCTTGTCGTAAGCGAGTGATCGATGTTGTGTGCATGAAGACACTTTGCCTAAACAGATGCCATACCACCGATAGTCAAAACCGCTTTGTGTGGCAGCGACTTGTCGCTGCATTGTGTTCGTTGTTGTTACTAAACCACAATTAATAAGCGTGACAGTCGAGGTGAACTAATGGCTCGGTTTGCGTGAGTCAGTGGGTGGATATAATGCTGTTGGGAAGGGTCGACATGGAGAGAGAGCAATGCTGGTATTGCAACTCGCATGTATATAGTGTGGTCTTCTTTCAGGGGTTTTACGTGCCAAAACCAGTTCTGATTATGAGGCACGCCGTAGTGTAGGGCTCCAGATTAATTTTGACCACCTGGGGTTCTTTAATGTGCACTGAAACGCAAGCACAAGGGCGTTATTGCATTTCGCCTCCATCGAAATGCGGCCGCCGCGGCCGGGATTCGATCCCGTGACCTCGTGCTTAGCAGCGCGCAACGCCTTAGCTGACTGAGCCACCACGGCGGGTAATGTAGTATGGTGTATAAATTGCGTTTACATCATGCTGACTTTAATGGACGCTGTTACCATGCGACCACTAACACGTGGTTGGAATGAAGTGTTACGTGTTAAAAGGTTCAGGATGTTCGTCCAGTCGCGTGGTGCTTTGCAATTACGCATGATGCTTTGCTTTGCAAGAACAGTGGTCACCTCAGTGTTTAGTTCGCTGCGTGAGCAGGAAGTGCATACATTTGAACGACGAAATTTTCATGGCGAGCATCTAGTCTCTCACTATGAACTTCGTCACAATTGCAAAAGCACCATGCAACCGGTCGAACAATCTCGAACTTTTAACAGTCCTTACTTGGTTCCAACCACACGTTAGTGCGATGCATGTTAACAGTGTCCGGCTATCTAAACATGCTCTCAACAAATCTTTATACACCATATCAAATGCCGTTCGCCCTACCAACGTTCCACTTCTTGCTTCTCGACTAGTTGCAGCAACTTCAGCGCCACCCACTAAATGAGACACACTAAGCCAGCAGTTTAAGTGTGATAAGTTAGGGTGTTTATATGTTGACATTCGGGTGTGCTAAGTTGATTTGCATCATCTAAACATTGGATTGGCCTTTTGGAAGCCCGTTTGCCAGTTTACTTATATTCTCTTTCTTTCTTTTTATCCGTAATTGTCGTGATTCCTTGTTAGCTGCACCACTTTATATGTATTGTTACAAACTGAAACTGACAAGTTCGTTTACGGGCCACTGGTAGCCGCTGTGCACCCATAGTCGTTTCACCTGCTGCTATAGGTCTTGAACTTACCTAAGCTGTTGCTAGCTTTTCGTCTGGTAATGGTTCCATAACCTTCACTCGAAAAAAAAGTTTATTCGTTCATGAAATCGTCTACTAGCGATGTGTTCGAGTTGGCAGCATGGTATAATGTTGGTCAGTACTTAAAAACCAGCGCAAATAAATTAAAAATAAAACGACGCAATACATGGAGCAGCGTAGTGGGTAGTTTAAACGCCGACGTTCACCTTAAGCATTTTGCGAGTTCTGTTAACGCTACGCGCAAGCCTCAATTCTACTTACATTGTTTAGCTTTTCTCTAACATGGACGGCTTTCTTATGCGTTATGCTTTTATTAACGTGCAGGATTCGGCCCTGCATTTTAGTTGTCAGTTTCAATCATTCTGCTCCCTTAAGGATACGCGCCTTTTCTCACCGCATACAGTGTAACTTATGCTGCTTTGCTACGCGTAACAAAACGGGGTGGTTTTGGGGACCACGTTGACGAGTGTGTAGAAACATTATATTATTCTATTCTTTAGGGCCACCTGAAGAATGCTTGCAGGTTTTGCTGGAGAAACGAAGTAACTAATCCTACTAATCCGACGTTTGCGTCAGTTTGTTTTAAAGTACTACGGAACAAACTCGCCCAGCCGGCAAAGTTAGCGTCGCTTAGAAGATAGCACGTAAACGTTAAGCATATCGTAGTTCTATGGTGACGAAGCATGTGCGTATACTCACAACAGTTGGACTCGTCAAACCTGTCGGGGCAGTCGACTACGCCGTCGCAGACCGACGTCTTCGGTATGCACGTCACGCCATCCCCGCAGGTTGCGTAAAACTCGGCTGGCTCGCACACTTTCTCTGCGCAAAAGGAGACGAAGAGTTTAAGGATGAGGGAGGGAGGAGGGGAGAAGAGGAGGGTGCAGTCGGTGAACGGGAATGCGTCGTCAGTGAGCTCGTTAACGCGCGTGTATGCCAAACACATTTATTCGCCCTGTCCAGTTGACCGAGAGGAGATTCCGCCAGTAAGGGAGCAGTCAGATCATTTATTGAGACGTTCAACTCGATCGCGGAACCCGGCAAACTTCGTAATGACGTCCACTCAGAATACCGAAAAGTGCGCAATTAATTCAGTGGATAAACAAGGTGCTCGCCGCGCGCATAGACCGCTCACGTTTCTGCCGTGGGGCGCTCGGCCCTTTCATGATTTATTTCGTGCGATGTCAAGTTTTGCGACCGCACTGGCACAGGTTGCATTAAGGCAACACTGCAGTGCATGATTATTTCACAAGGTCAGTAGGTCGTTACCGGAATCAGTTCGAAAATTAATTCTATCGCAAGTAGCCATCAATTTTGTGTCTTGGAGAATTACAGAAACTGCTCAGCGACTGCTTGAACTACATGTACCAAATTTTCCACAGAGAGGCTGTTCACTAGATCTAATAGTTTAACTGGCATATTGCTGCTTCAATACTTGCCTTCTTTTTCTAATTTACTTAAAGCGCGAGGAACTATAGAATTACCGAGTAATACTAGAAAAAAAAACGAAAAGCTTTTCTCATAACCTTCTTTTTATTCCAACCATCGCCACCGACAACACCGTTATGCTACGCAAAAGACGTCAGACTTTTCACAAATTTCGTTGTCTACAAAATGAACAACTTCATGCAGCGTTAATTACCATTTTCTGAAACAATGAACATATTTTTCATTTCAAATTTGAGGGAAGCTAATGTAATTTTACACGACACTTTTCATAGCTAGCTCTTGCGTATGATTTGTTTAAAACTCGCTTTAGGCTTTCGCGTGTCCACAATCTGAGTAAACACAAGTGTCCAGGAAACGCGATGCCTCCACAAACTCTCAAGCGTATTCAATAACGATGGCTACATAAAAGCAATAACCCACATCGTTTACATGTATGATACAGGTATACCCCACCTACTGCTACAAGCAAGCTCTTTTTTTTTTTTTTTTGCAAACAAACGTCACAATATTGACCATGGTGGTCTTCCACAATAACACAATCATAATATGGCATGACGTAAAAACGCAATTTTCGTATTATTTTTTATTTGAATCCTAAGCCACATCACATCGCCGCGAGCGGGCCTGTTTGCCTAACATATCTTGCGATCCCTGAAAGTTTTGTGTCATGGAGAAAGAATACGGAAAAGAGAAGTACAGTAAAATGCGACAGGACTCTGCTGCGGCAGAGAAGGTCAAATCGAATCGAACTTAGCCGAGAAAGTTTCCTCTAGATGCAAAATCGCGCACGTGAGGACCTTTATTTATTTCATTTTTTTTTTTTTCTTGGCGAAGTAGAAGAGGAAATCACTTCCACGTATGCAGGAGTATCAGCTTCCGAGTTTCGATCCTACCAAGCAGTGCTATTTGATCAAGCCTATGCCTCCATTACAATGTCGTTCCTTTTCGTTCACCACTTTTCTTTGTTCTGTAGGCTCGTAGAACTAAACCCTCTCTTATACTTCGCCGCAGTCACACTGGAACACATTCCGTGGGCGAGTAGCCGATCAATTTCTACGCCCAGCGGTCGCTGAAAGATGAGGCTGTATTTTGACAAAGGTCCCCTTTTCTTTCTTTCCTTCAGTGCTGGTGAATAAGTCAACTGTGCAGTCTCGACCCTCCCAACAGAAACGTTCATACGGACAAAAACTTTTCTCACGGCCATGCTCGTTCCCTTTTGGACACTACGTTTATCTCACGCACTTGACAGCTTTCCAGTCTGTCAGTACGGCTCAACGAGCCCGCAGTCATCGATCATCTTATTGGCGTAGTTCGCGCACCACTTTTTTGAAGAAATAGGAACGTTTGGAGCATTGAACGAGGAGCGAACCGTACTGAAATGCAAAAGATAATGCCGCAGGTCTTCTATACGTCCGGCTCCTGTTACTCTGCCCACACAATCTTCCTACGATGGCCCTGTGGATACGGGAAATGCTCAAGTACCTGGGCCTGTATTCGCTAACAATAAAGTTCTTCAGGCAAAATGACTGTTGCTGGAGCCTCTGATATAAATAGGCACTTGGTGCCGCAGCTAAACGTCGCCTCCCTTCCCTCCCCCTCCCCCACGGCCTCTCACGCGTCTGAAGAAGGCGCGTTTGCTCTACATATATGGTGATTGTAAAGGAGAAAAGAGACGCCTACTTCTGCAGCCCTTAAGCAAGCACGGCGCACAACGCGCGTTTGTTCTCCGCCGTGCGTTCACTCCCCGTGAAAGACGCGCCCCTCGCACCCTTTCACTCGCACATACAGCGTTCGGCGCGCGGCGACGATTTCTTCTCCAAATGACGTCATACGGAACCTCACGGCGACGGCGACGGCGACGGCAGAAATCTGCTTTTGAGTGTCCATATAATTGCTATCGCAATAAAAAAGTTCTTAGGCAAAAATTGTGCCTAAGATCAAATGTCAGCCATTCATTATTATGGGCATATCAGCGAATGTGGCCGCCCTATGGCAAACAACACTTACGAACTAGAAACTTTGTAGAATAATTAAATTGTGGGGTTTGGCGTACCGTTATTGCGAAATGAGATATCAGGGAGGCTAAGCGTCTCTCATAACCCACTATGCAGTTTCGGGTCCTTAAGAATGCAAATCAATCTTTTTCTAGCACCCTTACACCCTTGAGGGTGTAAGGAGTGTGATTTATAAACAGAAAGTACTCTTAAGGTGGTAAATCGGTTTACAGTGATATAGTGAAGGAATGCAGATTTAATTTGAAAACCTGATTTTTTTTTTCTTAACGAGCACCAAAAGCACGGCATGCACTTTTTTTTTTTTTTTTTTTGCATTCCACCCTCTCGGAAGAATATCGTCGCCATGGTCGGCAACCGAACCCCAGACCTTGTGTTCAGCAGCACAACGCCATACCCACTGAGCCACCACAGTTGGCAGCTTTGTGAATGTAGTCACTGGTTTTGGCCTGAGTTGGCACTAACTGACAACGTTTGCAAAAAACTGGCACGAACAAGAAACCGAGTTGGGAGCTCCGACTTGCCCAACCAAGCGATCTGGCAATGCTAAACTGACATCTTATTTATATTACATGGTAAGTCGAAGGACCGACTACTTGACGTGTTGGAATGCGCGAGAAGTTCATAATATGGCAGTAGGTTAATTGCTCGCGTAGAACACTCATACCTTCATCTTAAAGTTCAATGCCACCTAGTTCCCAATTCTGTACTGCTCTAACCTAATTTACGCATATGCAACTGGGTCCCATTTCACATTTCTATTGCAAGGTTCTTATTTAGTCGTCTGGGGCACTTGAGGCGGTAATTACTCGATTGTGTATTATTCGGTTAGATTTTTATTGTGATATTCAACCAGAAGCTCAAATAAAAAAAAGTTGCAGTGGCTTATCTCGGCTATGCCAGGATATACGTAGCGTTAGCAAAGGTTCAGCTGATTATTCTTAGCTTTCCTGGTTGTCTAGATTGTCAAGGATTAGCTTGATTGTCATGCTTACTGCTGCTCCAATGACACACACGCGGTATACGTATTATGTGGCACATGTATATAGCCTTCTTCTGTTCATTCCTCCTACGCTCAACCGCTAATTGCCAGGAAACTACTTCGGTATCCGATGAGTCAAGCTTCTCCGTTCTTCTGCGCTGTTGAGCAGCATTTGCGCTCTCCTCCTCCATGGCTATACCACACTGGCAAACGCCAGTCAGAAGCGCAGCGGCTCCAGCGCAGTGTCATACGGCGACTGCACAGCGAGCGCGCGCCGGCGCCAGTGCGTCTACCACGGCTACGACGTCACTCCTCTGGAATGCGCAGACCGGCGGCGGTGAGTCGCGCGCGGCGGCGGTGGAGTGCGCGAGAGGTGCCGGCTCCGGTGGCTCCGGTGCGCAAGCCGTGTGACATCATTGATCCTTGCGCATGCGCAGCACGGCTCTTGATGTGCCGCGCTAAACGGGCTTGGCTAGGCCAGTGTAGCTAACGCTACAAAATGTCTGTAGTAAAACAGGATCTCGTAGTACTGTCTCTCATGCCGTACCTTTGTCGTGCTTGTTATATCATACATTCGATTTGTTATATTCGATTTGTTATATCGAATGTGTTGTTGCCTTTTCGGAGAAACGAGCAAGTCTACGTTGTCGACTACATCCTCAGTTATTGTGCCCGACGTTCCGATCAAAGATTCCGTAACTGCCAGCCGCGCACGGACAGCACGCAACGTGTTGCCGCAACAGAATAAGAAGAAGCACGTGTGCACTATACTTATGCACGAGCACAGTTAAGCGCGAAACCGGCAAGACACGCAACTTGACGAGAGAGTAAAAAGAAGGCCACTCAGGCTGGATGGGGGGACACGGTCGAAGCCGTGACCCCCAGACGATAGTGCTTACTGCATTTCTTCTCATCCGAGCCGTCGGTGCAGTCCTCGTTGCCATCGCACTTCCACTTCATGGGGATGCACTCGCCGTTGTCCACGCAGCGAAATTGATCCGCCTTGCACGGCTCGGGCCGGTCTGCGTCATCGGTCGCGACAGAACAAACACGCGCCAGCACGGTGTTACGCGCACGCTTGCTTACTCTTAGGCCATTTGCTTGCACGCTTCGTCCCGCGCCCCTACCCTCGTATAGATACGAAAAGCACAAGATACGGCGTGGGTCGTACGTAGACAAGCTGCTATTCCTTCTCGTCTGGGTATGGCGCATGGAGCTCTCGCCACGAACGCTCTTAGCGCGCGCAGGGTTTTTTTTTTTTTTTTTTTTCTGGTCGGGATATCACATACGGAGGCGTGGTGCAACTGTTTCAAAACTTATCGTGGGTGTTGCTCGCCAACTTTTGCATCAGCTGGGCCGAACGAAGCCCAGGTCTGGCGCGGGCCTCTTCCAGGTGATGTCCCTCGATTAGGAGAGAGGCGCCTAACGATGCGTTCCTGGGAAACGCAAATGTGTAGGATTCGGAGGCCTACGGGGTACGGAGCTCAGTGCATTTTTCTCTTCTAGAACCTCGGCAGCTGCGCGCTGTGTACGTGGTGCCGATACTTAGGGGTCTCTTCTGATCTCTGGGATACATCCTGGAACACGAGGAGCGAACGATTTCCCGAGCAGCAGAGTTCGAGCAGTCGTTTCGAGACGATCGCTGCGTCACCAGAATATGTCGCAGAAAGGGTGCATAACTGGGCTTGTTAGCCATAGGATTGCACGTTTGCACTTGGGTACTGCGCGAGAGAACGGGCCTGACCATACTACATCAGCGGACCTTAACAACAAGCACTTTTTCGAGAGGCCGAAAAAATACACAAGTTAGTTTGTACATGCTTCCATATTTTCAAATAAAGCCTCTTTGTTAGTATGTGCGTGTGGTGTCTGTTCGCGTGCCTCCTTGTCTTCTTTTTTTCCAGTTTTTTTTTTTCTGTTTATTAGGCTACTCCCAAGTTGCAGGGTAATAAGCCACCATGATACCGTATAGAAGAATATACTAGTCAACTTCGACTTTGACAAAAGCTAGATAAGGCTCTATTTAAACACAAACCCACCATACACATCCACGCAAACACCGCCAAAAATATATACGTCCCATTTATTCCAGCCTTTTGAGATCTTTTAAATAAAACCTGCTAACTAGCCCATGCAGTAAAGGGCCTTGAGAGATAAAGCAGTTTCTGTAAAACCAGCAAACCAAAATTCCGCTCCGATACTCTTTACACAAACGTTCCATATTAAGGTAGCTTCGTTAAAGTCTTATTCATCTTTAACGTTGTCTCATCGCGACGGCACAAAAAAAAAAAGAAAGAAAGTATCACCATATATTTCTAGCGTGCACAACGTCCTTATTCCACATTGCGCTTGCTTTTTTCGTAAATTTTTCACTGTGTGTGTTTTTACTTTCAAGCCAGATTACATCTATTCTTACTTCAACCAAAGCAAATATTAAGTCCAGCCAGGAAATGTGGAAGTGACGAGTTAAAGCCTGCAATTTGCGCGGTGAACGGTTAAGTCAGACATTTTTAACCAAGAAAGAGGAAGCCAGAAACCCACTGCTTCATAAAAAAAAAGAAATAAAAGGACTTACATGTGGCAGTCTTGAATTTGGCCGGCTCTGTACGCCAAACAAAGGGTAGAGTAGAATACTTCATTATCGAAAAAAAAAGCACACAGAACGCAAGTACACAGTAGCGGCGTATACAACTGCAGGGTTCGCTAACGCGAATGATGTTCTTTTTCTTATACTAGGGGCACTAAAAAGCAATCAGCGCAGGCTCGCCTTGTTTCTTTTCCTTCTCGCCCACGTGGTAATCTGAAATCGGAAGACAGCAAGAGCGTTCCTTTGGCCTGTGCGATAGAAACTCAAAAACAACGCCGGCTACAGTTGCCGCACATTACCCGAAATGTCGTCCTCTTCGGCGTTGCCCTCAACTACGCGGTGGTGGGCTGAAAAACGAACGAACAGCTGGTAACGCTCTATTTCACTGGACGCAGCGAGAGCGGCCAGACGAATGGCCACCCGCTCGGTTAGGGGGTGGAGATATACGTTTCGCTTCGTCCCCTAAAGACTATATAGCCCGCCGAATGACGGATGGCCCGAGGGGGCAGCTTGTTCGGGACAGGAACGTGCCCATCCGTCACGCCATCCGATGCTGCTTACCCTTTTTGCCGTCGCTGTGCAGCGCGCTATCTGTCGGGAGACGCGAGGCGCGAGGCTGTTGAACGCAATGCAACAAGGGTGAACGGGGCGAGGACGCGGACCAGTCGAGAGCACTCACCGGCCTCCTCTTCGTGGAACTTGTCGTCGTCCACTGTGGGAACGGAAACGCGAAGGCAGAAGCTGTGAGGCGCCATAACCGCGGTGATGCATCATTTGGGTGTTATAACACCTTGCTTGGCAGCGCCAGCGATGGCCGCGCGTAGTTGAGGTAGCTCACAGAGTTCGCATTCAGGGTCGGTATTTTGTAGCGATGCCCTCCCGATGCTATTGCCTTTTCGCAATTGGTCAGTGGTCAGAGCGACGGTCCGCTCACGTTATCAACGGGATCAACCGACCGTAAGCGGTGGATGATAAGACTAGTATAGAATAAAGCATAACGCATCGCTACAAAATACCGGCCCAGCTTATCGTTAGTCTTATACAAACGCTAATGCGTTTGCGGTTGGCGCTTGTACGATATCAAACGGACACAACGGAGTTAATCTGTTAAGACTGATAACGTACTGTTTCAAAACTATGTTTTTCATTGTAGTTGTAGTTGTAGTTAATTATTGGAATAAAGAAGGAAAATAAAATAAAATTCTATTTGTTGACTTTCGCGCCACAACTTCAGCGTCGGTACGTCCGTGGGACGTAACGAATTTCCAAGTATTTGCACGTATTTGGGTCGTGGCGACTCGGCAAAATTTCTCGAAACTTTCCCATTGCCGACATTGACTCGTTCAGAGCACGACGCTCTCTTTCATTGCCGATAAACAGTTAAGCCCAGACAGAATTATAGACGCCGTCAAGATACAGCGAGAAGATGCGGGGACCTCAGAGTGGCGCCGCTACCAGTGTTTCGTTATAGCTTCTTTTTTGGCGTACCAATCCTTGTCTCAAATAATGGCGATATTTCTTTTTTTTCTCTCTCTTTTTATTGCGATAGCAATTATATGGACACTCCAAAGCAGATTTCTGCCGTCGGCGTCGCCGTCGTCGTCGCCGTCACCGTGAGGTTCCGTATGACGTGAACGGCGATGAAATCGTCGCTGCGCTTCGGACGCTGTATGTGCGAGTGAACGGGCGCGAGGGACGCGCGCTTTCACGGGGAGCGAACGCACGTCGGAGATGATGATGATAAGTGGTTCTTGAGGAAAGGGAAAGGTTGACGGAGAGCAAATGCGCGTTCTGCGCCGTGCTCCCTGAAGGGCTTGAGAATTAGGCATGTCGTTCCTCCTTTCCATATATAGAGAGCAAACACAACTTTTTCCGTCGCGCGAAAGGTTGTGGGGGGACGGGAGGGAGGGAGGGGAGGCGACGTTTAGCTGCGGCACCAAATACGTATTTATATAAAAACGCCGCGCGCGTTCGGTGCGAACGCGGGCAAAACGCCGACAGCAGTCGACAACAGCTCTGCGCGTTGCTGATGCTGCTGCACGGCCAAGTTTATACAGCTGATAAAACTACTATCCTTACTCCGTGTAGCTCTCTACTAATTTGCTATCGCAATTCGTGCTTCGCCTTTCGGGTGAAACTGCGACAAATTTTTTTTTAGAAGGTTGATTCTCTAATACACCTCAAATTATTTTTGTTATTGTAGATTTAACCAATGTACTCATCAAAGCATCAAGAACATAAATCTAGGGGGTACATATTTGCGCGACGTGTAAGCAAGGACTTAGTAGAGGCAGTATAAAAAAGAACAAAGCCTACTACTAAGTTTTTGTTTCCATGTCGCGCTTATATGTACCCCGTAGGCTTGAACTAGCTCGCCTAGCAACGTATTCTACTCTGCATAAACAAAGTATCGGCCATTAAATATGTACACTCTTAAAATAATGCTTTAGATCAGATCCGATTTATTTCTCACCCGCCGCGGTAGCTTAGCGGCTACGCTGTTGCGCTGCAAAGCACCAGGTAGCGGGATCGAATCCCGGCCGCGGCGGCCGCATTTCGATGGGGGCGAAATGCAAAAACGCCAGTGTCCCGTGCAGTGTGGGCACGTTAAGATTGTTTGGTCGTCAAAATTAATCCGGAGCTCCTCACTACAGCGTGCCTCATAATCAAATCGTGGTTTGGGCACGTAAAACCCCATAATTCAATTCGATTTATTTATTTTATTAAGCATGAAATGCTTTTAGCTCCCGTTGTCGGCGACATTCAAGTGACCTTGAGCCAAAAGCCAGAGCTGTTATTCGGGCATCATTGCGATAACAAAACGAGATCAACCGGGCAACCAGTCGAAACTAAAAATGTGGTCTCTGGCCCCCAGCCCTTTTTTTCAGGACCACATTACATACCATAGTTACTGCCCAAACAAGTTACAAAATATATTGCTTCCGAGTTCTTCCTAATGCTTGTTCACAATATCACTGAAGCTGCAACTTCTAGTACGCTGAAGTTTTATTTATCATTTCCAATAGCGACGTTCAAAATGCAGATGCCGGACACCATACACTTTATTGTCATCTTTTGGTACTGAGACAGGGTTTCCTGTGCTCTTTTGAACGCCAGCGGTCCGTGAGTTCCGCGGCGCGGGTTTTGCGCCGTCTCAAGAGATGGCGCCACACTGCGTGACCAAGGCGGCAGCGTCCGGCGCGCCGCGAATGGCTTTTTGGCCGAGACGAGACTTACAATAAGGTTTTGTCTGTGACGGAAAACCACTGCGTCGAAATGAATCAGTGTCCAATATGACGTAGTGTGGTGTGGCCTGGTGGGGTGTGCCGTGGTGAACATACACTACACCCATTTTAAGATTGTGGCTAGTATCATCTCCAACCAATCTGCTTTGCCATAGTCATTTCATGTTATTTGCCATAGTCATTTCATACTTGCATCTACTCTCGATCTGCTTTGCCATAGTCATTTCATGTTATTTGCCATAGTCATTTCATACTTGCATCTACTCTCGATTACGGGAGAGCCAGCAATGAAAGAAACCAGAAGAAAAAGTTCCACAACCATGCAAAATTTGGAAATCGAACCCACGACCTCTCGGTCCGCGACGATAGATCGCCGAGCGTTTAACCCATTGCGCCACAAACGCATTTGCAGAGAGCTACACAGACGCGCCTTATATATCTAAAGCCCCAACCAGACGTACGCGTTGGAACGCGTCCGCAGGCGCCGTGCGCCTGAGAGAGATTGTGGTTGTGAGGAGGAAGTGGCGCTATTTTCTGCCTCTTCCTCTTCACAACCACAATCTCTCTCAGGCGCACGGCGCCTGCGGACGCGTTCCAACGCATACGTCTGGTTGGGGCTTTACACTCCTCCGTGTACCCGCGCTCTTGCTCGGGGCGGTGCCGCCGCCTACGAGCAGAAAAGAGAAGTACTGCATTATGACACTAACGCGCACCGACAGTGAACGCTTCGGTGGTCTCATCACTACGACGCCTCGATGCCAGCATTCGAAGGGACGCTGGCATCAAGAAGCACTACTTTTATTCTATCTTGCCAATCAATCACTCCTTTATAAATCAATAAACGCGCCGGCCACGTCCTGCAAGTAGGCTGGCTGTTTCACAGAATTGTATTCACGAGCACCACAGCAGTGGGTTAGTACCTTATTCTTTACGAGCCTGCCTACAGCCTATTTCGATTTAGCAGAGAGGAGCAATAGCTCCACTGCTTTATGTAACTCGACTTGCAGCCATTAGTACCCACAATAAGAGGCCAGGAAAGATGGCCTATCGAAACAAGTACGCAATCGACGCTCACCTTCTTCGTATTCCACCGGATCCAATGGTTCGCCAGTCTTTCCTGCGAGCAGAGCGCGTGAATATCAGGTGGTCATGGCCGACCGAACTTTAAGTATGGATATGCCATGTATATGGGTTCTTTACATATACTAACCTGAGCTGGGTCCTTTGTTTACCGGAATGAACACCGGCGAGTTTTGTACTGCAAATATAATGACAAGTGCTGTTTTAGTAACACGTCATCACGAACATTCTGCCATCTCACAGTACCAAGCTTTAACAGTTTTGCTGCGAATTATACTTGGCCCAAAGCTTATGGGCGGCGAGATAGTTCAGTTTGAGTACATGCTTCTCAGCAGCTCGTGCTGTCTGTCGGTGAAAGCCAGCCGGTTAAGAAACCGTTACAATGAAGCCTTGCTTGTACATTATTTAAGATTTAAGATCACCTGAAGTCCTATGGCAAATGTGCTCGTCGTTTAGTGCCTTACCAGGTATGGAATTGCCAGCATTGTGTAAAGGCAGGCTTCCTTTATCGTCTGTAAATAAACGGTGTACATATTAGTGAAGGTTAAAGTACCCAAGCACGTACAAGAACGCACTCTGCGGTGATAAACCTAAGTAACTATTGGTATAGGAACGCTCTGATTGCAAGCAGTACTTCTGGACCGCAGAATACCAGTTGCATGAGTTTACCTGCCTCTTAGCAGAGATAGTGGTACTTCTAAGCCAGTTGGTTACACTTAGAGCAGTAAGATTAAGTTGGGTGCGGCGAGTCTTGCAGCATATTAGTCAGAATGCCTTACCAGGTATGAAACTGCCAGCACTGCGGAAAGGCAGATTGTTTCCCTTATCGTCTGGGAAGAGGAGATAAGAAGTTGCGCATATCAGCGATGGCTAGTATCTCGAACACGTAAAAGTCTGCACTGAGAAGCAACACACCGCAGTAACTAGTTATATAGGAACGCGGTTGTGGCAGTTAATGTGACCCATATTCATACACTAATGAAGGTAAGGATTTTCATAAAAAAATTGATTAAGCTGCTGTCTTTGTGCATTCTTACCGATAATGAAATATCGCTTTCGGGGAACGTGGCCATCTGGAAGCATTAGTAGCACCTCATTAATAAGAGCAAACATTTCTGTCAAATTTTTCATTATTCTCAAAATAAATAGCCCAATGACCAGAATTATTTGTAATTTACACTAGAATGGGCGCAGCGCAGTACGAAATTCAAAACAGGTTACACGTATATAACGCAGCATATTCTCCTCGTAGCATACAGTAGTTCTTTTTTTCCAGCTGGTTTACTTGGGATTTGATATTAAACGTCTCCTGAGCAATTTAGTACTGACCTCAGGCTAGAAGCCCGCACATTCCGTACACTTCAAAGGAGAACGCATTGTCATCGTTCTCTAATGTCCCCCAAGATAAGATCGTGCACACTTTCTATCTAGTAGGTATTGCTTACTCTACCAAACACAGGCACCATAAAGCTTTATATAAGTTCGCAGAGGAAGAATGGGCGCTCTGGCGTTTGAGCCAGAGCGCAGTACGACAGTCAAAACAGGTTACATGTATATCAAAGGTGAACGCATTGCCATCGTTCTCTAAAGTCCTCCAAGATAAGATCGGGCACACTTTCTATCTAGGAGGTGTTGCTTACTCTACCAAAGTCAGGCGTGGCTTTCATATCATGCACGCCTCAACCACTTTCAGAAGAAACATTATTCAACATTAAGCTCCAGCGTTTCCATTGCCTTCTTGAAAAAAACTGATAGATTACAATCTTATCACACAATTTGAGTCATCTGAATATGTCACGCGCGTGCCCGCGTTCATACACGCAGGCTCGGTCCTGTAGTTCAACCAGGCCTACAGCATCATGGAAGAATTTCTGCCGTCAGCTTGTCCGTTTCTCATCGATGTGTTCACACATGCGCTCCGTTCACCACTGCAATTTCGCCTCATTCCCTAGTCCATTGGAATCCTCGAGTAATTTCGTATCACAGAGAAGAGTTAAAATAATACAGACACATGAACACCAACGCGACGCAGGCGCTAGAAGTGTAAGACGTTTCCGAGTATGCCTCGCGTGCATATTAATATGACTTTGGGTTCCTATATTATTTTTCGGAACAAAGTCGTTCAAGATAAGCCGCAACGTGAGTCAAGTAATAGCCTCCCAAGTCAACTTTTCTCCCTTGAAGTTTCTCGCCCGTGCGCATGCAGAAAGGGAGTGAGAAAACAGCCGCGGTCTATATAGACGCCAGCGTTGGCAGCTCGCGATAAGGGTTCTCCGAGTTGCCAGCATCCGCGTATCCATAAATATGTAGAGGTGAACAGGCTTACTTCGACGGCGAAGGCCAGCCAGTTGGTTGGTGCGCGCACTGGCTGCGGTAAAGAAAACGAAGGGACGAGGGTTAGCAAACAACCCGGACTCTGTGCCGGCGCGATGTCGGCAAGCAAGTTACACCTAAAGAATCTACATATGAGCATTTGCATTGAAGTCGCCCATGACTACAGTATACTGAGTTTGCACATTTCTCATTGCTAATTCAACACCTTCATAAAACTGTTCTATTTCTTCATCATCGTGACTGGTGGTTGGGGCGTAGGCTTGTGCTACCTTCACTCTATACCTCCTATTCAGCTTTATTACGACAACCGCTACCCTCTCATTAATGCTGTACAATTCATCAACGTTACCCGCTATGTCCTTATGGACTAGAAATCCTACTCCGAATTATCTCCTATCTGGAAGACTTCTGCAGCAGAGGACATAGCCGTTAGTCAGCACTGTATAAGCCTCACAAGTTCTTTTCACCTCACTAAGGCCAATGTAAACATACGTAAATAATAATTAATAGATTTAGGTCACAAAAAAGTATACGAGTGAAACCAAAACGATGACAAAATTAACGTAGACAAATGACAACGAAAGATTGATTTTTGCGACTTCCAAATGACACAAAGTGTAAAAAGGACGAACAGCAAATACTTTAAGACAACATGATATACAAGGATTATGTTTGTATTGGTAATAAATACGAATGTACCTTTCTTTCAAAAACACGGTATGAGCCGATTTCCTCGATTAAGGTAGCTACAAAAGGGTGTTGGTTTTAAAGAATGTGGAATTTGAAAGCTTAGTTTTTCAGTGCCGTAATTGGCGCGTGATTTTTCTTTTGTATAATAAATCTTGTAGCGTAGGTTGTGGCAGTGGGCTTTCGCAAGATGCCTCTGATAAAATGAAAAAAAAAAAGAAAAAACCTGAAGGATTAGATTTTACTTGGTTGCAAATAGCCATCACCAACTTTTTCATGATGTTCATAATGGTGAGTACTTCATGTTTTTTTTTCTTTATGTTAAAGAGGAGCCGTATGAAACCTGCGTCATACTCCTTCTATTAGTCGTATAAGTTTTTTTGCAAGATATGAATTATATATGTCTTTTCTTTAGTCGTATTCCACCACACAAGACGACCGTAGTGGAGATGCGAATGAACGATGAAGAAAAGTTTAACTACAGTGTTTACTAGATTTATTTCCTTATATCGCGATCCTTTACGCAGTTATTTTCAATAATTTATCATGTATATTTATTTTATTACCGTTTCCCCCCTACGTATCGCCTCCACCGGGCCTTTAGAGTACCCTAACTCAACAAATATTGCTCCGCATAACTTGTTTCAGAGAAAACCTGACTTTTATAAACCAAGCTTTTAATACAAACCTACACATTTTATAACCCACACTTTTATTCCTTGCTTCAACCAAAAGTAATATTTCGGGCACGCAGAAAAGTATTTTATTCTCAAAGTAAAGCTAACTTTGAAGAAGAACTCTCTAAATATTATATGTTAGCGATATTTCAGTCACACTCAATAGTTAGTCATTATAAAGCTTTTAAAATGGCGGCCGTGGTCTCTGCATCTGCCCCCGCTCTCTCTCCCCACCCCCCTTTCCTTCCCCTTCCTTCGAAAAGAATCCTGGGTACGGCCATGCCATACATGTAGTGTCTCCCATGTAGTGTTGCCCGACGCTGCAACTCTGACATCACGGACCAACTAGCTCGTCGTCCATTCTCGCCACTGACACAGGTTCCGCGACTAAAAAGATGGCAACTAAGAAATATATCTATACGCGGCTAAGGCATCGCTTCTTGTTGCCTAGGTAACACAATTACAAGCTGTCACCACAGCAGCGAGGACATAAGCGTGAGAGGAGAGGCCACCACTCACGGCACATCTCCTCGTCCGATCCGTCCTCGCAGTCTTCGCTGCCGTCGCAGAGCCAACGCATAGGGATGCACTCGCGGGACGTCTTGCACGTGTACTCACGGCTGCGGCAGTCATCCACGTGCCCTGCAGCGCATCAACATTGCTGATAACTTACTAGCAGACGTGCTACACACAGACCTTTCTACAGGACTGATAGAATCTCAATACCAGATAATCATTCTCTTTCTTAGCGTCTGCTGCACTGTTGCTGAGCCGAAAAGACAGTTGACTTGTCTAGCAATGAGAAACTGGCCATGGCTTTTCACAGAGTTTGCAATCTCTGATAGCGGCTGAATAATAATTCGACGACCGTAATAGGCGCTGTCCACATCGCCACCCGTACCTTACCTTTCCTTATGGAGGCTTCCTCTGAGTAATGGAGAAAACAACTTACCACCAAAAACAAATGAAACCTAAGAATGGCTGTGCTTTGGTGTAACGGCTTGTTCGGAGTAGTAAACCACCTCTCGAAGGGATATACAAGCATTACACTTTTGAGAGTGTTGTTCAACTGCAAAACCACTGCGAAAGAGTTCTTAAATGCGCATGGTGTTTAGCATTGCCACTTAGATTGCTGCGTGCCACTGGTGCAATGCGTGTCGTGCCATAAGTGCACCAAAATGTTTGGTGCATTGCAATGTCGCCGTTCGTCGTCAGACAATAGGAGCTCGCTGAGCACGAGCTTAAATGCGCCGCAAAGGCAGAGTTCATGCCTTCAGGTAGCATATTTGTGGGTTTATTGACCAGTTTCCATCACCCAAAAAAGATCACGTGCTCGTGACGCCTGTGGCAGAAATGATGTTCCACATCCGCCCCAAGGTTTGTGAGTGGTGGCGCTGGCTAACACTCTCAGTGTTAGTTCTAGTTGTAAAACATAAATACCCCAGAAAGAAGATGGGAAAACGGCTCCGCGGTAGCTCAATGGTGAGAGCACCGCACACGTAATGCGAAGACGTGGGTTCGTTCCCTACCTGTGGACAGTTGTTTTTTCATCCGTTTTTATCTCCATTAATTTATCATTTCTTTAATTCAATTAGTAAGTACAAGTAATTTCCCCTATGTTGTCCTTGGTGTCAATGTTTGTTGTCTTCTTATGATATGATTAATACAAATCGGGCCCCTCGGTTCCCTTTTTTCTCGCTCATATATATATATATATATATATATATATATATATATATATATATATACAGTACGAGATGCACCTGGGACGTCTTATGGAATCGTGGAGACCGTTGCAAGCGAGGAATGGCAAGTGTCAACAGGAACAGCTTTCTCGGAGTACCACTGACAATCATGATTACTGCAATCTTCAAAAACAATGCTCACGTACCTGTTTTTCCATCCCTTCCGTTTAGAACAGACTTCCGCGGTCCTGCAACAATTACAAAATAAGCAGTTCTTGCAAAACAACGTTCCTTGGATTCCTAGGAAAGCATGTGAGATAACAAAGTTGTCCTGCCAATTTACTCGGTAGATAATGGGAAAATTGTTCGTGTGAACGGAACTATCTGAAAAACTACGTCGTTACGCGGAACGCGGCAAGTACTTACATCTTTTCTCAAGAAGAGAAAATCCGAAAAAAAAACCAGTGACCGCACTTAATTCCTCATAGGTTAGCATGACGCAGAGCGAGAAAAAAGTACGATTCCACGTAATAATGTGCGAGGAGCGCTAAAGGCGCCAATTGAAAACTTGAGTAACTGTTACGGAAAGCACATTCGTCAAGTTCTTTACTCTTTTTTTTTTTAGAACACTGTGAGCACAATTGTTCAGTCAACTCAGAATTCACGAAATTTCGGGCCTCAAGCTTTTCATTTCCTACGGTGTGATGCCTTCTTGGCGCAGCCTTGGAAGTCAGTGCAGACTACAACGAACGTAGCAGCGACAGCATAACCTGCCTTAACTCGATCACTACGCTGGCAAAAATGGCCCCGTTGGGGTTTGGGGGCGAAAACTCAGTACTCTATAACAGTGAAGTGGCCCGAAATTCCTTAGGGGAGTGTTTCGCAATGCTGGCGTGATTGTAGCTGGATAGAGATGGCTGTGTAGAGGATAATTTGTTTGCTTCCTTTGTCTTATTATTAGGTCGGACACAAGTTTTCTTTCCACTTTTACCCTTGGAAAGAAAAGTAGTACCTCAAATTTTCCTACTTTCATTTGGCAAGAAAATAAGTTGCAGTACATGATTAGAGAAGCACATATAAGCGTTGAGACGGAACTTTAGCAAAGCATAGAAAACGAAAGGTGTTTGTATGGGAAATAGTTAACGTCACCTGCTGGCGGTAACTGTAAGCGACGAGCTTATGGACATTAAAACACAATTCTTGAGGTCCACTGCACCTACTTACGAGTTGCCGGAAAAAATAACTTCTCTGCCTAAAGACTTCACTTTATTGTCAGATATACTTTAAATGTTATTCGAAAGAAATTGTACACTAATTTACCTTACCCCGCGAGGCTATCCGATTTGTCGCAGCCTCAAAAGTTAACAAGGACTCGCGCTCCGAGTGGGCTTTGACAGAATTGGAAACCTGCGCGCGGAGCGTACTCCGCCTCCGGAGCATCAGCGAACAATGCGTACGCCACTAAATGTACCTCAAGCTTAATGCATGGCTTTGCCACGCTGGTACGCTGGTATGCGCAAGACCAATCTGAGTACTGTTAGTGCTGGTTGAGCATCTGAGCCAAGCTGAGCATGCTTTGGTGGACTTGACATGTATGGCAAGGCCAAGCCTTCCTAGACGGGCTAGATGACCAACCATGACGCCTTAACGTCAACGCCATCAAAGTTGGGCTGGTGGAAAACGTCTGGAATGGCTATTGCCGACAAATTATTGCAACGAAGAGTGGCTCCTGTCTATAACAACGAACTGGTTGAAATCAAGGGCCACATTTTAACTATACTCTTTAAACCAATGAAGGGCTATACCAGATGGAAATATATGAAGTGTCACATGCTCTTGAGCTATTTGGTTTGACGCAGTCCTGTGCCATTGTCCCGCTCAAAAACAGGACAACCAAAGCGCTCCATCTTGTGGCGTCTATTTAGTTGTGCTGTTTTCATGCTAGGAAATTCACCTGGCACATTCGCGAAAAGTCAGTCTGCTGGCTCGGATACAACGCACCCTGCAGTGACGCTTTGACCGGCAACGCAATCACTCTACCTAAACGTCTCCATGTAGGCACAGGCTCACAGAAGGACTAAAAAGTTGAGCACGTTTGTAGGGAATCATGTTACTGAAAACATGCAAAAAAGAATGAACGATAAGGACAACACAAACGCCGACTCAAAGGTGATACAATGGCGGAGAGGAATAAACACACAAAACTTATCTGCGCGTGCTCACGGGCAGACAGCGCAAACCCGTCAATCATTGACGCGCGCGCGGGTACTCGCGAAAAATAACTGTTTCGGCGCGAAAATTCATCTTTTTGCAACATAATCAAAGGCTGGCTTACGTACAGGGTTGACCACATCTAAGGTGAACACCTCATTAGTATTCAAGACATCATAGAAGCTGATGTTCAGTACATAATTCGAAAACTCATTATTGTGTTTATCGACACCATGATTACACATCGTATAACGAACATTTCACTCGTGAAGTAGAATAAACGCTGTAGTTTTACCGGCTTGAATACTAATGAGGTGTTCACCTTAGATGTAGTCGACCCTGTACATTCTACGCTGTTAACGGTACGCCCCGCCTTGGTCATTTGGCAGAACACCAACCATTGACGTTTATCTTGCGGAAACCTCTTCCTAATAAATTCGATCCTTGCAAGTCGTCACGCTGACGTAATCGAAACCCAAATTCTTCCTCGAACATTCCAAAGGGCCATGAGGCAATCGTTTACGATCTGTAGAACGCCTACGCCAAAGTGCCGCAGTAGAAGTGCACATTTCCCACATCCCTGGGTATACATTACAGCTTTGCCTTAGAAATATCCGGGGTCGTGTTATGTAATTTCTGTGCGCCGTACATTGTTAAATAATTTACACCCTTAAACGTGAGAATTAAAGGGTGTAAATGCGCCACTAACTCACACCCTTAGGGTGTGATTTGTATACCTTACATCCTTAGGGTGTGAGGTATAGACACATATACACCATTTTCCACTATTAAGGGTGCAAATAATTTTTATAGTGTAGTTGTACTCCGTGCTCGCGTGATATCGACAGAGGAAACGCCCCCCTCGAGTCCCGACCCCTGTGGCACCACTCACGGCAGTTCTGCTCGTCAGAGCGGTCCTCGCATTCGTTGATGCCGTTGCAGACGGCCGCCTTGTCGATGCAGCGGTTCACCGTGGCGCACTTGATGAGCGGCGGCGCACAGCGCGTGCAGCCAAGCTCGTCCGAGTGGTCGTTGCAGTCGAACTTGCCGTCGCAGAACTTTTTCTTAAGAACGCAGCTGCTCTGGTCGCCGCAGCTCACGAACGGCTCCAGGCATACCCGCCGCGCTGCGACAAACATCACACCATGAACCGCTTGTTTTCCATTTTCTTTTTCTTGCTCTCAGAGAGGCCAGCAGGCGTTCAGCGAGAAGCGGCCTCTCCACCATTTTCCCTTTATGACGCAGATGTATTTTCTCTCTTCTCTTTTCGCATTTGTTCTCTGGGCAGCTAGGTGTCATTCAGCGCAGAACGGAACGTTGTAAGTACATTGCAGTAAGACGTATTTGAACACAAGACTATTCCCAAGCGCCTGAAAACCGTTCAACTCTATTTCTTTTTTCCCGCTTTTTTATCTCTCTCTCCCTTCCTCACTACCTGCGTCTCACTTCCGTTCCCTTCTTTTTAAACATTTAGGAGGCGCTTGCTCCGTAGAATGATGAACTTTCCACTGAACTGTTTTTTGCATTTCTACTTCTTTTCTTGAAGTTTCAACATGGAGAATTTTAGGTACATTGTAGCGAAATATCCAACAAAAGTCTTCTAAATAAAATTGATTAAATACTGGAGTTTTACGTGCCAAAACACGATCTGATAACGAGGCACGCCGTAGTGGGGGACTCTGGATTCATTTTGACCATCTGGGGTTCTTTAACGTGCCCCCAATGTGTGGGACACAGGCGCTTTGCATTTCCCCCCTATCAAAATGCGGCCGCCGCGGCCGGGATTCAATCCCGCGACCTCGTACTCAGCAGTGCAACACCGTAGCCGCTAAACCACCACGACGGGTAGCGAAGATACTCTAATACGCTCCCAGTTGTCATGAATTCCTATAGTCATTGCGTCACTGAATTGCCGTCACGCTATGAGAAATCCATTCACCATCACATATTGTACACTTCCATTTGAAACATCTTCATATCATGCGTCGTATCAAGCGACATTCGTGTGTGATAAGCAGCGACATAAGCACATAAATGTGGAAGTGCGAGATATTTGTTCTAAAATATACAAACGAGTTAAAGTAAAAAGTTATAAATGATTAACCACACTTCCTCATCGCGGATGTGTGCAGTTTATAGGAGAAATAACGACTGCGCAAAGTGGTATTGCTCGTAAAAAAACAGCAAATTATTTATTTAAAGATGCAATATGCATTCCATGTAAACCTACGAGGCCAGGCCAGTACCTGTCCCTGTCATATCTCTGTCCAATCCTGTCGTATTTGCAAGTAATGCAACAATATGGGAAATACAACTTGAAATGCGCTCATTAAGACACCGGAGTGGTAAGAGGTTCGACATTTGTTGGAGATAGCAAGTATGACGTGCGTAAAACCATAGAGACCCAACAGTATGCATAAAAAAAGTATGCATAAAGGTTGTAAAAATACCATACACTCGCGAAAAAAAAATACATGGTACCATGACTTGCGATAAAACCCAGTAATAACATTAACATACTAATAACAGAACAAAGCAAGTTACGAATCCGTGAAATTAAGTTATGGGAGACTTTACTAGGAGTAACTGGGTTCCAAGTTAGCCAATAAATCAGTTGTTAAAATAAGAAAGAAGCGGAAACCAGTACGAGGCTAAAGGTAAAAAATACCTTTTTTGGTAACCATTGGATTAGATGGCCAGCCACATGCCGCCACGGCCACCGACATTACCGACAGCCTTGTCCGACAGCACATGCTAACTAACAGCACTGCCTAATGATTCTTAAAGGCTGTTGCAATCGAGAATCTGTTTGCGTAACACCCGACTGTCTCTTACTCGGCTAGTGGTGCGAAAATATTCTAAATGACTAGAATGAAAGGGCAAAAGACGAAATTGTGGGTGGTGACGCTGGCGCCTTCATTCCAGGAGACGATCACCGTCGCAACGCGTAAGCACCATCACCTGCACTATGGTGGTACACTGTCCACTTGCTGCAACAATCTCCATCCACAAAATGATTAATGCGCCTTTCGACGAGTGCAAAAAAGCGTGCCTATGCCAGCCGCGCACTAGCCGCCGTTCGTGCACTGCAAGTTCCGACATCCGAGCTGATGACCACACAACGGTGAAGTCAGTTTCACCACGTCTATATTATTTACGAGTGGAATTCGCAATAGCGTGTGTGTTTGCCTTGGCCTTTTACCCGCTGTTGACTAAGCGCTGTTCTAATGTGTATTCTGACCTTAGTAACGTAAGTGACCTTTTCCGTTTCGGTGTCACGCCTATGCACTCCGACTCGGGCTCTGCTTTATCGATGCTGACATAAATATAGCATCTATGACATTTCGTACTACGTATACCCGTCATCTGAGAAAGGGATTGTGTAATTATTTGTTCCCACATCAAATCAGTGTGTAATGCCTCTTTCATTTCCCCTGTAACATTTGATTGGCTGTAAGAGCATGTTTTCACAATTCATTTGTCGACTACAATCTTCTTCTTTTTTTTTTACTTTTTCTGAGTTCCTGGGGAAAAGGCATCGGAGGAGGGGAGGGATAGTGTTGTTACTGATACTGTCATGAACAAATACTGGAACGAGAGAAATCATATTAGTGCTAGACAATCGAAACATTGTGCTTGAAGTCGGGGGTGTATTACGCGGAAAACTAGGTGAAATTGATTTGCGACGCATCTCCTGCCGCTGTTATTCGGCATCGGCGCACTTGTCGTACCTTGCGCAATGACTAAGTGGTAAGTTCAAACGAGCTCACTGCGTTTCTAAGTTGTCGAATAAACCGCAGTTAGCACCCACAATTACAGCCTGGTTATCTTCACATTATTTAGTACGTCATATATATGTTCTCCGCGTGCTTGTAACAATGCTGTACTTGATCATACCTTCGACGCATGCTACAACGTTCTCTGTACGGGCACTGAAATTACACCATTTTGTAAAACCTCTCAAGAAACCTATTGCATTTCTGGCGCTCTTGGATGAATGTTTCTTTTCACATTTCTTTCGTACCTTCTCAGTCGAAAATTTTCAGAGCATGGAATTGGGAGAGAAACAAAAAGAGGATATTAAGCCACGTCTGATGCATCCGTCCTTGAATAAAAAGGTGCATTTAATTATTCTTTGCCTCACCACTCCATCAACGAAAGTAATTTCCTAATGGCGAAGTTGCGAAGAATTATTCCTTTTTCGTGGATTCCGCGTGTTCCAAGAACTTGTGCGGTCGATTATTGATGGTACCACACAATGAATAACCGTAAGCGCCGAGAACTCCTCTCCAATTTATTACTGGATCCCTCTTTTGTAGAACAAATTAACGACAAAATTGAAACGAGCCAAAAATTCCTCATATCAATAAAGCAATTATCAGCAGTTTAGGGTATTATTTCATGTGTGTCATATATCTACTGTAGTTACGTTTGGTATATATGTATTGGTTAATCGTCACCTTCAGCTTGTTTTTGTGTCCACTGCAAGACGAAGTTACCCAGTTTCCCCTGTCTTGCGCTAGCTGATTCCATATCACTTGCGCCTGCGAATATCCTGATTTCATCACTCCACCTATTTTTCTGCCGTCCTCGACTGCGCTTCCCTTCTCTTCGTATCCAGTCTATAACCCTATTCACTGGTTATCCATCCTACGCGTCACATGGCCTGCCCAGCTCCATTTTTTCCGCTTAATGTCAACTAGAATATCGGCTATTCCCGTTTGTTCTCTGATCCACACCGCTCTCTACCTGTCTCTTAACGTTAGGTCTAACATTTTTCGTTCCATCACTCTTTGTGCGGTCCTTAGCGTGTTCTCGAACTACTTTGTTATCCTCCAAGTTTCTGCTCCGTATGTTAGCACCGGTAGAATGCAATGATTGTACACTTTTCTTTTCGACGACAATGGTAAGTTCCCAGTCAGTATTTGGCAATGCCTGCCGTATGCACTCCAACCAATTCTTTTATTCTGTAAATTTATTTCTCATGATCAGGTTCCGCTGTGAGTCATTGACCTAGATAAACGTACGCCTTTACAGGCTCGATAGGCTGACTGGCGATCCTGAATTAGTTGTTTCCTTGCCAGGCTATCCAATCCAAAACTTCCGCTTATGAATTGAATCAGGATTAGTGTGTTTTGCTCTTCTTTATTTGGAAAATACTTTGAAGCGGCGGGTTGTCACGTTTCTGACTCAGTAAAGTTCCTCGGTGCGGTCACTATCTGATTATTCTCTGCCTAATTGCTCGCGGATGTGCTTAGGTCCGATATATTTGTTCTTGCTGCGCACAAGGCTTGGAACTTAGCTGTTCTGTAATTTGTAATCATCATCATCATCATCAGCCACTGCAGGACGAAGGCCTCACCTTGCGATCTCCAATTACCCCTGTCTTGCACTAGCAGATTCCAACTTGCGCCTGCAAATTTCCTAACTTCATCACCCCACCTAGTTTTATGCCATCCTCGACTGCGATTCTCTTCTCTTGGTATCCATTCTGTAACTCTAATGGTCCACCGGTTATCCATCCTACGCATTACATGGCCTGCCCAGCTCCATTTTTTTCTCTTAATGTCAACCAGAATATCGGCTATCCCCGTTTGCTCTCTGATCCACACTGCTCTCTTCCTGTCTCTTAACGTTAGGCCTTTGCCAGGCTATTGAACATTCTATTTTTCTTCTGCCTACTAATCTTCAATCATACTCTTACACTTTCTCGGTGAAGGTCCTCAATCATTCATTGCAATTCAACCCTATTGTTGCTCAACAGGCCACTGTCATCTGCAAACCGAAGGTTGCTGAGGTATTCGCAGTTGATCCTCACTCCTAAGCTTTCTCACTTTAATAGCTTGAATACTTCTTTTAAGCATGCAGTGAATTGCATTGGAGAAATTGTCTCCTTGCCTGACTCATTTCTTGATAGGTAACTATCTACTTTTCTTGTCGAGAACCAAGGTAGTTGGGTAATCTTTGTAGATATTTGCCTAGATATTCACGTATGCCTCCTGTACTCCTTGATTACGCAATACCTCTATGACTGCTGGTATCTCTGTCTACTGAATAAAATGTCTTTTCATAATCTATAAAAGCCATATAAAGATTGTACTCCGCAAATTTCTTGATTACCTGATTGCTGACATGGATGCGATCCATCGTAGAATGCCCCTTCCTGAAGCCAGCCCGTTCAATTGGTTGACGGAAGTCGAGTGCTGTCCTGATTCTATTGGAAGTTATCCTGGTGAATATTTTATACAATACTGAAAGCAAGCTAATGGGCCTACAATTCTTCAGTTCTTTAACGTCTCCCTTTATATGGATTGGTTATGATTGATTAATCGTACAGCCCTCTTTTTTAGCTTTCAAATTATGTGGTTTTACGTGCCAAAACCACGATCTGATTATGAGGCATGCCGTAGTGGGGGCTCCGGAAGTTTGGACCACCTGGGGTTCTTTAACGTGCACCTAAATCTAAGTACACTGGTGCTTTCGCATTTCGCCCCCATCGAAATGCGGTCGCTGTGGCCGGGATTCGATCCCGCGACCTCGTGCTCAGCAGCCCAATACCATAGCCACTGAGCAACCACGGCGGGGCTTTTTTAGCTCTTGATGCAGTATATAGCAGAAACAGCACACTTTCTGAATGGGCATCTGCGTATGTTAATTTTTTCTGCCACTTTTTCGGAGTAGAATATTAAAACATATTGATCCTAGGAAGCCTCGTGCTAGGGATCCAGATGCATTTTTACGCAATTTTCTGTTTATCCTCTTACTTTCTTTATTAAAGTATTTCATTATATTCTATTCCACACTCCTACTTATTTCTTTTTCTTCTTGCTCTTTCTCACTGTATGTTCAAACACTTCAGCAACACACACTCGACTGTATCAAAACTTCCGCCAAAGTGCGGCTCCGACTTCGAACATTTTCCCCGTTTCAGCACGCTTGCGAAAACTCCGAAACGCGTGTTGTCATAAATCTTCGTTAAACCAGGAGTTTTCAGAGCCCGCTGTTTTCTAAGGAAAACCGTTTTGCGGGAGTCGGCATCTTGGGAGGAAAACACCTAAGGAACGACGAGATGACGGTGCATTTTCGAGCTCTCTTATATTTTTCTTTGTATTTCTTTCTTTCTTTCTTTCTTTCTTTCTTTCTTTCTTTCTTTCTTTCTTTCTTTCTTTCTTTCTTTCTTTCTTTCTTTCTTTCTTTCAGCTTTCGAGGTTGTCGATTTATCCCGAATCTTTGTCTTCATTCGAAGTAGATAAAAACAAAAGTCCGCCATATCATGACGTCCAGCTTCACAAGAATTCGGAACTTCAAGGCTCATTATTACAGAGCTGAGTATCCGCACCGATCGAATGAAGAAGACGGAGAAAATGTAGTTTTAATGGGAGACAAAACCCCATGCAATATTCTAAGCACACGTTTTCTTCCTTCTTTTTTCCTCAGTCCAGCACATAGATGCGTGCGCCCAGAATTCAACGTCAAATATCATGCGGTATAGAATAACTGGGACGCGACACAGACCCAAAGCGCAGGGCTCACAAAGATCTTATCCTGGTATCTGACATTGAAGCGCTTTAGTTAGTCTGTGAAATTAAGCCACCTAGTCTAGCTTTTGATTCGTGTGATAATGCAGCAGGTGCAAATAAAAAAAAAGTGGTAGAAGGAAGGGCGGCAAATAATTACTATACTTATTTGTGCATGAATCGGCGACCAACGCCAGTATAAGCATATTCTGAAGTGAACAGCCACCTAAGGGCAACTATCATTCGAATGCAACTTCTTCCCTAATTTAAAAAAAAAGGGGGGGGGGGGGGGGGGGATAAACTGGCGAAACCAGAACTGATATGGGGTCCAGTTGAGTATTAAGTCCAATGTCGCCACATTTTACGTAACCCTTGCGCCGCCCATCAGTTATGTTAATTTTAAATAAGCACGTTTCCTGCCGATTCTAGCCAGCAAAGAATACAAGGCGAAGTATACGTAAGTTGCAAACGCCCTATATGATGACTGCTGTGGTGATTTAAGATGGTGAAGGGAGTCCATCCGTTAGGTCATGATACGGTAACAACAAAGAAATCTTGCGCTCCATGGTATCAGAGGAGGGCAGTGTTCAGTTCGCCAATAGATAAACAAAGTGTAACCCTTTATTGACGAGTGTTGCCTACAGGCAACATACCAGAAAAAAATACGTTTTTTCTTGCCGGGTTTCAGTATTGAGTACGAAGTTTCTGGCTAAATCTCTTCGGCCAACACTGAATGACAGGCAGCAATGTCATTTGTTGGTTTAGAGCAGGAACACTGGACGATGAAGCAGTTTTGCACGCGACTCACTGTCTCTTGAAAGCAAGGTCTGAGGAGACAGTCCGACGCAAGATATGCAGCTGCAGTGGTGTGACATGTGATGCAAAGCAATTGAAATGTACACTTATGGTTCACATATCACGAGAGCTGTTTATACAAATTGAAAACGAAGCCTTATGTGGCTTGGGGTGAAGCCAATTTCCAGTTACCTTCCTGGGGTTTTCCCCCTAATGCTGAAAACACTTCCGCAAAACATTTTTCTTTCTTTTTGTTGATTATGCTTATACTTGATGTGTCTTGCACATTTAGATGGAAAATAAACATATTTTCTGGGTATTCATATGTCTCGTCATTATAGGGTTGAGTGCAAATATTGATTACCCGCCGTGGTTGCTCAGTGGCTATGGTGTGGGGCTGCTGAGCACGAGGTCGCGCGGGATCGAATCCCGGCCACGGCGGCCGCATTTCGATGGGGGCGAAATGCGAAAACACCCGTGTACTTAGATGTAGGTGCACGTTAAATAACCCCAGGTGGTCCAAATTTCCGGAGTCGCCCACTACGGCGTGCCTTACAATCAGATCGTGGTTCTGGCACGTAAAATCCCATAATTTGCAAATATCGATTTTTGGTGAAACTTTTTCTCCTTGAGTAGGGACACCTTTTAACACAGATTAATTCGTGAAAAACAGCGAGGACGCGCAAAGGAAAAAAAGGAAGAGATAGAGAGAAGCTGGACAGAAAGAAAGACGAATGGACAGCCTTGGGGATACGCCAACTAACAAGTTTGTTTTATTTACCTACTCGCGCGCATTTAGCAAAGCAGTTCTGCACAATCCCACAAGCTGGAGGAATATACATGAAATAAAAGCTGTCATCCCGACCCGACTGCAGCACAAGGCTCCAAAAGGAAAGTTTCTCAGAAAAAAAAAAAAAAAAGCTTCTAAGTTTGAATGATTTCTGCGGGTCCGGGTCGATATCGAACCTGGGATCAACAACATTCCACTTCCTCCTTCCTCAATCTTGCAGGCTTCCACACAACTGGTTTGCCATACTCTCTGTCCTTTCGATATGCTGGCCTGCTGGTTAGCTCAGATGGTAGAGCGGCCGCGGCAAAAAAAAAAAAAAAAAAAAAAAAAAAAAAAAAAAAACACGTTGTTTCAGGATTCGGTCCCTAGACTGACACTTTTTTTTTAGCTGCGCAGTTTTCGTTTTAAGAAACTCTTATATGCTTCCTTTAGCGCTTGGTACTACAATCGGCCTTTCTTTTTTTCCTTTCACGTACTTATACGCCGTTATTTTATTTTCACGCATTTATGTACCACGATGCAAATGAGAAAGAAGGAAAACAACTACAAATCAATGTTAGGCATCGTGATACTGTCAACGCTGGCAATGAACAGTCGAGCTCAGAGGAACTGTCATTTCTACTTGTTGCTGGGCTAATTAAGCACACACTTATTATGGTGTAATAGGATGCGAAACAACGTGAAATATAAGAACGGGACAAGAAAGAGCACGTTTTCTGTCATGTTCTTACTTCCCATTGTTCCGCGTCCTATTGCACCATAATTAGTAGCTGTCATTGTTTATCGAAAATGTCAATCAACGGCGTGTGCTCAGATACTCTTCTTGAAACGACCTAATTTTTCTGGAATCAACAGTTGACACCGTTAAATCATTTTTATTCATGCGTTGATATGTTTCTACATCTTCATTTCAGCCCATGTTCTTGGCGTTGCTTAATTTATTGGTGCCGATGTCTCACCATCTATCCCAAGCTTCCAGCTTAGTCAAGTAAGCTGTACGTCCCCATTACACAGCCAACAGGTCTGCATTCTTTGGCCACTGTTAAAAGCCAACCTAGTTTGGCTCCTGCGCCCGACTTTTGGAGTCCAGAAAAAAAGAAGGTCCACCAGTGTTCAAGTGAAACATTCGAAATCGATAGACATAACCTACAATTGAAGTGCGCTGGCAATGGCCCTACGCGACTTTGCGGACATATCGATTCATCACCAAAGCCGGGGTTCATTCTTCTCGCCACTACGCCGCTTCTAATACGAAGCCATTCACCATCGTCCCACCGCGCATGCGACGAGGACGCCTCGGGCTACGTTACGAGTCAATGAACTCATCTCTGCGCCTGTTCGAATCTTCTTTTACTTCTTCAATCGCTGCACATGCGAGCACCACCATTTTTGGAAGGCCGGTTGCGCAGGTACCCACTGTTTTCACCTTTCGGCGTTGTGTATTTTCCTTGCGTCGCAGGCACGTTCCAATCCGACAAAGACTTTATTAGGAAGTAGTTCCGGGGCCTCTGAATTTTATAACTCTCTCTACCAAGCGCACGCAGGTCATTCACCCCGTTATGCACACGTCGTGGATTCACAATCTCGCCAACCCAATATATGTTTCAGCGAGATACCACTACCAACGTCTATCTTACCTGCCGTAAATCATGCAGGAAAACTACGCCCACGATCCCCTGCCCCCGTCTTTTTTTCTGCTCAAACCAAGTGAAACAGCAGCAATGACTAACGAGAACAAGACAGAGAGAGATAAACGAAGATTTAAGAAAGGAGGATATAGTAAAAATGAAAGCTACCTTGCATTGAGGCACACCACTTGACGATACCGGAATAATACTTTTCAGCAAATGTCTCGGTTAGAATTTAGCGCTCATACTACACGATCTTCCTTGTTCAGTCAGCCGGCATTTCTGACGCTACAGTTTCCTCTACTCGTTTCACTGTCATTTAGGACCAATTTTTGCAAGCATATTCTCGGAATATAACCTGTGTTATATTCCTGAGGGCATGCTGTCAGTTCCTATTGTACGGCAAATATCCACTTACTGATCGCAGTACCAATGGTATCGGTTTGGTACCCGAGTCGTTAAGACAGGGTCAGGACAGACAGAGCTCCTTCTTTGAATTGCTTGGTCACGGCGAAGTTCACTTACGTAAATAAGGTCATTCATCATTCTGCCAGTGACAGCTGCTTTATCGGTCCAAACGAACTTATCGAATGTGGCCTGAAAACAGACTAAAGTTGTGCAATTTAAATGTAGTACTAAAATATAGAGTCATTCGTCCAAGCTGCCCATCATGGACCGAGAATTTTCGACAAGAAACCGCAACCTCAAGCACAGGAACAAAATGCTCGTAGTTTAATCATGCTCAAGTCAGAACAGCAGGTAGAAATTTATTTTCTCTTTGTGAGAAACAGAACTGCGAATGTGTGAACCTGAAGGGTGGAGTTTATTTCCGGCACCTGTTCCGAAGCAGAGAAGGGTGGGAACTTGTATATAAGAGCGTCTGTTGAGGGTAATGAAAGTGTTCTGCCCGTATACGGTGCAATTCCCTTAATTGTCAGTACCTGTGCATATGACTGTCTACTAAACAATTTACCACTAGCGTTGTTCTTTTTTCTAATAAGCGAAGTCCAATATCTATCCTTTTGTAGGTTTCAGGAAATACCTGCATGCCCAGACTCCTAGCGTCATCTATTGACTCCTTTCTGGAATATCGACTGGAGCTGTATGCAAAGCAGTCGGATTGCGCAGGGAGGAATTAACGGGTGCTTGCCGCAGCAGACTCTAGAATCCAATCACTTAAGGCTCATTTACTCTAGGCCGATACGACACCGATTTTGGTCTGCCGACTGTTGGCGACAGCAGTTTACAGGACGGAAAACGCTGTGGCCAACGGCTTAAAAAACGAAATCGTGGTCGCCAACTATCGGCAGACCAAAATTGGTGTCGTGTCGGCCTAGTGTGAATGAGCTTTTAGGCATCTGGGGAAAAAATGAACTTAGCCACGAAGCAGCAACTACGGAACGAACGAAACATGACGTTATTCCTCCGGGATACTTAGTTCAATTTAGAAATAATAAACACATTACTTTGAACTTACTTCAAATTATACCTAAAGCTCAAGTGCTTCCCCCAATATCTGTTCAACGTGCCGTGGGGAGCAATGGGCATTGCAGTCTTTCCCATTTCACTTTAACATTACTCACATTTTTAGTCTGGGCAAGGACGAATTCTGAGGGACTTACTAATTTTATCTGCGGACTCGAAACCACGGCCGGAGATATGAAGACTGTTTGCAAAGCTCGCACTGCACTTAGTGTTGCGCTCCTTCAATCTTTTCTTCAATCTTTTCGAGTTTTCACAATATTCCTTTTCTGCGGTCAATCAGATGACAAGCACAACAACTCGTGGAGGTGGACTGAGCAAGCAGTTTCCGGGACTTTGCAGCAGTCGGCGCTCCGAGCAGAGATGTATACAGTTTTGAATTATTCCATGGCACGCTCAGACCTGAGGCTGTTAACGCTCGAGCAGCGCCATTGTAATACCGGCAACTGCAAATGTTCATCTTTAAAAAGGCGTTTAGAACAAGATCAAGGCGAAGAAGGCCGTATCTCGCGTTCTAAGCGCCTTTTCAAAGATCAGCCAATACCAACTCGCCCAGTTTGTTCCTAATGTAAGTGTTAGGTCACTTTACAAAATAGAAACGAAAACCATTGGCAGCGCTGCATCACACGTGAACTACAGAACTGGAATACCTTTGCAAATTGAAATTGCTTTGGAATGTCACAAAGTGCATGCCACACAAAAACGCATAGCCACAGTCGACCGCAAGAGCTTACGGGTAACAGCCTCCCCTCCCCTTCATGTGCCTAACGGCCTGTCCGCGACACTTCCAGTGCGTCAGCTGCCGTCGAAGTCAATTTTCTTACTCGGCACGAAGCTTTTCCATTTAGCTGTTTCTCACCCAACGCGCTCTTCCGCAGTAGTGACGACGCGCTTCTGGCTCGACAGCAGTATATCATTGAAACTGATGTCAACCCAGCGGAACGCGGCTGATATCAGTGGGTTCTGCTGCGTTTCTCTCTTTGCGTGAGAACAAGGAGGTAGAACGGCACCATGTGCTACAATAAAACTGGCACACCGGCGAAAAACAAGAGGACTTATTTCAGGGCCTCAGCTGCTCTCAACGGTAGATGCCGCACCGCTAGGTGATGATGAGGCAGCTTGGCACGGGCTCGCGTGGTCCGTAAATTTTGGCTGTCGACTGTACCTTTGTGCAGATTCGAGTTGAAGAACGTACCATTTGGTCTACTGTGGCACTAGTTGGTTTGACACTGTCCTATTTTCACGCGCGAACGGGATATCTACAAGTAAAAGGCACATACACACACACATGTTGTGCCTTTACCTTGTACGTCCAAGTCCACCTTGGCATTTCTAGTCGTTCTTACGGATTACGAACGTGCCCAAACTGCCACACTGGAGAACACACTGCGCAATACAGATCGAAGCGCTCCGTCTTGTCTTGTTCTGTTGTCTCGTCTTCCGAGCTAAAATATAGCACTATGTATTGAATAAAATTGTTTGCACCGTTAAACGTGTCGGACAGATGTCGCCTCCAGCAGCTCCCCGCACAAGTGTGACGAAGGAGTACACTCCTCTACTACTCCGCTCCCCCTCCAATGTCGTGATTTATTAGGCTTTTTTTTTTTCTTATTCTTTTTTACATAGCTGGGTCAGCCACGCGAGTGGCTCAATCCGCGGCGGCTCCATCACAAATTCAGCCGGTAACGGAAGCACGCGGCTCGTTGTGGCAGCTAAACATAGCCTTGCCTACTTTGCTACATGGTTACCTTGAGCAACGTGATTGCCACACAAGCTCTCTGTGTAACTTTTGTGCATACACTTCTTGAGGAATGATAACAAGTGCTTGGAACACTGACAACGTTTCTCTTTGCCGGCGTACCATTTTGCCTACTTTTCTCGAACACCGAATATTACGAATCGTTTTTATACGAAGCTCGGTTTGACACGAAGGTGTCATAACCGAGCTGGCCAGGAGACCTGTGCCCAAAAATTGCTCCCATTTCGCAAGGACGAGTACGGCGTTGGTCGACCACATTGTGCCTGTTCAACACCGCCTAGCTAAGCACAAAGCCTGTTCACTCCGATCCCAGACGACATGCTACCTGGCGCAAAATTTCCTTTGCGAAGGCTAGCGTGACGAAAGCAGTGACGTCAATATCACCATGGCATACTCGGGAGAATCCCCATTAGATTCTGTGACAGTCAGGCCAGGTAGCATGACGTCATGGATCGGAGTGAACAGGCCTTGTGCTATCTAGGTGGTGCTGGCCTGCTTCACACGGTGCGATTTCGCTTGCGATTTCGCGCGCGCGACGTCGCATGTGCGGCAGACGAGCCATCGACCTCTACTTTCGTGCGAATTTTTGGTGGTCAGATCGCTGAAGCTCTCTACGAAGTCAATCGTGCGGCGTCGGCGGAGAACCGATAGCAATGCGGATCGTAAGATACGTCACGGTGGCCTACCAGTTTATTTTATTATTTTTTTTTGTAGAGTAATGAGTTCCAACACGATAAAGTTTCACAAATGCAGTTTCTAGCACGTTTCACTGAATAAACCTACCCTGTTCAGTTATGGTGTCTCCATGTGGAGACGCAAATTACTTTTGAATGTTTCGACTAGTGGCGACAAGAAAGATACCTTAACCCTGTAATGCCGAAACAAAGTTCCATGTCAATGAAAATTCAAACAAATTGTTGACATTTAGTTTTTGGCCATGAAGAGTACATTTGTAGAAAAAAAAACGAATGGATGTTTTTTTTTATAACCTAATTGTCGTACTAATTATTTAATTAACTTTTAATTTTATTGCTACGATATCCATTGCTGAAACGTTGCTCCAGCATATGAATAACGCAACTAAAGACTTTGCGTTAAGTTTGCCGCGCTTCAATCAGCATTTTGAGATCATTAACACAGCATAGCATATCTAATACATTGGGGATTATATGGCTAAACACAGTTCTGAATGCAAACGTAACACCCTGCTAACCAAGAAAAACATCACAAGTCATATTACGGAAAGTAATGCAAAACAATAATATTTTAAGAGGTTTGACGTTTGACCAGGTTTGATGAGAAATTCAACATTTTGCTCTGTATCGCTGGCTGTTAGTGTTCCTTCTTAAGTCAGATAGCCTTCTACTCAATAATAAACAGTACATCTATATGTAAAAATATTTCAATACTCTTTATGATATAACACACCACCTATAAGACGTCAATATCCACAATAAACTTCGTTTTGTAATTATTAAATCTGGCCTGATGTGACTGAATATTAATGATGTGAATTCGGAGGTTTTCAAGACTCAAGTCATAATTCGTAATTGAAGGGGCTACGCCAAAGATAATTCGGCTTACAACTATAAGTGTTCTCAAACGCGAAAATAGGAAACGCCGCGATCGGTGAATGCAAAACAGGAATGCAAGGTCCGCATGCGAGAATATCGCTTATCGCTCCTCTGAAAAAATGTATCGCAATACCGCTCCATGTGAAACAGACACACCGGTGCGACCACCCTGCAACTTTACCAAAGAATGCTCCCTTTAACATGCCGAATGTTATAACGGTATACGGATTTGGGGGCAAGGTACTTTTATGAAGTAGTAGTTCGGTCACTGACCAAGTGACCAAACTACTACTTCATGACCAAGTGACCAAACTACTACTTCATGACCAAGTTACCAAACTACTACTTCATGACCAAGTGACCAAACTACTACTTCATGACCAAGTGACCAAACTACTACTTCATGAGTGGTAAAGAAACACAGAGACGTTTCGGAGCCCGTACGGGGTTCCTTACTCACACCAACAAGCAACCTTCCTTCGCTGTTATCATTCCTTCTTTGAGGAATGGTAACAGCTTTGCTCGAACAGCGGAATAAGCGCGTGCGCACTCACTGCAGTTGACTTCGTCCGAGCCGTCTTCGCAGTCCGCGGTGCCGTCGCACCTCCATTGAGCTGGCACGCAGGTCTTGGTCGCAACACAGGAGAACTCTGTCGGGCGGCATTTGCCATCCACAGGCACCGGTGGCGGGGGACGCGTCTCTGAAAAAAAAAATAAACCCACCAGCACAGGGCACAAGGTATGTTTTCGTCGCTAGCCGCATTGCGTAAGCCACAACGCATTAATCTAAATTATAGAACAAACGCTGGATGCAACAGGCTAAAGGGTCCGAGAGAGGCTGGCCACCATTTCGGTAGGTGTCTCTACCTTAGCAGCGGCCTTCTCATCCTTGGCGTCCTAGCTTTCAGTGGTTAACAGAGTGATGTCACGTGCCACGTGACTCCTGTCTCGGTCACTTTAGCCTGGCTTATCCAAATGTAATCCTACAGTGTGGTTTTTGATCAGTTGCCACCCATCTGAAGTATGGCCCTCTAACTTGTATGTGCGCACTGCAGTTGTTCTAAAAGCTTAACATGGTGAGTGTATTTGAACAGTACCTAGCAGTGCCGTATAAAGAAGGCTAAGGGGAAGAGAAGGTGCAGTAAATGGGGCTCGTGCACTCAGCCTAACAGTAGGAGAGGGATTAAGGGGGAGGGGGGGGGGAGGCACTTAATAAAATTTAAGGGAGAGGGCCTCCGTAGGCGCCATTTGCTACACAGCCACGGCAAACCTTTGATATCTCTTAACCCGGCTCTACCAGCAGTCATAGAGGCATTGCGAAATCAAGGAGTACAGGAGGCATACGTGAATATCTTAGCAAACATCTACAAGGATTCCACAGCTACCTTGGTTCTCCACAAGAAAAGTAGAAAGTTACCTATCAAGAAAGGGGTCAGGCAAGGAGACACAATCTCTCCAATGCTATTCACTGCATGCTTAGAAGAAGTAGTCAAGCTTCCAGTTTCGACCAGCCACGCCCCGGCAAGTGTGGAGGCGCAGCTTGGCCGTGACGTCACCGGGAAGATACAGCTCGGAGCCGCCGCGACGGCGGCAAAACTCTCGTTGACTCTGAGGCGAGAGTACATGTACCCTTGACATGGGACGACCAAAGAAGATCCGGACATCCGGACAGAGGAAGATCCCGACAGAAGAAGCCGCTCATCTTGAAGCGCGTCGCGCGGCGAGCCGATTCGGAATACCATGCCTAGCAGCACTTATCATTTCTTAGCAAAACTTAGCCAAGCCTAGTAAAACCTGGAAAAAAAGCGAGGTCGATCACCAGCTCCACTGCTTACTCCAGCCTTGCACCACTAGTGCAAGCTGCCCACGTTCTTTTTTTTTTCTTTTTTTCTTTTTTTTTAGGGGAATATCGAAACGCCAATGCAGTCGCAGAATAGTTAACAACGATAAGACCCCCCCCCCCCCCTCCTTGGGCCCCGATTGACTGCAGTTCCATAATCACAACATGTTCTCGAAAATGTAATGATTAAATACTTGATGAAGGAATCATCATCATCGTCATCATCATCAGCAGCAGCTTCTCTGTATCTCGTCTGCAGTACGAAGGCCTCTACCAGCTATCTCCAATTATCCTTGCCTTGCGCTAGCCGATTCCAACTTGCGCCTGCAAATTTCCTAATTTCATTACCGCACCTAATTTTCTGGCGCCCTCGACTGCACTTTCTCCCTTACCTTGGCACCCATTCTGCAACTCTAATGGTCTACCGATTATCTGCCCTACGCATTACATTGCTTGCCCAGCTCCATTATTTTTTCTCCTAATGTCAACTAGGATATCGGCTATCCCATTTGCCCTCTGATACAGAAGACGAAGCTAGATCAGGAATTAGGGCTTACTGTCAATTTAATGAGTGAATGAAGTGAAAGGTGCTGGAAACAGCTGCGAAGCACGGAGTTGAAAGGGCGTGCACGAGGCGCGGCTAAAGTATGCACGTACACCACGTCTTCGAAGAACTAGGCGATGTGCCGCACAGGCGTCATTTCTAAAGGCGTCATTTTCTCCGAAACTTCTTTAATTAAAGGATTAGAGAGCACCGTGCTAGCGCACGCGCCGTTCTGCACGTGCTTACGAGTGCAACCGCTGAACCTGTCATTACATCGAAAACAAGACGCCCCTGCGACGAACGTAGTTTATTTCTGTCGCCTCTTGCAAGGGGACCAGCGCACATCAAGAGACGGGGGAAATTTTTATTATGGGACTTTTGCGTCCCACATTCGCAACTTGGCAATTAGAAACGTCGTAATTCGTAGCTAGGGGATTATTCTGATCACCTGGGGTTCTTTTTACCGTACACCGAAATTTCGGTACGCGAGAGTTATTGCATGCTTCTTCTTGCTTGAATGCGACTACCTCAGCCGGGAAACAAACTGTTAACTTATCTAAATTATCAATTATAAAGTCTTGCTTGCAAGGACAGTAAGAAAATGTTTTTCTGAGGCCTTCTTTTCATTGTAGTGTCTTCGATTCACAGTAGTTTTTCTTTTTTTCGTCCTTGAGACCTTTGACCTCTCTTTTTTTATCCCGTGACACGTACATTATTTGTAACCATCCTTCTAGACAATGAATATCGCACTCTGTGCTGTTATTTTGTAAATTTTTCACCACTACCTACTTATTTTAAGGGATGGGAGGTGTGTCAAACCGGGAGGAGTGCCAAACCACATAATAGCGTTTCTTTTTTTTTCTCTCTCTCTTTATCTCCTCAGACGTGTGATGTCAAAGCGTTATTGTTCATTCCATTGTTGCTACATGCCTGGAATTAATAAAGAAAGGCAGAACTTCCAGTATCAAAAGCAAAATGTCAGCCACTGCGCCACTGCGGCTGGCAAAAAATGCGAAAGGCAAAGGTCTGTCACTGAACTCGAGCACTATTGCTTTAAGCCTCACCTGTGCCGTTCGTGGAGTTCCCCACAAAGCCGAAGCCTCCCCCAGCCCGGGGCTGTGTCGTTCGGAATGACCCATTTCTCAGCGGTGAGAGAGAGGAGTTGCCCCTGTCGACCATGTCCCTGACAGCTGGAACGTCATTCTTGTCGTCTGTGAGAAAATTAAAACATCACCGCCCAAATAAAGAGGCTCTCAGTATCGCCCAACGTGGCAAAATTCGATTTTAGTCTTCATGGATGCCCGAGCCCTACATCATGTGATGAGAAAGTTGGCACTTTCGCCCGAAGGCGAAGCACTGAAAGCGACAGCAAAGTTTTCCGCTGAAGGTGCCTCGGAACGCTTGCGTGATCAGGAGCGCCGCCATTGGCGTTGCAGCTATCGCACCTGGATGGAGCACAAGACTAGACCGAATGAAAGCCGGCGGCGTTTTTCAGCGCCCAAAGAAAGTATTACAGGACTTCTTATTGGGCTAGTTGGCGATGTATAATAAAGGGAGCGCAAATTGACGCATACACCGAGGAAGGAGACAGCCCGAGTGCCTATTATGGGGACCCGCAATGCCCAGACGCGTCGAACGAGCGCGACTGCCTTCTGCTGGGTTGCTAGAAGAACATGTACGCGTGCTATTAGATACATATACACGAAGTATACAAGTATACATGCACGCAGTTATGAAGAATGCATGGATACATGTACGCATGCACGAACTAAACATGCACGTGAAGAACTAGATAGATTTAACTCGACGTTCACAGCGCGTTCCGCTCAGACCAGTGTATTCACCACGGTGTGGTACGCACACAACTTCTGCTTAGCAACAACACTAATGTGTGTGCGCGCTCAAGGCTCATTCAAGCAGCAGAAGCCACAACTCTGCGAAACCTCATTGACTATGTCCTGGCTCCGACAGAGCAGGCAGGGCCGATTGAGGGGAGCGTGCCGGTGCGTCCACTGGGCTTCGTCGATTTTGCGGCCAAACTGTAGCCAAACACCACTGCGTGTCTCTGGAAACCTAACTATGGTGGCTAGATGGGTAGGTGTGGCGACCGAGCGTAGTTCACCACTTCTCCGCATCATGACGCAGAAGTGGCGCTGCGGACAGTATAACGGTTCAGCTGCGCACAACGTCGGCTGCGCTGTGTAGACGAGCAGCGTGTTTGATAGTATCGCTGCCTCGGATTTTAGCTTTGAAGTACGCGTTATAATACCTTTCTGAGCAGTGTAGGCCAAGCAAGAATGAGGAATTTGTTGTTAATTGTCTAGTCAGTAAAAACGAAATCCTGAAGTCAGGTTTCTAGCTTGGCGATTGGTCACATTTATTGGTATAAACGCGGCGCTCCAGTCCATTGCATTAAAGACGTAAATGCATTTTTTCATGCATAAAACAATACTGCAGTGGATTTATATGGTATATGGAAACGTGTTTACGCGATATTTAGCCAGCTATAATGTTTCAATTTTGAGAAATCAAGCTATTGTGTTTTTGGGTTGGGATGGCAGCGTTTATGCATGGCTTTACTGCCTTGGCATGACAGCATTTTGTCTACTCCCACGAGGACGGAGCTGACTTCTTCTGCAGACTTAATTAACAATCGTTGCACCACCGTTCCCTGGACAGAAACATTTGCTCGAACATATGATCACACACTTCCAGGAGAATGACTTTAGTGAGCGTGGTGCTGTTTCCGTTTTTCACGCAAACAGAAGACGCGGCAGCCGTTGTATCTTCCACTGAATGCTGGGTCCAGCGGCCGTGAGGCAGAACACACGAGCTGACGAAGCGTAGGTGTAAAAAACAGAAAGTTATCGTTGCCATTTGCACATGCTTCATTAACATATTGGTCCAGGATCTCTCTACATTCTCAGAACAGCTTGCTGTCTTAATCACCTGTTGTGATCGTAGTCCCAAAGAATTCGTCGTTTTCCTTTTTTGGGACCTCACTTTAGAGAAGTAGGCGGGAGCGTCTGGCAGAATTGATGGCACAGCATCGTTGGTAAGCCATGGATGCTCCATTGGAATCAGATCAACCTTTCCGTTGACCACATGGGTGAAATCGCGCTGAATGAAATGTTCTTGAAAGTGTCGCTTGCACACAACTTATGTCTGCTGCAGTTGCTCGTCCGCTCAATGAAGGGGCAGTTCCCATTTCCTAAAAAGGTCAGGGTCTTTTGGCACCGAAAAAAGGCTATTTTAGGTCTCTTTCTCAGAGATTTAGAACCCGACTTGCAGTTCAGAGCGAGGCAGTGAGTGTCCTTGGTGGTCTTGTTTGGTGGAGCAATACCGCCGCTAATCTTGTCGGTCATTTTTCCAACCAGGAACATTCCACATTTTTTAGGAACTTTCAAACAGTAAGAGAGACCCGGAGCTATTCAACTTTCAAGCTGACACGAACAGACGACATACAACTATTACAATACGAGCTTTATTTTTTGCGCGCCATCTGCCAGCTGTAGCAGACGACGCGCGCTTCGGAACCGTTATACGGACCGCAGCGCCAATTTTGCGTCATGACGCGAAGAAGAGGTGAACTACGCTCCAGACGCGTCGGTCGGCACACCTACCCATCTAGCCACCGTAACTTAACCCTCGACACGGGGGCTACGCATGCGCGTCGACAATTCCGGTCAGGACTGCGACATCACCTCGCACCCCATGTGTCACACGTATATTTAAGTACACATGCTTATTATTTAAGTGCACACACGTATTTATGTAAGACATGGGGTGAACAGTCATCTTGCACGACAGAAACCTCGTTACGCCCGAACCACAGGCACACTCGGCATAATGTAAGGCATAAACAAGAGTGTTATCAGCCTTAATATAAGAGTGTATAGGACTGCGATATAAATGGGCTGTACGAAAGTAACAAATTACGTCGCAACTCTGAAACTGTAAGTCTTTTACTAATATTTTACGTATAGTACTAGGATCAAAGATACCCGCCCAAACGAACATATTCCATACCTAAGTCCAGAGGGCTGTCATCGAAGAAGCCAGGCCTTGCGTTTAGAACAGTCTGATCTGCAAGTTTCAGTCACCGAAATCCATGCGACAAATAAGACCTTACAATCAACCCCTTTAATGGAGCAGCACAGCACAACGTACATTTCTGGTTTAAATGCCTGCGGTATTCTACACGGCCACTTGCAACATACGAGCCATTACTTTTTACCAGTCGAACTATCACTTTCCAATGCTGTTTAATGTTAATCGTCATTAATAACAACCTATAAATCACTTGCGGTCATACATTATCCGTCACTCGAGGCTACTATCCTGAATCTTCGAGTGCGATCAGGCTATGAGCACGAGCTTCTTTGAAACTACCGCGTTCGAAGCCACAAGAAGTCCTCACTGCGTATGAAAGATAACAAGAAGCGAGAAATTTGCGCAGTCCCTTAACGCTTCATAATGATTGGGAAATGAGAACTTGAAAACCGAGGGGCTGTCAAATGGGAACAGCCGTCACCAGGTTTATTGATTGATTGATTGATTGATTGATTGATTGATTGATTGATTGATTGATTGATTGATTGATTGTGAGCTATGAGAGACGACGCATTGGAACGCTGTGGAATAACTCTGACCGCATAGGATTCCTTAACGTACATTTTTTTGTGTGTACCACATTTTTTGTGTGTGTTCGGCGTACATTTTTGCCTCTAATACAATTTTTTTACAGCGGAGCTGTTAAAGTGGAGCTTGGTCCGTGCGCAGCGATGTTCGCAGCATAGCCAAGTCGGGAGAGGGGCAAGTATAGCGAGAGGGAAAGCTCTCGAGCGGGAAGAGAGTGTGGCGAGGGGGAGGAGGGAGGGAGGTGGAGAGGGGACCGGCTGCACAGTTGACAGGGAGGACTAGAACGGGAGCGGAGTCAATGCACAGCCGCGCCGAGCGAACGTGGTATGAAGTTAGTAAAGACGTCAGCGCCCCCTAGTAACAGGCGCGCTCTCACATCGGCGGGCCTCTTTCTCGCCCTGGACTTTCTCGACGTAGCACAATGGCGAAGCCGACTGCTAGAACATCATTAAACCTTGAACTCCATCCATTAAACCTTGCTTATATATCTTCGATCCTGCTTTGCTAAACAACGCTCTCATTTGCCTAGCTTTGCACAACTTTGCTGAGGCTTGCCCTCAGCTCCGCTGGTCATTGGTGTTTCCGATAGCAAAGCCACGCCGAACTGTTTTTCATCAAGTCAGCCCTGACCAAGAAAAGCTCCCTTGTCGAAACGTTGGCCCTAGCCTGCCTGAGGCTTCGCTTGTTCATCCGAGATGTTAATCCGGATATTATCAGATTCCGCCATATTGGCAAATTCTATAACGGCAGCATTTCGAACCAACCAAAGAGGCCGTAGTCTTGGGCAATCAAAGCGGACCACATGGCGAATTTCACAATGTGGTGGTATTTGACAATGTCCAGGATAGCACCCCCGCTGCGGGCTACATAAAGCAGCGTACAGTGTACGCGAGTGTGCAACCTTGCACCTGTGCTGGCCCACTACTCACTGCAGTTGCTCTCGTCCTCGTGGTCGTCGCAGTCGGCCACGCCGTCGCACACCAGGGACCGCTTGAGGCAGCGCGTCACGCCTTCCACGGAGCACGCGTACATGTCCTTCTGGCAACCCAGCCGGATGCAGTCGCGCTCGTCCGACGCGTCTGGGCATTGCGGCTGGCCGTCGCACACGCTATCCGGCCGCACGCAGCTCATGCCATCGGCGCACGGCAGCCAGCCCGAGCCACAACCTGCAGCCGAACGCAATGCACAACCGCAGTGTAAGCAAAACTTCAGGGCCCGAAATGGAAAAAAAATTTATTAGTTAAATCTGTTCGTAAAAGCATATACCAGTCTGCTGCGATGTTGAATCCATCGTTATCGAAGCCGGCTATAATGAAAAACAGCCATCACGGACAAACAACTTTGCAATTCGGCTTTGTTTACGCGCGCGACGGCCGCAGTATCCAAAATGTTTCTTTCCTAAGGGACACCTTAGAGAAATAAATTAGGCTACATTCTGTGTGCGCCGTGTCTGAAAGGGTTAAGCGTGCAAGGATTCGTAGGGCGGTCTTGTTTTGATGCGATAGCCTAATAAGCGGACTTAATTAAATTCTGGGGTTTTACGTGCAAAACAACGATCTGATTATGAGGCACGCCGTAGTTTGGGACTCCGGAATATATTTGGCCACCTGGAGTCAGAAAAAATAGGCCGATCCCTAAAACAGTGCATTCTAACACAGATGTCTCACAGCGCTAGCTGTCACAAGGGTCGAATGTGAGAAACTGGCACTTGACGCACACATTCCAGACGTTAAAAAAATGTGTGACGTTTCACTTTCTAAACGCGGGTTACGCGCAAGTGTATGAATGTTATTCTCATGCGCTTGTGCGTAACACGCGTTCCCATAGTCGGGGTCGGTCGAATCGCGCTCGGCCTGCCGCCGCTTGCGTTGCTGGTCCGTCCTTCTCCTCGGCGCTCGACCTCTCGATCGCCAGACGAACCCAGTACAGGCATAGCTGTACATGCATAGCCCGTAGCAACTTCCAGAAAAGGTGAACCCAGCGCACCTCCGCCTGCCCTCGTCCTCCGCGACGCTCCGCCTCGTTCCACCTATACCCCCCCCCCCCCCCCCCCCTCCCTTCCGCTGCGCGATCCTACGTGTTTTCCCCAGCGCGCGCTCCTCCTCTCCACCTCCTGGCATCCTCCTCCTCCGACGCTCTCTTCCCTCTCCCAGCTCGATGGTCTCCGACTTAAGCTCGCCGATTTCACAAATGGGACATGTACGCTACGCTTGCGCGTAGAAGCGAGTTCAGCACGAGAGAAGCATGCGTGCGATCGTGGCCTACTAGAGCATTGAACTGCTGTGTTGTAAGACAGAGGTTCAATCCCACAATCGATCATGCATTTCTTTATATCGTTATGGACGGACTTCGCCCACACACTTAGTGGTGCTAAGTAATGGCCAAGTTTTTTTTTTTCTCTTCTTCTTTATCGAGCTTGAATGGCGGGCTGAAATTGCTTTATTCCGACCGACAGGCATTACGGCTGTCAAAAACAACAGTGGTTTAATGGTATTCCATGCTTCTTAAATGTGTACTTCACAGTCACTGCATGCTCGCTAGGGTGCCCCCGGTCATGTCACCATGAACACTTCGAATTACCAAGCTTTATTAACGTTCGGTCTGGCTTTTTCCTGCTATTTTAGAGTAATTGAGTTTTAGTGTACTTACGAGAGTTCTGTCGTATACTTTGAGTCCCATCATCACCCGGAATTTTCGTTGACGTAATTAAGCTTGTAAGAACTGCCCAGCTACCTGTGAGAAAAAAAAATTATTGAGGGAGGTCAGCGCAACTTTCAAAAGCTGTAATGACATATATATAGATGATTACACCTTGGCATGCATATATGTATTAATATTTTTCTGTTGATGAGGGTCTTTCGATGGTCCTTGGAGCTGTCGTGTTCGATGATGTGTTCGATCATGACATTGCAGAAAATCTGCCGAAATTGCAAACCGGAACAGGAAATACAGAACAGCAACCCGACCCTCTGGTCATTCGCCACCGCAATACGCGCTGGTCACGCCTTCTGGTGGAGTACATGCACTCAAATAGTGTGTTCCTCGGTGTCCATGGAACATTGCGTGGGGCGAGAGAGGCAGCAGGTGGCGAGCAACAATTAAAGACCCTAGAATGCATTAAGAAACATGGTGGATGGTCATCGCGATGGAAAATGTTGGTGCCGAATACGCTGTTAACAGTTTTTCGCTGTAATAATCGGCAATATTACACAGTTTAATGAGGTATATGAGTAAAAAAAAAACGGAGATGAAATCACCTTCGGTAACACATAAGTGACGCTTTCGTGTTTCAACTTTCGCCCCAGAGATCTACAACTTTTAGTATAAGTAAAACAAAATATATTTAGCAAATCGTGTAAACAGCTGAGTCACTTTATTACAACTTTTATTTTCTTATTTTGAGAGATAAGAAGCTGTTTTTCTAGCAGAATGCATGTGCTAGAAAGAAAGCGAAGGGAGACTAAAAAGCTTGCCCCGCATTCTTGGTCGATCACTGCCATAGATAATCCCTCTTTTCCGGAGTTTTGCTTACACACAGTGCATTGCCGTACTGATGCGACCGGGATCTGGTCCAATGCGCTAGAGAACTATGAACGTGAAACTTTCGGCTCACTCTGTTAGAATCTAGTTGGCTGGGGGGAAGGGGAGGGGGACGTGTCGCTATTTTTGTTACATACACCTTCCACCGCTTAGCCCATCATAGCGTCGATCCCGACATCAGGAATTCCGCCCGTATGCATTGAAGTATTTAAATTGGTGTAATCGAATAGATACAGGGGAGAATGGCGTGATATAGTTAAGTAACGTCCTTTCCACATACGTAATATGCCGAATATAAGAGGATTAGAGAGAACTAAATGGCCTCTGACTTTTGGTCAGGGCGGGTGAGAAAAAAAGCCCCAACGCCACACTGTCGATTACACGGTGTACCATTACAATTTCGTTTAAACAAGACTTTTTTCTCTCTCTCTCCCGAGTGAGAGGAAGAAAGTGAGGTAACGGAGTGTAATGTAGCCCTCTGTCCCGCGCTCCGGCCTCTTTCAAACACTGCGCTCGGCCGTGCGCGTGTTTTTCTCTTCGGTCTGGTCTTTCCCTCCGAGAAATATATTTGAAAACGCAAAGCCCTTCAGAAGGCAATGAAGTCGAGTGCAAATATTGGCACGCAGTCGAGGCGATAGAGGGACACTCGCAACGCGGTTTTCAAGGCATTTCCCTTCTCCGCATTTTGCCCGCCGGTCAAAACTTACACAAAACACCATGCCTTGTTATGTATATTTAGACATGTCGCCTGAATTAATCATCGTATGCAATTTAAGACGTGAATTTAATGATGGCGCCAGAAGAAATAACCTACTAAGCTCGATAGAAATTTAGGAGCTCCTGTTTCATATAACACTACTAAACACTTTGATAAAGCACTGAAAAAGCATCAGTAGGGAGATTCACTGAGCCACCACCTTGTTTCTATACGTGTCTCAATTTTTCGCTAAGGAGGACGAGTGACGGCTACTTCCATTAAGAGGAGGACACCCTTGTCTTGGAATGTCTTCATTTCATTCAACGCACCTTCGCCTTATCTTACTCACGAAGGTTCACCTTGAACACGTTTAACATATACAAAGGCGCTCGCTTCCACAGTTTTTTATACGTTTATACTTAAGTGGTGCATTCTACCGTAAATTACCGCAAGAGCCGCGCGGGCATGGGTGTGTCATCTCTTTCGTTATGTCTAAACGTAGTATCTTTGTTATGAAAGAGTGCGGGAGCAAGACCTACACTTAATTTCAGCTCCGGGAGTCATTGTTTACATGCTGTACGTATATATAACGCGGCACCTGCCAACTCGGTTATATTTTGGCGTCTGTAAAATTTACTCTATCTGATATAAACTTTAGGCCTCACTATAATTTAGGCTTCATATTAACTTTTCGGGCGTATTATCATACTACTATTAGATCAAGAACTACCGGTTACGGAAAGAAACGTTTTATCCTTGTCATGACTACTGCTTTTCTTGTTTTGTTTTTTTCACTATGAATTACGTGTATGAATTGTCTCCTGCACATAACTAATTCCTGCGTGCATCCTCCCCCTACTCACAATGGCAATCTTGTGTGTTCTCTGCGTTTCTTCTTTTTTAGTTGAAGCACGATTTAAAACTTCTGGCAGCTGAATAGCCGACGTATCAAGAGAAGCACTCAATGCCCTTGGCAAGTCGGTGGCAGAAGTTGCTCCCTCCTTTGCGCAAAGCTGCTGTCACACGCCGAATGCTCCCAATCAACACAGTAATGGTAGTGAAAGCGGAGACGGACGGCCGGCATTCCCATCTGCCGACTTATACGAAGAGCTGGCGCAACAAGGGTCATTTTTCGCAGCGTACGCAGTTTTTCAGAGAAAACAGCGCTGGTCTCCATGGAGACAAGCGAAGCGCACGCACACACACACACGCACCTTTCGTTGCTTCTTTCGCTGAGGTTGGCCTGTCGTAGGACGAAACAGGAGCCTGCTTGGAAGGCGGAACTGAAACGAGCGTCATAATTATACTCTTCGCCAATGTCAGCCAGAGAGCGTTGGTCTGTAGTCTCTCGAATGAAAGAAACATGCTAGAAAAAAAAGTCTTGCTTAAAGGTCGCAAAAGAAGAGAGAATTCATTACAACCAACCATATGCAGTGTTGGAAATTGTTATTGTCGCTGATTGAAAAACAACCAAAACAGCATTATTTCAAGGTACCTCTTTTAAAAACATCGTATAGGACTAATCAACATATACGTCATAAAAGTGCCCACAGAAACAAGCGCGATTCACAGCAGCCAATCGACCGCGTATATTGCTGGGACGTTCTCTCCGCATTGAAAAGAAGCTCTTAATATACGAGAGAAAAAAAATTAGTAGTTAGAGGAAGCTGTAGTACTTTCTTTTCCGGGGCTCATAATTGAGAATGAAGCAAAAGGATAAAAAGCTAAGCATCCAAGTGTACCCGAAGCTATTAACCTGGAAAGCCACATGGCAATTGCGGCCCACACCACCATTTCACGCACGTCATCGATCGCGATTCCTGTACATTCCGGCGAACGCGTTTTTGCAGTGGCGTGCTGGACACTTAGTGGCACCGTGCGCTCGCTGGCGTAAATGAGGCGAGCAACTTGGGCGCGATAAAGTGAGTGAAAAATATTGATCGGACATGGAAGAGACGTGACGCGACTGCGACTAAGCAAAGCACCGTTACAGCCAGGTGTACGGAATTCTGTAGCCTGGTGTATACACAGGCGACGGTACCCTCGTTGCAGCTAAATAAGCAGCAGCATTTGCAGCAGCATTTGTAGCAGCATATGCAGCAAAAATATAAGTGTGACAAGCCGCCATATTCACAGCGTGTCCATTGTCTCGACCCTTCATCGCCTCCTTTATAAGTATGGCAGCCGCGACTGAAGCCTTAAAGAGACACGAAAGAGAAAACCTAGATCAGTTTAGACTGATAAAAGTACTGTTTCAGAACTCTAAAGAAATCACGATAACAGGTTAAAATTGTGAAAAGAGAATTAAAACTCACCATGGTGGTTTTCTTTATTATTGTTTTTTCGCGCTGAAACCTAAGCGCCGGTAAGTCAGTGTGACGTCACGGATATCGAAGTATTCTCCCGCATTTGGGTCTATCTATATAGCGCTGCGTAAATTCTCGGAACTTGCCAAGTTCCGTCTTTGGGCTCCTTTATAATGCAACGTAGTCCATTTTGTAGGACATTTCTTCTTACTTATTTTTTGTATTACCAAGCCCATACTGTCACGGTAACAGCGGCTTTCCTTGATATTGTAGAGGGCTACTTATTTTTGGGATGGGTGTCCCTTTAAGTGGACACAAGGAAGACTGATTAAGTTGTGAAGTATGCATATATTGGTTCTAAAATACCAGAAACGTTAGCCTGGTAGTGAATGGCGTCTTAGTAAGCCAGAAGAGACTCAAACGCGAAATACATGCTTGAAGTTCTCAAGCTATCTCCTGTATTGACGTCTTGAGATGATGTCATCAAGCGTTTTCTCTGGTGATATAATTTAATGAAAAACAATATGACATTGTAATATAAAGGTCGATATAGTCAGCCTGTCGAGTTTTGAAAACTTTTTTCTCAGAAGAAACAGGCTCAAGCATGCGAAAGCACTTTGAAAACCATGAGGTCATACTACCGGCAATGTGGTTCACGGGCGTGAAGTATAAAAATGGAATGTTTTCACTTCATTTCCCTCGCTAATAAACGCCAATTTCCACCGAATAAATGCTAACCAAGTCTTATAGAAACCATTCACACGACGTTATTAAGCACTGCTGTTTAGCCTTCCTTTAAGGCAACGGTGAGCCCGCAAGCTAATCATTACTCTGAACGCCCACTTCTCGATCGATTCTCAAGTGACACTGAGAGCGCCACTGAGATTCTATATGCTCTAAAGCGCAGTAAATTGTCGCAACCAAGGGCTTGTAGTGAACCGCTAGCCGGTCGGGAAAATATCCCTAGAGTGTTTTTACCACTCTTTGAGCACTTTATGGCGAGAGAAACCCGCGTACGCCGAAGATGTGCACTGGCGAAACATGCCAGGTTGCGTCAACCTTTAGTCCTTCAGAATGGTAACCTGTGACCCCCACACAGAACAATTCGCGCGTAATTCGACGATTGCGCCATCCGCAATCGTTTAGTCGTGTTCAGTGTACCTCAATATTTGCGTACAGTTCAAAGATTACACAATGTATCACAGTTGATTCCCAATCGCTTTTCTCCATGCCACGTAATTATCTGCTTAATAGCGGTACACTGCATCGAACGCCACTTACCGTCTTTGAAATCTTTCGACAAATTCTTTTTATCTTTGGAGAAGAGAACAGAGAGGAGGGACATTAGTGAAAGTATAATGGCGACGACACGGTCATCTTTCGGTTCACTGAACTGTCAAACGAGAGAACTGCAAGAAAACATGGGAGCGAGAAGTTCCGCGTACCGTTGTTCACGAAGCCGAACGCCCTCGGTGTAGTCGACGCTCCTCTGGCTGACGATCGCTTTAATTCTGAAACGAAGCGGGCAGCGAGGCTACGTAATAACTTAATCCAGTAGCTACCAACTACGTAGATACGCTAATCTCGTTCGTTCGCCGAACGAATCGAAACGCCACGCGACACTAGATCCGGGCACAATGATAATTAGGCGCTCCGTTCCTTTTCGGCGAGGAAATTTCGAATCACGTTAATAATTACAGGCTTCGACACTGTGAGCGCGTGAAGTGTGACTTACCGGCCTGCGGCTTCTGTTCGAGGTTCTTTTGGAGAGGGTCGTGCGGGAGTGCTCCAGCTTCGCTAGCTGAAGAAAAAAAAAAGGAAGATATTATTCGAGAACCCTATAATCTAATCTATAAACATTCACATTTATGCCGACGTTTAACTGAAAGAGCCTAAGACGGTATACGAATACACCCAATTTAATTATGTTTACCACGCTTGGTTTCGCGTGAGTTTAATGCCTTATTTTCATGTAGTAAAGAGTGTGCACGAGGAGCAAAAAAAATATCCCTCAGCGGCAGGCTTGCGCACCTATTCGCGTCGTACGTTACCATCAAGCGTACTCTGAACGAAAGAACTTCACGCGAAGGGCCGCAACAATGCGGAACGAAATTTATAATGCTGGCGTCCCCAGCATTTTCGCGAACCGCTCTGCTAATAGAGGTTCATACGATTAATTACTCTGGCGCCTAATGTCTACGGAAGCTGCAAGCGGGGCGGTTCGGCCAGCGTGGAAATGATGGGTAGTACATGGATTTGTCTAAACTTCGTCCTTCTGGCTTCTAAACGGCTTCGTGACTTTGTAAACTCGTCATTTTCAACAAAGTACTGTGTAATAAATCATTAAGTAAACATTATTCAAATCGTTCAATGGTAGGATTCCGACACCGGACCTCTAGTACAGAAGTCCGATATTAATAGCAGATGAAGCGCAAATAAAGAAAGCCACAAGAACGTCTGAATCCACAGGCACGAAGACCAGACAAATCCATGCACTCTAGTTCCCTCTAGTAATTATTGTGGGAAACTCTGTTGCTGTACTAGCGTGACGTCTCATGTTAAAACAGTACGTGCACATGCTGTTCCACGATGCCGATAAATGACCGACTACCGCCCTAACTTGTGATATACAAAAGTCATGCCATGCCAACTCTCACAAACGTACAATCTGCTTATCTAACTAGGAGGTCTTGCGCTATCACGCATTGACGCCGGACACCAACAATTATCGTGGTGCCTTGCCACTTCCACGAAGACACCGTACCGGGAAATAAAGTCTAGTGTACTAACTTGCAGGGCATTAGAGAACGGTCAGGTGGCACCGTGAATACTGGCCACCGAGTTTTAATTCATCGTTTTTCCGCGTTCTCTTTTCACCTCCTTAAACAAGACTGAGCGAAAGAAATCATTAATTTAAACATAAGCCGAGAAAGAAATATTTGTTTAATTAGGATAAATTATTTATACTTAAGTCAAGACTGTATTCGACCCAAGTTTTGAACGTTCGACAGCAATGACTGCTGTTTCACACGCCCACGTGACCACTATGACTCTCCTCGTTAGCTGATTAATACACAGCACGGTGGAACGACTCAGGTAATACAAAGCAGACTGTTTTAGCCTCCACAAGGATTTTGAATTATGAATATTAATGCCAATTTGTACAGACATATTCATATTGTCAGCACTATTTATAAACATACTACAAGTCGAATGTATACACATGGAAGTGCTCATTGAATCACGCGTTCAAAAAATACGGCACCAGGACCAACGATGCTATACCACCTTTAAACAATTTTATTTTAGAATATCAGCAAGTTAGCGCTCAACATTGAAAGGCACACCTTCAAGGTTGCGAAGTTAAATGTAGCGTCAGTGGACAGCTTTTTTTATGGCAAACCCCTGTTACTACCTAAATATACCTGATTCTGAGGTTAAAAAACAACAGTGAGACACAGGTTGTTACGAAAAATAGCAACTTTTATCAAGTATGTAAAGTAGTGCGTATAATGTATATATAGCTCGTAGTGCAATAATCGCTGTTCGAAATAGCTGAATTGAAATCCCACTTTACATGACCAAGCCTTTGATTAGCGAATTACGCGTATACTAGCATTGGGAGCGTGATTAGGGTCTGCATGGTGCGCGGCGTTTCTTTATAGAATTTTGGTTGAGGTTTCGGTATCGCCAGCTTAAAAATGAAGCTCTCGCACGAAGGTCGGCGAGCAAAGAACTTTCACGAGTGTAGCCGCCAAGCTATAGGAACGTATTAGCAGCGCCTTGTGTACGTATTCCGAAGATTTATACTAAGTGAGGCTGCGGCTTCTCGTCAAGCCAACTGCCAAGGACCCCTTTAGTCGCATTTCGGAAATCTACACCCTCGTGTCGAATTCAATCTGAATTTCGGAGTCGGTTGATCCAATTTCTCGTGATACAATTTTGATTAAAATACGACCGAGGAAACGCGTGCTTTCCTTTCGCCCTCGTTCCTTATAGAACGGCTCAAGTTACGCCGTTCATTTGACGCAGGCGTCTGTGAGCTCGTGCGGTTGTATGTGCAAAATGTCGATGCGTTTTCGCGACGCATTTCCAGGAAAGCGGGCAAATATCGTAAATTACGGGCGGCAGCGAGCGGTACATATATGTGCTTTTAGACCGTTCGTCTTTGCCACTCTAATGCCGCCGCGGCGAGCAGAGAGATTTACGTGAGGTTAGTGTTTACTTTCTGGAGCAGTTGTGTGTTCTTGGTATCCACTATGCACATTCTGTTCTCGCGTGCGCATTTTGACCTCCCCCCCCCCCCCCCCCCACCTTTTTTTTCTTTTTTTATCGCTGCTCAACGAGAAGCAGCGATGTTCTTACGCCCATCTTCTCAGTGTGGCCTTACCAGAAGTCGTAACAAGTTTTAGCCAGAAGTGCGTTTTTCCCCCTTCTCGGAGATGCGGCACAAACCCAAAAGCGGTGTCTTTTCACCCGTTTATGGACGGCGGAATTAGGAACCCTTAAAGCATACTACGCGAAAACTAAGTGTCCCATCTGCTATATAATTGTGCGCTGGCACAATAAAATGCTTTGTGATAAGAACAAAACCAGGCATGCGTGACAACTACCACACAATGGTTGGCTGACAATAAGTTCTCTATGAAAGTCTGTTACCACGCGTGAACGTTTCTCTATATGCGGCAACGTGTTAACTTGTTAGACAAGATTGCATAATTTCCGGCTTCATGGTTGCTTACACGATGGATATGAGTGCTGTCTTTTCTTTAAGCTTTGCGTATATTTTCAGTCTCTTTATTCTAGCTTGCTGCTCAACCACGGAGGCACATCATCGCCTACACTTCATAGTTACACCATGTGTACACCAAATTCAAGACCGACACCCTGTGACGAAAATCGCGTCGTCATTATGAAACACGGTGCGACGCAGCAGCCGGTTCCGGCTGGCACTCTGAGGCTGAATGGGGCATCTGACTAGCCAGGACAAGCCGCTCACAACACCGGCGCGGAGATTAAAGATGTACTTTCTTAGACTATGTCCAATCATTTCATTTACCACATCGAAAGTCACCGAAGCAGGCATGCGACGCGTGATTACCACGTGACGTTCCACTATCGCATACAGTTAAGTTCCCCTTGGTATTTCGGTGTGATGTGCGGCTCAAGTCACCAGGACAGTTCAAGGTCCTTTGAGAAGCCAATCCGGCAAAGGCCACGTCGAGGCAACAACGTATCACGCCTTCACGTCCATTCGTGTCCCAAGCGGCACGAACAGGGGGGACTCGCTGTGCTGTCGAGTATGTGTCGACTATACCGCTACCAGACTACACCTCGCGTACTTAAATTATGCCCGCCAACTGGCCGAGAGCGCAAGCGTGTCCGCGGTGGATCCAAATTGCGTATGCCAGTCGTCGCACGCTCAGGCGTCGTGACGAACGCCTCCAGCGTTACCGACTACGTTACTAAACTAACCCCGTAAGTGCCTGGATGTGGCGTCTGAGACGGCACAATTGAAAGCGCGAAACTTCGTGCGCCGTCTCGCTGAGAAGAAGCCGCTGATTGTTTTCCATTAGTGCTAGCCAGCAAGGCTGTAAAGCTTTACTGCTCACATGAAGGGCGATAAATGCTTGACGCATACGGCGAGATTACTGCTCAGCACGTGCACTTTACGTGCGGGATAATACGGCGGGCTAGGAAACGCCTCTCTGGTGCCTCTTCTTTCCTTCAAAAGTTACCTTTCCTTGGGAAGGACCATACAAAATTCTTTCATAGCACTTTGTCAGCCTACATTAAACAATCTTCCGAAGTGATTACACGAAACAAAGGCAAGTGTACTAATTTGGCGTGAACTTGCGCTTAACCTTAACATTCCTCTGCGCACTAATCGCCGTGCCGATAGTGGACGACTGTCCAATTGGTCCAGCACTGTGCACATCAGTTGCCTCTTGGCACAATAGCGCCGGCTAGACAGATATATGTGTGCGAGTGTCTCATCACAGCTGCATTGTGGGGCTGTTGGTCATTCCAATAAGAAAGGCATAAGAGCTTGTAAATGCTCTAGGCCAGTGCCCCCAAATAACCTCCGCGCTGAAGGCTTTATTCGCGCTACTTAGATTCCTGAGGTCTACAGGCCTTCCCGATAGGCTTTAAGAACGCAGTGCCCTACCGCTCTATAGCGTACGCAGTTTTTCTTTCTTTTTTTGTGTGTGTGCTCGAGTCTTTCTTCTCTCTCTCTCTCCTTCCTCTATCTCTCTCTTTTTGTCCCCCTACTCCTTCCGCTCGTGCAGGGTAGCCAACCGGAACTACCTCTGATGAATCTCCCTGCCCTTCTATGCATGCTTGTTTCTCCCTCATCGCCGTGTGCTACGGAGACCCTCGCCTGGTGCTTCACAGCTCATGTCTGCCACACCTATAGTAACTGTTGTTTCTGTTTGTTTAATATGTCATTTGGGAACCACTCTAAATTGCAACTCACGAAAATAAAGAGAGGCAACTCTGTAGGATGAGCATAAATGCGTATTAAAAAGCTGGAAGACTGAAAGAATGTTATGGGAGAAAAATGCGGAAGTAGTGGGCCTTTGATGCAGTACTGTTCATGGCAATGCCCGTATTGCAAAGATATTACCATCCACACGTGCTAACGTGCCTCTGCTGTGTACAGGCGCCATGAACAGTCCAAAAAAGTAATAAGAGAACAACGCAGGTCATTAATGAAGCGGTCGTGCTGCAACTCCTCCCCCCCCCTCCGCTCTCTCTCTCTCTCTCTCTCTCTTCTTTTTTTTTTTTTTTTTGCTGGTACATGTCATTTAACGCCCTCCACCACGGCTTTATAAAAAAAGCAATTAAACTAAGCTGTTTCTGTGCTATTATTAACCACTGTGCGAGCGCTACCGCGCCCACAAGTCGCCGGCAAGCAAGCCGCCTCCACGTACGTTTCTTGGTGACGTGTCTGTAGGCCAGGACGAGGATGATGAGTAGCACCACGCAGACCACGAGGCCACCGATGAAGGACGCCGACGGAGTCTTACGCTCCTCGTTCGTCGAGGCATCGCTGCTGCTGCTCAGTACACGTGACGACCGGGAAAATGCGCATGCGTGGAATGGCGCAACAGGGCACCTCTCAAGATGGAGAATGTGCGAAGCACGGGCGTGCAAACAGCGAACCTCAGAACAGATATTTATTTATGTCTGGCAACTTCGAATTTCGCGTTTTGTCTAGACAGCAGGAACTTCGCGCTATTAGATCTTCTGCTATGGTAAATCTATTGAGGGTTAATTAATTTTTTTTATTTTGAGGGTTAATAAATTAAGGTTTATAAAAACCGATAAGAGTTGATAAGGGTCAGATCATGTCCGATAAGGTTGATAATAAGAGAAACAGATAAGGGTTGATAAGGATCCGATTGCGATAACGTTGATACCGACCGCTAAGGGTTTTTTTTTTTTTTTTGGGGGGGGGGGTAGTTGGGGGAGAAGGGTTTTACGTCATGAAACCTTCTTAGTTGACGCCAGATCGCGTCATACACAGGTGTGCAAGTATAGAAGGAAATGATATAGGCTGGCCACACATCGTAAACACTTGTAAAATCTCTGTGTTGATTCCTGTCCTAGTTTCTACCTCTCCTGCCTCTCTCTCTCTCTCTCTCTCTGCTTGCAACGAAAAATAACATCCGAGTGGCAGATACATTTTTATTCCTATGCGTTCTGCTGCAGAGACAGGCGTGTCATTAAAATTAGCACTTACACCGCTAGCCTTCACGTGGACGAAGGAAGAGACTAGGACACAGACACCGCTTTCTGTGTCCTAGTTACTTCTTTCGTCCACGTGAAGCCTTGCGCTGCATGTGCTTAGTTAAGGATGACCCAACAACTAAACCCAAACTTTTACAGCGCAACTAGCGTAACCGCAGCACGTATTTCTGCCATTCCACCAGTAATGCATCATGGAGGAGTGATGGCGCAGCAAGGCTGCGTTTGTATTACGATTTGTGGATTCTTTCTGTATAGTAAATGCCTACAAGCATCCTCTCCTATCTTAAAGCGATAACGTTCGGAAGCGACAGCGCTCTCCCAAAGACGGGCGAACCCAGACGTGCACACACGAAACGAGTTGCCCATTTGGCAGCATCATGGGGTGGCATTGATCGTCAGCAGTTCCTCCCTGGCTGAGCTGGTACATACTTCGGAATTAACGGAAAACCGCGAAAAGTGGTTGACACTGGGCTAATTGATATTGTATCTTGTTGGGGCAACAGCGCGAGCAACGAGGACTGATAAACACACAACACGAACGCTGTGTCTTGTGTGTGTCCCAGTCCTCCTTTCTAGCGCTGTTTCCACTACAAGGGACAGGAAACCAGCAAGAATGACGCGTACACAATGGAAGAGGACAGGACGAGCGCTGGTCTTACAACTACATACTAAGGAAAATCGTACCCTTAAGGATGTTTTCTTGTATATATAACTTATCCCTTAGACCCTTAATAGAAAAGGTTGTTTCAGTGAACTAACACAACCATATGAAAGGGTAATGTTTTTGGAATAGAGCACTTTTCCTCAAAGGGTGTTAGGCCGGAATGCACACTACAGGGTGTCTCAAATCATGCACCAAGATTTAAAAATAAGCAAATGCTACGTAGCTGGACAGAACCAAGGTAATGTTGTTTTCCGTCGCTTGGAGATACTCAGATTATTTTTGCTTTCCGCCTAATTACATAATTAGTCTTAATTATTTATTGAAATTCTCAAGTATTATAAATAGATGAAAAGTGTCAACGAGAAAATTGCAGAGCGACATGGAAAACTTTCCATAAAACTTTCTGTTGCTCAATACGTGCTACACAAATGCGTGAAAGAGCGTGAAAGAAGCCCGCGAATACACGCAAAGTGCCTCAGGCCGCCAGTCGCATGGCCACCACGAGAACGCACCCACTCATGCACACCACTTCGTTGTTCGACAGTTCCTGACTTCCTAACACATCACAGTGATTCCGCACCCAGCCTATTCATCTGAACTTTCCCCTTGAGACTTTTTCTTGTTCGCGAAAATTAAATTAAGGCTGAGAGGGCGTCGGTTTAGCACAGTTGAAGAGATCCAGCCGGAATCACAGGAGGTCCTGAACGCACTCACACCTGAAGGCTTTCATAGATGCGTGGAATTGTAGGAGGGACGCCATGCTCTCCCATTTATCTATAAGCACCAAGGTGACACAATTTAAATGAAGCTAGCCACAAAGTTTGAAAGGCCAGGGTAGGTTAAAGGAGGAAAACATAGTTGTGTATCCCCACTTTATGAGCGTGGCGCACCACCTCCACAATAAATGTTGTGTTCTGATCGTAGGAGATTGTTCCCCGCGAACTTGCGAATGTTCACTCCAAGGAATGCTGTATGAGACAATGTAATACTCACTGCGCAAATTATCGCGTCGATGCTACACCAGAAAGAACATGCGATTGGCTGAAGCGCTATTACTCACTGACGCTTGGCAACTGATCTATAAAGCAACACCGAGCTGAAACAATTTAAATGAAGCCAGTGGTAAAAAGCGAGATGCAGGGTAGGAAATAAAGAAACTCTGTTTATCCCCTTCACCACCGAGGACATATATATACACGAAGTAGCAGGACGACAGCCACAGCCTACTGTGACCATATGACATGCTCGAAGAATGTTTACCCTTTTGAAATGTTGAAATGCCCGAGCACCCTTAAATTATGTAAGATGCACGAGCACCCTTGAATTATGCAAGATTACGATGCACCAACTTGCCCAATCTGCAGTACTTCTGAACGCAGAAAACACCTTTTTAGCACACTGAAATTAATGAAAGGGCGCACTAAGGGGGCTAACGAGTACACACACATCGTAAATATATATATTTTAAAGTAAGGGTAGAGAAAGGGTTTCAATATTCAGCCCACCCTCGAGGGTGTTATTTTCCGGAGTGTGTGCGTTTATTCTACATTTATTAAAACAACGGATCAATCTGATGCTGTTTTTTTTTCTTTAAGTCTTCTGTCTCAAATGGTGTTGGCATGCGCTGTGTTTTTGTTGTGTACCTTTCATCGGTAGAATAAACGTTGTAATTTCAGCGCTCTTCTTCCTTTGTGTATCTTTTTCGCTTGTTGATTGTTAACCCTTGATGCAATTTTTTTTTTTTTTGTATTTTCAACTTATGTTTCGACACTCCTTTGGAGTTTGCTCCCCACTTCTATCTCACACGGGAAGGCAAAGTTCGCAGAAAGGGGAAGCATGCCGGGGAAGCGCACCTCTCGGGGTCCGAGCTCTCGAGCGACGGCCTGAAGGATTCGGAGACGCCCTCCGGGTGGCGTCTGCTGGTCACCATGGTCAAAGACGATCAGGGCGTTTTACCACCGCAAGTGCATGACCCCTGCGCTGCTGCGGCTGTGGCTCGTGCAGCCCTGCATCGGAATAGGATCACGGGAGGCAGTCCTGCATCACGCGCATGCGCCAGACATCCGTACCCACCTTGCAGTACCAACCATCAAAAGAGATATACTGCTGCAAATGAAGCGAAACCTCGGCCAGTTGGTATCCATTCATCTTGAGGACCAAGCGCCAACAGATGAATCATGACCGAAGAAAATACAAACACCAGCGCTACTCGCAACTAACAAGCATTCTTTAAAAGAAAACAGTCATTGTGTTCGTCCAAAGAGATTAATTTCCTTTAAAGCACCTGACAGGTTATTACGTCCTTTCTATTGCTTTTCTATGAGCATGCGTGGTTGTACTTGTATGACTATATAAATGCCGTTCTCTTCCAGTGAAGTTTCTTCTTTTTCTTTTTTTAGTTGCGAGTAGTGCAGCTGACAGTTTATTCTTCGAGCGTCCCTCGCCGGTTGGCGCTTACTCCTCAAGATGAATCAAATAAAGGATAACCTTAATTTGTACACTAAAGAGAGAAACCAGTTGAGCTGCATTAGTGAAACACATTTGTACAGCACCAAAAAGAGGCTACTCATACAACGAGAGGAGAGGAGACGTGATAAATAAGAAAAGACCTAAAAACGAAAGAAGGGGTGGCGACGCCGTCGTCCCACACCAGCTCGTCGGGACGCAATGAATTTTGATGTCGTCGCTTCACATCCCGTTAATTATTTATCGGTAAAGACAGGCTACATTGTATTATGAGGGAGCCAAAGGCTGATCTTGCAATGTTTCGAGAAGTTTGCTGCGTCACAATGGCCCAAATACGAGAAAATACTTTGGCCTTGGTTTCTTAGTAATCAGCCTCTTACCGTGAAATTAACAGAAATATAGAGTACTTAACCAGTCTAAAACTGATTTAGTGTTTCTGTTTAGTGTTCCTTTAAATTATGCTAGATTTACGGAACACACCTTTGTAATCGCAAGCAGGTCAGATTTATCGTAAATGGATACTTGGTAATTCTGAAATAACGCAAGCGTAAAAGATGAGGGCTGCGCAATTTTGATGTTCCCTCATCGGAAGCCCATGACGTTACAGATCTTAGCGGCATCTGTTCTAGGCTGCCTATGTGTCTTGTGATAAATAAGGGTTCTATTGTATTCGAAAACTAGCATTCGGTTTAATATTATTCCGGACTTGATAGCGTAATAAAAGCTACCCCTAATTTCATGAAAGAACCATATCAGTGCTGAATTCCACTCAAATATCTCAGTTGTATACTGCTTCCATACTGCCTTACTTTGTTCATACAGCGCAGTGTATGCTAGAATGAATGATCAAAGATCTGTCAAATTCAGCAAAGTATATCTAATCCAAGTGATATCTGATACTCCCAAATCGTTTGCTAAACTACACTGCTTGGCATATAAGATAAGTTACTCGTATGAGAATCTTCCACAGTAGTAACTCGAACCTGCTAAACCTACTACGTTAGTACACGAACTCCCGTTCCGAAATGAACATTTCCTTCTTGCATATATTTAGGTGGCACAGCGTGTTCATTTCGCAATAACATTTAACAGACAGCGCCACCTAATTTACATAGCTAGCGGTGTATATGTTGTCCTGCAATAAATCGAGGTACTTCTGAGCTTCAACGGTACCAGGTGCCTTCTTTGCTGCTGCTGCACCATGAGTGCGCGGCCGATGGTTTGGAACGTTGCACATTTAGTTATATCCAAGCCCTTGCCTAACATGGTGTACCAAAATATATTTTCTCGCGACGGTGCATAGTTGTCCGATTCTTGTAATTCCGTCAGTGGCCTCAACTTGAGACTTACGACGAGTGATGTTCGGTCGAAAGAGAAGAACGCAGCGGAAAACTATCGTAAAACGATTAGCTCCACTGGTACGGGCAGGCCATAACCCCAACGCGAATTTCATTTCTACACAATTTACGTCACCGCGTCTTCACGACGAGCACTGCTTTCTAGGAAATGCTTGTCCCTGCATTGTCGTGCGTGAAAGACATTGCAGCTGGCATGCACGCGAGAGCGTACCTGCGAGCTCACCTTTCCGAGTGGGCCGGGTGCGGAGGTCCCTGCCGGTAAATGAGCCTGTACCTAATTTTTGGTCACGTGGCGATGACGACACGCTGTTCGGCGTACTGATGGGGTCGCGATGGGGGGCTCTTCGCCGGTGCCGGCGTTCTCGATCAACGCTGCACTGCAGCCGCCTCGCGCTGCCGGTGGTGCACCGACCCCCGTTGAGACGCTGCGCTTTCTGCTTCGTCGTCTTCTTCGTCCCCGGAACATCACTGGCGCATGAGCTTTGACAAGAAAGGAATCGCAGGAAAAAAAATTATTGTAAAGGTTATACATCGTGAATCCATGAGTTTCGTAACGGGCCTACCTCGACACACGACGGCAGAACTCCATCGCTTCCCTGGCGTTCCTACAATGGAGGCCATCATTGAAGAAAGAAAGTGGAACCCCGAAAAAAAGTTGCTGTTGTTGTTGGGGCCTCAAGACAGGGCTCATACAAAACCTCCTTGGCTCATACCTAAGAAGGGGATAGGTCACACTGGAGGTAATGAAAAATTCGCGCAACAAATGACCAAGTAAGTCAAAAGCATATGTTGTTGTTCTTCTTGTGTTAGCCTCAAAGCATGGCCCTCACCCGCGGGAGAGACTGGTCACACTAGAAGTAATGAAAAGTGCACCCCGAAAAAAAAATTAAGAAAAAAAATCTAAAAAGCAAACCATCAAGAACGAAACGTTAGGTAATTTCAGCACAACAATATTTTGAGAACATTTAGTCCTAAAACGAGGAAGCACAATAAAGTACAGCATGGTGAACAGGCTCCTGACATCATAGCCATCATCAATGCCACAATCCCCATGTCTCATGAGTTCCCGAATACGCCATTCAAATTTCTACCCTGGGAAGATGAAAGGGTATTTGTAAACAAAAAATCAGTAGCCCCTCCCCTGTCTAGGAAATGGGGGTAAGCGAATCTTGTCATGTGTTTCTTCGGTGTTCCTCGGAGCGAATTGCACTGACGCGTATACCACGTTGTGCTCGAACCACAACCCGTCACACGCACTGCAGCTGGCTCCGAAGTTCCGGTTGGGAAAACCGCGTTGAAACCTGGTTGTCGCACCGGGAAAGTTTGAGCTAGCGTTGCCGAGGCGTGCACCACCGTTGTCGGGTTCCTGGAGGGCAAGACGACGCTGACGTTTGGCCTCAACATCGCGCTCCCGCAACTCGTGGTCCGCGGCTCTTCGCTGACGTTTGACCTCAACATCGCGCTCCCATTCGGGGTCCGCGGCTCTTCGCTGACGTTTCGCCTATGGTTCGGAAGCCCTCACGCTGGAATCGGCACGTCTACGACGAGCCCTTTCCAGAGCGCGTTCATTCTGGATGAATTTCCATAAAATTGCTTCAAAATTAAATTTGTCCGTTACGTAAGACAATGAATGGCTCATACCCCCTTAAGCAATGGCTCATAACCCCGTAAACGCGGCCTCCCCATTACGACGTCAGAAGAAAAGGTAAATTCTGCGCTGGAAAGATTAGCAGCAACTCAGCCAGCTGTGGAAGCATATGACGACGACGAGCGAGCGCCGAGCACGAGCGCAAACCGAGGGGTGCTCGAACCGGCGGCGCAAGAAGACGACAACGTTCGAGTCAATGCTGCTAATGATAATTTTCTGCGTACATGGACGCCACCAAAATCTGTGAGTTACAACAAGCTTCGCTCGAATATATTACAGGCGAAAAACAAATAAAGAGGACCACGCCTTTCAATAGGCCGTTTACGCCAGTAGGTACAATAGCACTCTCAATGCAGTCTTCATCGACGCTGTCTGCGATCCCGTCACCTACCTCGTGGTCAGTGTCATCTACCATCCAAACCAGACGATGAACCAACCCCTGGCCGGCCACTTCAGTACGAGGACCAGTGCATCCGTACATGGCATATGAGCTCTATTCGCGCGCAATGAACATGACTATGGAATATAGATCACACAGCAAGCTATGCAAGGTTCACCGATGCCCAACACGGACTTGCTTGAAGCGCTTCGCAAGTTGGGTTAGACTCCTCGACCGCCGAAAAGCTAAAACAAAACAGCAGCGAACTCCACTTGCGAAGTACAGTGAGCGTCTGGGTGCACTGGGTGCCCAAGCACGCGAGCGCTGACGCCTTTGCGAACGTAGGGAGCCTACATGCAAGCAGCGCTTGCATGTAGGCTCCCTATGCGAACGCGTTTCTGACTCACAGCACGGGCACGCGCTTCCACACCCCCACGCTCTCTAGAGGACCCGGAGGAGAATCGCAGTTTGCTTAAGTGATGGTAGTATTGCGTGTGCCAACATTTTGAAGTCATAACTCTGAAGTCTGGCCGCAGCACACTAAAATGGCTGACAGAAGTTGACCACAATCGACAACACAATGCAGAGAGAGCTGCACCTCAGCTTACAAAAGAAGCAAGACAAGCAAGACGGCAAGCTGAAAAGTTAAAAAATGACTTCGACAATGATTACAGAACTGATGGCTACTATAGATTTGACTTGAACGGTGTTGGAGGCAAAAAATGTGTGTTTTTCAGGTGTTTTTTTTTTTTTTTACTTTAAACTCAAATATCTCAAAACCATGATTTTTTTATTATATACACAGGTTCCATTATTTCCTGTGTCTTCCAGGATAACCAGTTGATTTTATTTCTCTGTCAGCTGTATAAGTGTAGGCAACTACTGTGCTAGAATTGAAAATATGCATCTAACGGTTTTTATGTTACAAATTTTGAAATATGCAAATAAAGCCAGAATTTAGGTACTAGTGTGAACAATTTGACACAAATAGCAATTTTAGTAGGATTTTAATAAGTCTAGTACAGTTAAGAGAGCGCGAAATTTAGAATAAAATGATATATGCATTATGCGGATATCTCTTTTAGTTACTGAGAAAACGGTTCCTCAACATGGTCAAAAATGCATGGGAAGTATAGGGCTTACCCTGCGCCCTTAATTAAAGAAGAAGGCTGAAGAATTCTGCTTTGTTCAGTTGAGTTCAGCTGAAGGATATTGTAACTCGTCAGTTTACCCCCATCCACTGAGCAAAAGCTTTCAATTCAATTTCAAACTTTCAAACTTTCAATTTCAAAATTTTTCAATTATGCCTGGTATATCCGACCACGATCTAGTGCTTTTCAAAACCAATATGGCGCGACGAATAACACGCCAAGTAACAAAACAATTTTATGACTTCAATAACGCCGAAGACGAAAGTATTTTAGATTTTCTTGAGCAAGAATACAACTTTTCTGCAAGAGACAGTGACGGCCACGCAAGTCCGAATGAGTTATGGTTGGATTTTAAAAGTACGGTACACAAGTGTATTCATCGGTACGTTCCGCTGAGGAAAAAGAAAATTCATAGCCACAATCCATGGATTACACGGGAAATAATTCACCTTAAACGCCGCGCAAAGAGACTTTCCCATAGCATTTCCAGGGTTACACGCAGCACTCTGGCGTCACTTCGTAGAGACCTAAGAAATAAAATAAAACAATCCAAATTTCAATTCATTAATGTAAAACTGCACAACTTCCTCATTAATGACCCACGAAAATTCTGGACCCACCTAACGCAAGAAAAGGATCCTATAATTAAATTGACAATAAATGATGTGGACGTTACTGACAGTCAACAAATAGCGGCAACATTTAATGACTATTTTTCTTCTGTGTTCCTGCGTGGTGATGGCCAGTCTACTGATTTCAGATCAATCAGCTTTCCGGTACCTGATCTTACTATAAGCAAACAAGGCATTTTTCCGGCCCTTCTTCACCTGAATACAAAAAAAAAAACATCTGGACCAGACGACACTCCAAACACGTTTCTTTCCAGGTACGCGGAATGGTGGGCGAAATTCCTCTTTGTCATTTACAGTACCAGTCTGCGTGAAGGCGACGTCCCCAGTGATTGGAAACTGGCAAAGGTTATTCCTGTGCACAAATCTGGTACTAAGTTCCTCGTTGCTAACTACAGGTCAATTAGTTTGTTGTGTACTGCAAGTAAAGTAATGGAACACTTCGTTTTTAAGCACATCGCTTCATGCTTGGAAGACAATAACTTTTTTTCGGAAACTCAACATGGTTTTCGTCGCGGGTTATCTACCGCCGACACAGTTAATACACACTTCCAATGATTTCTACTCAACCCTTGACAAAGCGGGACAAATAGACGCCATTTTTCTGGACTTTGAAAAAGCCTTCAACCGAGTACTGCATTGTAAACTTTTACTAAAACTAAGGCACATCTTGCAAAATCAACAAATTTTGCAGTGGCTTGATTCATACCTATCACACCGGCAGCAGTACGTCCAGATATCCACTTCAAGTTCACCCATCGCTCCAGTATTTTCAGGAGTGCCACAGGGCTCAGTCCTTGTTCCACTTCTTTTTCTTATATATTTAAATGACCTCAAGCTTGACTCTCCTGTGCGTGCCCGTTTTTTTTTTTTTTTTTTTTTTTGCAGATGCCTGCAAAGTTTATCATGCGATTCTTGCTCAAGGTGACCAGATTATTCTAAATAACTATTTATCTGCTGTTAGTAATTGGTGCCAAAACTGGACGATGTCATTAAACGTCACGAAATGCAAACAAATGACCTTAACCAGAAAAAAAGTTATATTGAAGTATTCTTACAAAATTAATAGCGCTTCTCTTGAACCAGTGGAACAATTTAAGTATCTTGGCGTAACGTTCAGCTCGAATCTCAGTTGGAGCCCCCACTTTAAAGACATGGTTTCAGTAGCATCCAAAAGACTATGGCTAATAAGACACCGGTTAAAACATGCAACCACTAAAACAAAGCTGGTAGCCTACACTTCACTCGTGCGTCCCTTACTGGAATATGCTGACGTGGTCTGGGATCCACACACAAAAACGGATATAAAAAGTATTGAGGGGGTTCAGAAAAAGGCACTGCGATTTATATGCCATGCCTACGGAAGACAGGTATCGATATCTGATCTTCTTAGTCGCTCCGGTCTTCCCACCTTGGAATCTCGTCGAAAAATGCACCGTTTGAGCATGTTATTTGCCATCATGAATAATCGTACCAAAATAGAATTCCATACTTATATGCAGTACAACACATCACGACAAACTCAGCACAAACACGATAAAACTATTGTAATGCCTCAATGCATAACCAATGCATACAAGCTGGCCTTCTTTCCAAGAACGATAGCAGACTGGAACAAGTTGCCTTACGACGTGGCCACCTTAACATCACCCGATGATTTTTAGGGGCGAAGCTCCTTATGGCGGCACCCGTTCCATCCCCGTCGTAGTAGTAGTAGTAGTGAGTAACCAGTCTGAGAAAAATGAGAAAAAAATTCCGAAGTCGTGTCCGTAGCGCGGAATCGAACCAGGGACCCCTCGCTTCCGAGCGCGCGGCGTTAGCCCACTACGCCACGAAGCGGGCATGGACGAACGCACCACGATGGCTATAAATACCCAACATTAACGAAAGGCCGCGTTTCTAGCGCGTTTCTAACGCGTTTGTGCTAGCGCGTTACGGCCCGTGTAAGAAGCTGGTGTAAGACGCTGTGGCCTCTCCACCTTACCTTCAACGCGTTTCGAACGCGCTGCCCAAAGCGGTGGCAAGTCAAGTTCAAGTCGAGGAGCGTTTATGAATACGGGGGGTATACTCTCTCAGCAGTCATGTGATGGCGTCGGCAAACGCGGTGCACGTTCCGGCATGTGTAAATGGCTGCGTAAGACGCTGTGGCCGCTCCCCTTTACTAGAGAGTACTGCACGTTTCTAACGCGTTTGTGCTAGCGTCCCCTTAAGCGGGAGATCCGATGATTCCCTCCGGAGCTTCGCCCACTCATCATCATTCACCTCGTGGATCTGCTGTCATTTTTTTTTTTTCTGCAATCAGTTCTTATCAGTAAGTTTTGTGTGCTCAGTTTTATTTTTCACTGGTATGCTTCTGATGCTTTATCTTCGGATTTGAATGTAACGCGTCTATTTCTTGCTTTGTTTATTCCTGCTTTGCTGCACAAAAACTTCACAGTGTGCCTATGCGTTTTTTTTTTCCTTCTCTGTTGTAATTGTTATTCTTGTTGTTCTCCTGATGGACCAAGTACTTGTTCATCACATGTACCCACTCCTGCCTTGGCTACCAAAAGGCGGCCGGCAGTATTGAATAAAATAAAAATAATAAAATAAATTGTCACCACGGGGAAGAAGTTTAGACCCTCCCCGCGAGGGACACACAGGTGGCACCGATTGTGACTATTGTCGTTCCGCTGCGTCGCGAGAGGTATACAAAAAGCGCGCGCCGAAATGGAGGGGTCCCGTACGTGGCTTGCGAGAAGGCTCTCTTTTGTCTCTTAACGTAGCGAGCCGCCCATATGCCGCACCTACGCGATGCTTCAGCTCGCGTTTTTCTCGGATGTGCCAGTGGTCTACACCCTGCAAACGTCAATCAAACGTCTTTCCAAATCACGGCGTTACGCAAGGCATCATGTTGCGGGTATGCCGGGGCAGAGCATCATCGGGATATTATTATTTATTACCACATATTATTTACTAGAACGTTGAGGCAGAGCAGCAAACAAGGAGGAGAAACGGCGCTGGAAAACAAGTGTTTGAAGCCAAAGTAGGAAATAGCCGAACAGTAGCCAGGCGTCAACAACCAAAACTCCCGCCGACGGGCGACCGACGGAAGCCAACCTCTGCGCTGTGTTCCTGTTGGTGCACGCTCTCCGCCGCGCGCGACGACTTCCGGTGGCGGAGGTTCGCTGGGCGGCGAATATCTGGAGGGAGTGGATCGGCGGCGAACAGCCAGTTTTTTGACGTCGGGCGGCGGACGGCAGTCGCCGAGCGGCCGCTCGGCGGCCGCCGCCGTAAGTTCATCGCTTTTTCGCTTCATGGAGGTTGGCCTTAAGCCAGCGTGCTGTCAAGTTATTTTTTTTTTCGCTTGGGATGCCACGTGGCATAACGTCATAATGGAGTTAAGTGTAAGCATGCAGGCCCGTTTCATGAAGATACTGTAACAGTGACTTATAAAATCAGTTGTCCATAATTCATCTTTCATAGTCTTCTACTTGATTACTTTTCAATTTCACACCTTTAAGAACACTTTGGCGAATTGTCTTTCTCCCAGGAGACGTCCAAAGTTGAATAGCCTGGCATGGGAACAAGAATGCAGGAGCAGAGCACTTCAGACAATCTCTTCGTGTGGTTGACCCCAAACACAAGGGATGGCTGGTGTAAGGGCCACTCCGGCCCGAAGTCTCCGGAGAGAGACTTCCTCCACCCGAGAAAAATTGTGGGAAAGGGAGCAGACACGCGGATGACGAAGGCACGCGCATCACGCCGGAGGATGGATTTTCGGGCATTGAAAACAGAGCGGGGGTCAGAGGGAAGGAGAAAGAGGAGGAGTTACGGCCTTATATGTCTCGTTTTGAGGTCACCTTGAAAAAGTGGAGCCAAAAATCGGACAAAAAGTCAGTACAAAATATGCACAAAAATCGATAACTCAATGAGATCATTACAAATACCATTACCTATATATATCAACCGATAGGTAATTACATCATTATCATCGTCATAAATCTATATTTATGCCCACTACAGGACGAAGGTCTCTCCCTGCGATCTCAAATTACCCCTGTCTTGCGCTAGCTGATTCTAACTTGCACCTGCAAATTTCCTCACTTCATCACCCCATCTAGTTTTCTGCGGTCCTCGACTGCGCTTCCCTTCTCTTGGTATCCATTCTGTAACCCTAATGGTCCACCGGTTATCCATCCTACGCATTACATGGCCTGCCCAGCTCCATTTTTTTCCGCTTAATGTCAATTAGGATATCGGCTATCCCCGTTTGTTCTCTGATCCACACCGCTCTCTTCCTGTCTCTTAACGTTTGGCCTAACATTTTTCGTTCCATCGCTGTTTGTGCGGTCCTTAACTTGTTCTCGAGCTTCTTTGTTAACCTCCAAGTTTCCGCCCCATGTTAGCACCGCTAGAATGCAATGATTGTACACTTTTCTTTTCGACGACAGAGGTAAGCTCCCAGTCAGGATTTGGCAATGCCTGCCGTATGCACTCCACCCCAATTTTATTAATTCTTCTGTAAATTTCTTTCTCATGAACAGGGTCCCCTGTGAGTAATTCACCTAGATAAACGTACTCCTTTATAGACTCTAGAGGCTGACTTGCGATCCTGAAATCTTGTTCCCTTGCCAGGCATTATCTACATTATCTTTGTCTTCTCCATAATAATCTTTAACCCCATTCTTACACTTTCCCGGTTAAGGTCCTTAATCATTTGTTGCAATTCGTCTCCATTGTTGCTGAATAGGACAATGTCATCCGTAAACCGAAGGTTGCTGAGATATTCGCCGTTGATCCTCACTCTTAAGCCTTCCCAGTCTAAGAGCTTGAATTTTTCATCTAATTACATGAGAAATACAAATAACGATAAATTATCATGACAGTCATTAAATAAATCATGATAATGAGCATGATATGTCGAGGAAATACGTCAGGAACCACCAAAGTGGCAAAGAATCGAGAATTAATTATGGTAATGGGTGCAAGTACGGTTATGATAGTAACGATAATGATAGTAGAATACAATAATGACACAATATTGACTGACTCATGACTGACTCAGTATCATGACTCAGCAAAAATGACAGACTCAGCGAAAAAAAATTAACACTAAAAAATTAGTGCAGCTTGCACTGGAGGCGCAATGCTAAAGAGACAGCGGAGCTGATGGGCACCTAGCTAGCCCTGGCTTTTGGGCTAGGCTAAGCACTACCAAGTCATACCCGGAATTTTCCGGAATTGATTGATTATTGATCAATTAACGATTAGCTATTGATTGGCTATCGATTGTCTATCGCAAGATATTGACTACGTATATGGTCTAGGCTAAGTACTACCAAGTCATCCCCAGCATTTTCCGGAATTTATTTATTGTTGATCGATTATCGATTAGCTATTGATTGGCTATCGATTGGCTATCGCAAAGTATTGGCCAAGTATTTGGGCTAGGCTAAGCATTACCAAGTCATCCCCAGCATTTCCCGGAATGTATTATTTCTCGATTATCGATTACCTGTTGATTAGCTATCGATTGGCTATCGATGGCTGACAGCTTAAGCAGTCCCAACCATGCTTATCTACACTTAACCAGGCTCAGCTTCACTAGTTGACAGGGGCGTGCGCCACTGCGCTTGGACCCTTTATGCACTACCACCAGGACCGGCCCACATTTTTTCCTACGCGTTAGCGGACTTACGGCTGGCTTAAACCGCTCCGCTGTTAAAAACCACTGAAATGTGTTCGGACGTGGGTACAAATTGAAGGAAAAGGCTAAAGGTTGATGGTCGAAGTCATAGTCATGACGATGACTAAGGCGTAAGCTTACGTCTCTTAGGCGTAGCTAAAGGGACTCCTGAGTAAGCTTTTTTTTTTTTCATTCCATTTCATTCAAGTATAGGAAAGTCATAGAGGTAGAGATAAATCTTTATTGTTGCTGAAGTTGATCAGCAGGTGCTGCCCCCCCCCCCCCCCCCATTAGGCACTTGTCTTTCTGCCTACTTCAGAGAGGATATCATGCACGCTGCCAAATATTAGAGCGAAAGCTCTACTACGCCATGTCTCGCAAGGTCATTCATCGCGTCGCAATGACCTTGAGCCGCCGGAGCACAAGTGTCAGGTGTGACGTCCGCCACGTGATCCGCTGCGGAGAGGCGTCGCAGCTGCGCTCGCTCGGAGCCTCGTCGCTGCGGTACCGCGTGACTAGGCGAGGGTTTAACGGCTACTTCGCCTGCGGGTGGTCGCTCAGTCTCGTCATGGATGGCGCGCCGGCTGAGCCGTCTGTGCGTGCGACGGCAGACTGGGGGCATGCCGTCAGTGACGTCGTCCTCTCCGTAGCAGCCGAACGTGTGCGTAACTTCATTAGGAACACAAAGACGTGACCAATAATTGAGAAAGACTTTAATAAACCATCGGGATTAACTTTGTGATAAACACCGGGGTCGCACGTTTCAGCTTCGCTGGTTAACCATCCGTAAGGAGTGCTTAGGCGGTGATTTTCTTATAGCATATGTCGTTCAGCTATGCCTTCTTGCGCGTGCGGCCACTAATAGGGAGAACGTTCTCATAAGCTGCCCTAAGTTAGAGCAGCAAAGACGTGCTTTGAGGTCAACACTGAATTGCATTAAGGGTCATCCTTTCCCTGTAGAAAAGCTGCATGGCTCATAGAATAACACATTATTACTGCGATCTGCTCTAAAACACTTAATTGTATTAATGTATACACCTGTATATGTATATACGTATCACGTGTAATGCTTACTAATGTATGTGCATATTAATACTAAGCGTGTCCTTTTGTGTGTCTGTGTTCTCATTTATTTTCTGTTATTCGTTGATTTGATTGATTGACTTTTGTTTGATTGCAGAAACTGCAGAATGTTATGCGTTTCTTTATATTTAACATTTGAGTGCGTTTGCGAAATGGGCTTTATTGCCGGAACTTTTTTCATATCACCGTATGTTACCATCGTTTGAACATTGAACAATTTACTGCTTGCAGAGATGCCTGCGAGACAGTAATTGACAATATTTAAATTTTTAAATATGTTATATTGAGGCGTCTCAAGGTTTAGACGCTGCGATGGAACACTCGGGAAGAACAGTCGTGCCCGTCTACCACCACCCTCTCACCCTGTGACGGTGGTGGGAGACAGCAATCGCCTTCCACGCCGCTGGAGACGACACACAAATGACGAATTGGTATATATAACCACCTATACTACCATTACATATGTGCTGGTTAACGGCTCAGTTCTTTACCAAATGACGCATTGAAACAGCAAACCATATCCTAAAGATCCTCACTGCAACAAATATTCGCCTTTGCGCGCATCATTTCTTTAATGAATCACCAGCCTTCTAGAACAGTTGAGCTATACACTTACGTTGCCGACCACCGTCTATGGTTTCTGCATAATTCTTTTTTTTAGCTCTTCCACTGATTCCCAATATAACTGAGCTGCCCAATAAATAAGGCTGGCAGCCCGTCCCCTTCAACAGAACAGACCCTCTTTTTACAAGCAAGTTACTTGCCTGGAGTAAAAGAGGACCTTCTGTTGGGGGATAATAATGATGTCGCGGTGAAAAGCTTGGCAGGTTGGCAGAACGCGCTCTGGCAAGGAACAAGACCGAATAATTAAAAATCAAGGAGGAAAGAAACAGAACAGGAGAGGCCCTGACGTCGCGTTTTTTGAAGCCGGAAGTGCAGCCATGTTGGTGTGCCATCTGCCTTTACGCCTCCAATCGGAGGTTCTACAGCTCGCCGGAGCAGATGGGCGCGAACTTGGAACTTGCATTGTTACGAGCTGCCGGAAGTGTGTGCTGCCGACGCGCGTCAAAACAAAGCCTACGAAACTTCTGTAGCAGTTTTAGTGAAACAGACGTGCTCCTGTGTTTTTTCGTGGCACGTTGAAGAAGACGACGAAGACCCGCGCCATGATTGCTTCAGTGTATCTGTTGCTGGCTGACACTCACTCTCATAGACCCAAAACACAACTTTCAAGCTTACACACCCCACTCCAAAGTCAGCTTTTCTCGCGAACAAAAGGTGCTACGAGAAAGACACCAGCGTAAAAACCTTATCTCACTTTTCAGAGACCGAGAGCAGCAGCGAAAGCTTCAGGAGCGCGTTTGCTATGGCAACGTTGACATTTGGGGCATCCGTCCCAGTGCTCCTTTACGAAAAAGAGCACGTGACTTCCGCCACACTTTCTCCAATATGCCCGTGCGGGGCCTCTCCTGGGTTTCCTTCGTCCATGGTAAAAGTCAACGGTTGCGTGCAGTTAATTATAACTGAGGCATTTTATTCTGCTTAGATTCGATCACTTACAGACGACAGGAAAACAGAACAAGCCTAATTGACGTTCTCATTTCAACTGCGTTGAAAGTCGAGTCAGAAATTTATACATTGGTTTTGTTTGCGTGCGTGCCTGCGTGCGTGCGTTCGCGCATGCATGCATGCGTTCGCGGGCGCGCCCTTGTGCATGCCCGCGAACGAGCACATTAATTCGCGCCCACGTGGGTGCCCTACACACCTACGTACTCCGCGGCACTATTTGATTTCTACCATTCCAGCAGTGGCGGATTCGTTTCCTCGCTTGCTACGCAACGTATATACGCCGAACGCGGCTTGCCGGAAGTGGTCCCAGAGCAGCTACACGCAAGCGGCGCGCAGGTAGCCCGAGATGAAAAATTGAAAGAATATACAGCTCACGCACCCCGTTCAGCAACCGCGTGCGTGTTTCCCAAGCGGTAAATTACTCACGAACCCCCTTCTCCACAACTGCCTATTCAGTCAAGCATGTTGCGGCACGGCGTTCGAGTGAAGGAGCTCCGCGTAGCCATCGACAAGACGTCTTTGTGCACGCTCCGCTTGCGCGTGGTCCGGAAAAGGCAATCCCGCCGCATCGCTGGCCGTAAATCCGGCCCTGACTCCAGCCCCACGACGAAAGGCCAGCGCCCCACTGGGAGCGGAAAGAATGGACAAACATCCACTCACGGACGGCGTAGCCTGGAAGCGCCGCCGCTGCCTCAAAGAGTGCGGCGTCGGCGCTGTTACGGGCGAATCGTGTTCCGGCGAGACTCATTAGAAGCTGCGAGGTCGTCAAGCTAGCGCCTCTCTCAGCAGCATCAGGCTCGCTAGCGTGGCCCTTCTTTAAATGGCCGCCACCGGACTCCTCCCGCTGTCTCCGCGAGCATCACTCTTTTTCTCTCTATGTCCTCTTCCTTGTCTTTTTCTTTTTTTTTTTTTTTTTTGCGGAAGCCTATTTAATCGTTGTCGCGAGTAACTCCGCCCCTTCCCTAAACTCCTTACGCTCTCAACTGTGCACGGAGAGCATCACATCCCCCCCCCCCCCTCATCCCTCCCCTTTCCGCTGCAACTATGTTCCGTGTATAGCTAAAATCGTGCAGTGAGAGTTTGTGGGAGCCCAATCTGCCGTCAGCCAATCCTGAGCCAAATTCGTGGAGCCTGTTTTCACGCACAAACGCTCTGTGATTGGCAGGGCAAATCGGCAGTCGTGTCGCTTGCAATCAGTCGAATCGCTCAGCCTGGTCAATCACCATTCAATAATGTCCCACGAGCACATAGGTCCGTGAGTGCGATCTCTCGTCAGGCCAACAGCTCGATAGTTCCCACGTCGCTGCACGGTATTAGCGGCGAAGGAGAGGCATTAGCATGCCCACCTCCTTGCTAAGCGAGAGCCCTCTGGGTCCAAAACCTTGTGCGGCGGACCCCAGCTGTCGCGAGAAGCGAGTTGCTCGCGCCGTTTACGAGTCTCGTCACGAATAGCCATAAAAACGGCCGTCCGGCCCCCACGCAGCAGCGGCATCGTCAGACGGGGTGAACGCTCACACAATCAGCGCGCGGCGCCGAGAAGCCTGCCAAAATCGGGACGCAGCCGCGAGTGAGCAGGTGAGTTGTGTGCGGCCGTGTGGAGCGCTCGCTCGCGCGGAGAGATCAAGACACGCGCGCCAAGGCACGCACCGACACAGAAGAGGCGAGCTTGCCAACGCTCCAATGGAGGATTAGGAGCGTACGGGCGCGTCTTGCAGCTCTCTACAGGATCAGATCGTGGACTTCATTTTTTATTTTTTTATTTTTTTTTTCCTTTGCCACCGAAACTACGATTGCTCGAATGTGGACGAGAGGTAGCGGGCAAATCATTCATGTTAATTTCCTTGGCAGGCGACGCGCGATTGTAATTACTGCGAAAGCTCCGACGTGGCCCCGTTAGACATGTCAGTTTGCGTTCAACGCCACCGCTCTGCACCGATGGCAAATATAGGAACACGGCACGTGACGGCGCTTGAGCGAGATACCCTGTTGTGGCAGGAATCGCGTTGCCGGTGAACTTTTGAGCCGAGGTGAGGTACGAACAAGGAACGAAAAAGGTATGGAACCTGCGCAATTCCGTGTCAAATTCAGCATGCTTTTTGACATAGCTCTATGCATATAAACAACTTCGTCGACTCGTTGTGGATGTGACTCTTTGGATGAACTCCTTGTAGATGCGACCAATGACCTCATTTTAATTCATAAAGCTTTCACAGTGAATGAATGGTCTCACTCTGATCCAAGTGGCAAACGCTCTCCACTGACTTAGTCCTCAGCTGATGGGCATGTTAGCCACTATAGATTCATTTAACTGATTTCCCAGTAACTTGTGCTGACTCTGCTGTGTACGGAACTCGTTTGCGCATAGCGAGCCCCAGCTGTTTCGTTGCAGGGCATTGAAAAGCTAAAGCACTTGAAAGAACTTATTCTGGCCTTTGCGTGTCACGATCGCAGCGATGTCGAAAAGTAGGAACCAGGGAAACACAACACATAGAACACCATAGCGCTTGCTCAAGCTTTTCAAGATGTACCAATTAAGCCTATCTTAAGTTCGAAGCACTTGAGGGGCCCGGGCTGTGGGCGTCTAATATGATGTCATGTCGTCGTGGTCGAGCACAAAAACAAGAGCTACCGAAAACTAGCGTCTCGTTCACTTGGTATTTACCAACATTGACCTGGAAGGGTACGAATGCTTGACTAACCTGACTGGTAGGTCATGACATCAATAACATCGCATGCTCGTCAGTTACGTCACAATTAACATTAATAAAATCACGTGTGGCGCATACCCGCATTGGATATGCGGGTATATGAGCCAGGGATATGCGGGAATACGTAGAAACTCGTGAAAATCGCTTCCGAAACGCCAGTCTGGTGCCAGCGCAGCGCAAGAGAGGGCGCCGCCACCCCACAACCGCTTGATTCCTCCTCACTTGTGCAAAAACAACACAAGAATAACATCAGGGTAACACCGACGCATCACTGCTTCGCACTTCCCCAGGTTTCACGGTAGTGGAGCTGCATTAGCGCTGGATTTGAACTACACAAGCGCAGAATTTGAGCAGAATTGGAGCTACATTAAGCGCAGGATTTGAGCAGGGTTTGAACTACACAATCGCAGGGCCTACACAATCGCAGGAATTTTTTCACCCTTCTGCACGCCACATGTTTCGAAGATTTGTTCATGTTGTTTGAAATTCTTGCAATTAGCAGTACAATTTAGACAAGGTCGTTATGAAGAATGAAATGAAGCACGTGCCACATGTTTCTTTCTGTCATTACCCCATGTTTCTTTCATTACCACATGTTTCATTACCACATGTCATTACCACATGTTTCTTTCTGTCATTTCCCAGTTTGGCACATCGAAGTTCTTTTAGTGTCATATTGATGCTGGCCAGCCTTCTTTAGCACCGTAACAGCACTTACGAAAAGCTATGTGAATACGAAACGATGGGCCTCATTCGCAAAGGCTTTTCACACGCGTAAGACCTGTTCGCTATTGGCCGGCCTCCTTCGTTAACATGTCAGACACCGCGAATCCCACCTGCTATTACGAACAGTTCTAGCGTATGGATGGAACATCTTTGTGAATACGGGCCCTAGTTTTTAGGATTGACGTTAGTTAACCTTCCACTACTTCCGTTCAACGACCGGCACGAAAGTATACACATGTTAAATTTTCAAATTAACTCTATGTCAACTCCCCGGTGGCTAACTTCACAAACAAACCAGCTTGGCATCTTTTATTTTCTCTTTTTTTTTCTATTGAAAAATATCCACATATGGTCTTCATGTGCGAACGGCAATAGTTTAAGCTGTTAAGGGCGCTTGTTTCACAGCTTTCACCTTCGCGGCGTTCAATTTTATCCAATCCCAAACCAACAAGTGTATTTCAACAGCACGACGAAAAGTAATGCATGCCTAAAAAGTGAGGCGCAAATAATAATAGTAATTGCACTTCGTGAAAAGGTTTGAGGCAATTTTCGTCCTTTTATGTAGTGCCTCAGCCACTGGTGCGCGATGCACTTGCAGTTCACGTCTGAATCTGAACGTGTATGGTGGAGATGTCGCGCTGCTTGGAGAGCATTTTAAGCACGTGATAAATGGCATCACGCAAGCAGAAGCAGTTCGCATCAAAAAAGCGGCGCATCTAGAAAGAGGGCAGCCAGACTTAGACCACTAAAAATTCCCCCCGACAACGCCACTACAGCTCAAGCCATCAGCTGCGATGTCCTTCGTATGGAAGAGCGTCTACCAATTTAGCAGTTACTTTTTTTTTTATTACGCCAATAGCTGAGCGCACCGAGGCTTACTTGGTTAGTTTTAGAAGATATAAATTCATTCAAACAATTTTGTGCTCTTTTCTTTCGAACGAGAAAGAAAGATTCCACAGAACTTCATCACGGATGAGTGGGAGGCGACGAATGTTTGCACCCAGGAAAGCATGGGCGCGAATTCCATCGTTTCATCTTTTTTCCAGAAAATGAAACAAGTTTGAAGGTACTAAGTTAGTGCATGTAGTTGTCCCGCTACTGCCTCCCTCGTCAAAAAACAACGCGAGCTCTCTTTCTTGTAAAATGAAATTAACGAACTCAAAACTGAGCCGAAGCTATCCGCGCATCGCTCGCTTCGAAAGCATGCTCAAAAAAAGAAAGAAAGAAAAAGAGGGGGGGGGGGGGGGGTATCGCTCTCCGAGAAGCCGTGGGCAAAGCCGAGGAAAATTGCACTGACCGAATCTCGCTTTTCAGCTCAGCCGCTGCGACCACGTTCTAACGCACGGAGACACGTTTTGACAAACCGGAGTGAAGCGTAGAGGGAGAAATAAGTCATAGAAAGAGAAGGAAACGAATAAGCCAAGAAACGACAACAAAAATATAAGGAGCGCTCCTGAGATTCAGGGCCGCGACGAGCAAACTAAGGGTGTTTAATTGCATTGCCAACAGACGCCACATGCTTTACGCAGAAGCACACCGAGCGGATCGCATTCGCCGGCAAACGCCTACAAAAGAAGAAAAAAAATGGAGAGAGAGAGAGAGAGATGGGTGAGGCTTAAGCTTGACAACAAAAGGACAGACGCGCGGCGCCGCTCTCCGCGAGCAACGAAAAATAAAGAATAAAGCGCAAAATAAAAGAATGAGCCCGTAGAAGGGAGATGAAAGGAAAGGGGAGCAGATTTCCTTTCACGCAGGCGCGCACAAAGCAGGCTAGAAAGAAGAGAGGTGGGAGGGGATGGGGGGAGTGGGACGTCGTCGTAGATCTGTCGCGACAGCGTGTACGGGTGTCCACGCAACCGCGAGTGAGTGAGAGGGTGAGTGAGCAAACGAGCGCGTTCAAGCAGCAGCGGCGGCGGTGGCAGCGGCGGTCTAAACGTTCAGTCGCTGTAATACCGTGCAGCAATTCGGAGACCACAAGGAGCCGCTGGTCGATCACCGATGCGAGCATATGTTTCTCCGTCCAGGAGACCGCATTGTCTGCTCGGTCAAGAACAACGCACAGGCGGCGGTTCAGAGTGCGCGCGTTTCTCAGTACGAGCTAGGCCGTATCGTCTGCTTTGTCGAGAAGAGAGAGATAAACATATATTGCGCATAAATCACAGAGACCCGCAGGGGCTGTGCGCGTGAGTGGAGCTGGACCTGATGAGCCAGGGCCACCCGGCGCGCTCTCCGAATCAGACCGAGCTGGCCCCGCGACTCAACGTTGGGCAGCAAGGGTATGGTAGGCTGTGCTAGGGTAGGGTGAGGGCTACGGATGAAGGTTGTGGAGTGTAGGCCCGCCCACGTGGCGAGAAAGCAGCAAGCAAACGACGCCGCTCGATGCATGCTCGCGAATCGCTTGCAGTCAACTGATAGGTGTTTTATGTGTATCTTTGATGAGCACTTTTCATTGCAGTTCATATACATTCAAGCCTCCGTAATCTTCTTGTCCGTGTCTTCAACACTGACGATCAATATGAACGTAAGTTTGACTCCGTAACGAGAGTCATAGAACTACATGGCCCTGGTAACAGTTATTTGTCAAAAACGCCAATGATGATCAGTTAGATAGCAGGGACGTCACAGCGCCATGCAACAATTCATGTGGCAGCTCGGTGCTTCATCTACTGCACAGCTGCCTTCCCTCATGCTACTATTGTAGTTTCTTAGTCAAACACAAGTTTCTTGAGTACTTTTTATAATAGATCAACAGCGGTCTAACAAGCGATATCTGTGAAGCCAACGTTTCGACGTGTGGACGACTCCTTGTTTTATTGTCGAAATGTTGGCTTCCTCGACATGCCTTGTTCGGCCATTACTTATCACTTCAGCCTCCATCCTCCTGGGAATATCTGTCTCGTTTGGATTATTATAATAGAGACTTTCCCAAATACGGTCTATTGTGACTACGTCTGAATCTTTCACTCATGCAGTCGTCCAGCGCAGCTGCTGTAGCAGCGCTCGTGAAAAAATTATCGTCAGTCTTGGAAGCGGAGAGCATCAGTAACGTTTTCAAAAACCCACTATAACTGTGCTCAGGGGCAGCTCCAGTCATGATCCACGAAGGCCTTGTCGTACTGGCAAAATGTGTACGACAGTGAAATCATTGAGGCCTTACACCTGGGTCAGGTCGCGGTAGCAGTGCTGTCGAAAGCAGTCAGCTTTATAGCGATGACCTGCATGTGGCTCTACTTGAGAGCGAGGGATTTTAATAGTGCGCAAATACAGAACTTGAAACGTGAGGACAAGACAGTGACAGGAGGACGTGGTCGAGTGCTTGTCCGTGTTCTCCCTCTTGTCCCCTCGCTTCAAGTTCAGTATTTTCTGACAAGGCCAGCACCGGGGAAACCTCGTTTCGCTGTTTTCGAAATGGGTTCACTTGCGGTCTCCAACATATACAGAGATCAGCAGCGTATTAGTACAGAGAGCAGGCACCATAAGCACAGAACAGGTGACAAGAGAGATAGAGAGAATAAACGTTTAATGATCTGGACCTGTGAGAAAGAGTGCTTATTTTTTCAACCAAGGGTGGGTAGCTTTCGCACTCCAGGTACTCATTGGCAGCAGTTGCTGCTTCTCTAGCCTGGTTCACCAGCTTGCACTGGTCCTTCAAGTACGGGATCACGAGCGTGGCTTCCCATGGTTATTGACGGTCCTCTTCTGTGCTTATGTCTTCGGTTCTTCTTTTTCCGTCTTCATTGCTTTGATTGTTGGGTTCGGGAAGGTTAGGACAACCTATCCCCTTGTCACGAAGGATGTCCGGTGCCCCGCAGGACCGGTAGAGGTATGGGAATTAGATTGGGAGCATTCTATTCACTATGATGCCGCGTACGTAGGAATTTGTTTGGAGACGCCCCAGAGCGACTGTCCATCTTTTCTCTGTTTATGGGGTGCGGTAAGGGGTATACTCTTCTTTCCAATTTATAATGCTGCAGGAAATCCGTATATTTCTGGGGAATAGCCTCCGACCCGTCGCCTTTCGGAACCTCTCTGGCAGGAATGCCCGGCTTGTATGATCTCGGGCTGCAGCGTGTGCTGCTTCGTTTCCCGCCAGTGACTCGTGGCCAGGGGTCCAGACGACGTAGGTCTCGGGGACTTTTGTGCATTTCGATACTTCGTGTTGCAGAGCTTTGATAGATATGCTGTTCTTTTTTTCAATTACGACACGCGGATTGCGAGTCGCTCAGTATTGTGGCATTTTCGGTGCACATGGAGATGGCCAGTGCTATCGCTACCTCTTCGGCCATGTCTTGATCTCTTGCGAGGGTTGTGGCAGTGGCCTTTTATTCGCCATGGATATTAACTGCGCTTATTGCGAAATAAGTTATCCTTGGATAGTCTGCCGCATCCGTGTATCTTGTGATAGGGTCTGCAAAGCATTTCTTGTGGACTGCTCGTGGTCTTGTCCATCTTTCATTGTGAAAGTTTGGATGTATATTTTGGGGTACTTCTACCACTGATATTGAATCTCGTATATGCTTTGGGAGTCTGTATTTGTCGTTCGATCACGCAGTTGTCTATGCATCGTAACCTAGCAGAAGTAGCACGCTTCTGCCAGTGGGAGTCGATTTGAGTATTTTATTATGGCTTGTTTTGGGCACTTCTGACAGTTCTTCCCACGTGTATTTTGGAGACCGAGTGTGGATAACGGTCCCGTAAATGCCTTTTCTGGAATTACCAATGTACTCTTGGTCACTTTCGTAATCCTAATGTTTAGTTTCTCAATTTCTCCATTCTTCAGGGTCATATAGGGGGTGCCATACGTGACCTGGCTCGTGATGAGCGCCTGTACGATACGCAGCGTGTCTTTGAGGCCATGTCTTTGGCTTCCAACTCGCCTAATGGGGTGCGTCAATCGGGTCACCGATATTTGAAGTTTGGGGAGTGCCGCGGCTCCCGACCTGTCTTATGTATGACGAGGTCAAGGATTCACAACGACTCCACTCGTGGTATTTCAATTCCGTTAAGTGTAAGGCTCGAGTGGGGTTGCTCGTAGGCTACAGCCTCGAGTTCTCACAGTTGGGCAGTTTTTCCAGTTTGCAGTTTGCAGTTTTTGTGGGGCGCATTGTAGCCCGCATTTCTTCAAGTAACTTTCCATGTGATTTACTGCCTCCTGTAATGCGTTCTTTTGTTGGCCCGTAGATGGTGCTTTGGTCCACAGTGTCATATTGTCCGCACAGAAGGCGAGACTGAGCCCTTCTATTTCCTTTGGCTCTTTGGGCAATTGCATCATTGCGATGTTGAAGAGCAAATGCGAGGTGACAAAAAACAAAAGGTGTTTAATGGAAGATAAACATATCTCTATTGGTGAGCAGCGCGTCTTTGCACGTAATTAACCATCAATCATTCCAAGTTTGTGGGGTGCTACACGTGCCGTTTGGCCAATGCAAGTGATTGACGACGCACGCTTGGAGTGATCCATCAGTGCCGAAAAAGGGACGAATCCCGCCCGAGTGAATTATAATTCCGCGCCGCGCATCCTACCCAATTAGTCAAGTCATTCTAGGGTGTGTGCTTTCATTTGTGTTCTGTATTATTTTTTTAGATTTTTTGTTTTTGTTTTTAGGGTAGGAGCCACCCCCCTTGCCCTAACAACAAGAAAGGTGGTGCTGGAAGAGGTTTAAAAAAATGTTTATTTTGTCCTGACTCTCTAAACGCTAACATCTGCACATACCAAGTTCACATAGTTTAAATACATAGCTGGACAAATTAACCCGGGGAAACGAAAGTGCGAACTTCAATATCTAATGGCATAATCAATACAAAATAAAAATACAATATCGGCTGGCAAAATCAATAAAAATCAAAGTACTCATAAAATGGACTGTCACAGGTTTCCATCAGGAAAAAAATAAAAAGACACTGTTATACCGATCATAGTTACTATCCCTTCTGGGATTTGATTGCAATCCCTGATTGTGTTCCTTTAAAAAAATGGATTTGGCAAAACTAAAGGTTTTGAAGGAGTATACTGGCACTTTTTTCGTGTGCTGACGACGCGTCGAAAGACATGTTACTCTGTTTTGTCAATCGCCGTTTTATTGTAATATATGCTGTCAAAAATTTTAATCTAAGTTTCCGTCTTCTAATTTGTAGCGTTTCCAATCGTATCGCAGCCTTTATTTCTGAGATGCTGGCAAAGGTATCATAATTATTGCTCCCGAATCGGACTGCCTGGTTTTCTCAGTCTCGTCCCAGTATTGTCCCAGACAAAGCATGCATAGTCAAGCATTGAACGCTTGACTACGCATTTAAATATTCTGCGAGTAAAGAAAAACATTTTGCCAGCCTTTGACACCATTTGATCGATGTGCCTGCTTAAACTAAAAGATTCCGTCAAATAAATTCCCAGGTACTTACATTCCAATACATCTGTTACTGCTACACCGTTGATGCTGTATGTACAGTGAAATTTAGGAAAATGTTTCATAAAACTAACATGATTACACTTGAGATATTTACACACATATGCCAAATATCACACCAACGAACTACCGTATTTAAACCACTCTGAAGTAATTCAGCTCAGCTATTGAAATAATTTCTCGATTAATTCTCGAGCACAGTAATCTGCGAACAATTATATCTGAGATTGCATATTATCTACTATGTCGTTTATTAAATGGAAAATGAGACATCCAATCAAATCTAGACCAAAAATAAGATCAGACCCAGGACGCTACTCTGGGGCACATCAGAAGTCATACTTACGTACGATGGCTTTTCTGCATTTAAAACGACACGCTGTTTACGACTACTTAAATAATACCGAATTCAAATTTGTACTTTTTTACTTTATGTTTAAGGAAGCGAGTTTAATGTGTAATAGTTTTTGTGGACCGGTGTCGAGTGCTTTACAGGAATTAAGAAATGGAGCATCAACAAAATTGTTGTTGTCAAACGCTTTTAAGTATGTCATGTTGAAATCTGTTGCGACTCGGGATCCGGGACGAGAGATTGAGTCTTGAAGCAGGCGAAGAGGAGACGAAAGCTTTATACAATATGTACAAATATGTACAGATATAGCAGGAATAGCAGGTAATAGCTGGTAATAGCTGCCCTTAGCTGGGGATCGCTGGTCAAAGCAGTAAGAGCTGGTAAGAGCGCACCAGACCGACGGGGCGGCCGGTGGCGACTCTCTCTTTAACAATGGGCCGGTTCCTCCTTAAATCCCCTTGGCGGCGGCTCCTCGTCGACAGGAGGAAGAGGGGACGGTTGCTGACGTCACTCGCGTCGCATTGTGTCGTCGCGTCCCCCTGGCGACTCGTCGACAGGACCCCGAGGTGGCGATGATGGCCGGGGCTGCTTGCACGTCGGCAGGACACAGACGGGGCAGTTGCCGAGGTCCCCCCGCGCCGTATTGTGTCGTCGCTTCCCCTTGGCGACTCGTTGACCGGATCAAGACGGTTGCTGAGGCACCCGCGTCGCATTGTGTCGCCGCGTCCCGTTGGCGACTAGTCGGCAGGACCTAGAGGGACGGGTGGCGATGATGGCAGGTGCTATGGCACAACAGCACCCCCGCCGCCAGACAATGCATCCAGAGGTCGAGCTGTCCGACGCAGCTCGGAAGATTGGATGCGCCGGTTGGGCGACGTCCAGGATGGTCTGGAGGTATGGGCTCTGCCGCTTTTCCCGCCGGTGGTCTTTTCTGCTGCTCGGTCCTGATAATGTCCACTGGAACGACCAAGAATCAACAACGCCAAACCACTCCGGCCAAAGCAAGCACCCTCCGAATGCTCTCCAAACCGCCAGACCAAAATCATCGAACAAAGCATTTTCCCAGATCTGGCTACGCTAAACAAAACAAAACATCAACAAAAAATTCCCGAACAACACGAGACACGTATCTGAGAGAGAAATTCGAGATACGGACCTCTTTTTTTTTTCTTTAATTGACAATGCGTGAGGGTTATAATCAAATCAGAATTGCTTTGTAAGCGATTCTTAACCGTAATGCAAGCAGGTTGGCAAATATCAAGGTTGCCGAAGATGACTTAATTTTGCCCCCGAAAGCCGTGACGCAAAGGCTGAGCGCCGCTAATCTTTGCGCTTGGGCGCCACTTCGCAAAAGTGCTTAATGAAATCCGACAACTGTCACCGCATAAAGAAATAGCCCTCCACTTAGTGCTGTCAAAATGCGCTCGGCAAAACGAGCACCACATTTATAAAGCACAGAAGCGGTGCTAACAAAAAAACAAAGAAAAAAAAAATACTAAAACTCACACTAACGACATGAAAGCAAAGGTGAACACTGACACTAACTAATGCGTACAATACAAAACAAATCACAATTAAAATTACGCATTTAGGCTTTGTCTCGCCTAGGTAAACGTAATAACAACAAAACGTGAAAACATTGACGTCTTCTCTACTCGAGAGTTCAGAAATCAGGCCTCAGTAAATTAATCATTAACAAACTAAAACAATGTCGGTGTGTCGCGAACAAAAGGGACCAGAGCATAAAATGTGCTCTCCTTGGCATCGCAACTTTTCATACGCTCAACACGCGACTGAACTTGAACGCAAAGAAGAATAAAAATGAATACTAAAGGACAAATAACAGAAGGTGCTTTCAAAATGCCTTGGCTTTCAAAATGCGTGGTGTTCGCAAACACGCCCTTTCAGACGCGCTCGAGCGGGTCGCCCATTCTCGGCTCTACTCGTTGTCCACTCGCGACACCAAAACCAAGCTGATATGTCCGAAGCACCTGCGACTTTCGACCCGTGGCCTCCAAATACTGCGACAGTGACACATTCACGGACCCGCGTGCACGCTGTCCCTTTGACCGCTGGGCAGTCGCCTGTCTTTCCCCCAGGAAGGGAGTGGCAATTAAAGCAGACTATCAAGCATACCAAATGCGTCGCTACGTTCCTCTGCTTACAACTCCTTGACATCGCTGTGAACCGGCGGCATTTGCGGCGTCTGAATTTCCGAGAAATCCTGCCTTTACAGATGCGCGTCACGCCTATTATAGATCGCAGCAGCCGCCTAAGCCTCGGGTTCACCCTACTGCGCTTTTTACCAACGTGTTGGCGCTTGGCGCGCTTGACCCGGCTCGTATCGCCGCCCGAGTCCGACTTTCTCGGCTTGCGCCTTCGTCGTTTGCCCTCGGCGCGGCTCACAGGGCTCGTGGTCTCGGCACGCGTACTCGTAGGTACGCTGCCCTCTCTTCGCAGCGATATCGCTCCGTGCGGCAAAACCAAGCTAGGCTCGTGGTCGTCGCTAGATGTCTGTGCCTTTGACAGAACATGACTGCATCCGACGCCATCTGCGCTAGCCGGCTCGCCCTGAGGTCTCTCCTCAACTGACCGAATTTTATCACTGCTATCGAGATCAAAGGGGCCACTGTCGGCCATTGTTTGCAAAGCGGCCTCTCTAGACGGCGAAACAACAGTGTGTTCGCGCTCATCACTTAGCGCGGGCAAAATTGGCGCCACAGCATTTCCAATACATTCCGAACTAGCAGCCATCTCAATGGGCGGTCTGTCCTCGTCAAGCTCGGCATTGTCGCTATCAACCCGGCCTTCGCAGTCGGCCTGACTTAAAGCATCAAAATGCCTCAACAGTGCCATCTTTCCCTCATCATAGTGCCGATTCTCTGCATCAAGCAGGTGTTCCAGAACACACGAGAGTCTACGAGGAAGCAACAGGATCAACCGCTCGGACCAGAGGTCCCGGTTGACACCTTCTTTCTCGCAAACCTTTTCAAAGTCCGCAAGAAAAGTAACAATGCTATCGCCCGCCTTGAAACTACAAAGATGGTATCGCGCTGTGCGCCATATCCATGTTTGATTCTGTCGACGGCTCTCTCGTCTTGCCCTTTCCTCGGGACTTACGTGCTCTTTCGCTTCAAGCTCGCGCCTCTCACGTCGCTCGCGTTCCTTTGCCTCCAGCTTTCGCTCAACAATCATCTCCCAAGCCTCTTCGGCTTCCTCGGTCGTCACGTCCTCCGCTCGCATCACGTCGAGAATCGCTTTCCTTGCTTTTTCGGAGCCGGCGGAAATGCCCAACTCCTCGCAAATTTGAATGAGGTCCTGAACTTGGAATTCCTCCATCGCGATCTCGTTCCTCGTGTTGCTTGCCCACTAAATTTACCCTTACCTTAAACTAGAATGGACTATTGAAGGAAGGTAAATTCGTAATGCTAGCTTACCAAAACAACAAAACTCTACTAACATCTGCCTGTGCTAGAGAGGTCTGGCGACCAGAAAAGCAAACATCGGGCACTCACCCAGCCAAAGTGGTTGACGCCGGTCGATCTGGTAGCTGCCATCGAGCGGTGTAGCAGGCGTCTTCGCTCCTCGTATCTCGCAGCTTGCCATCTGCTGTTCAGATACTGGTTCGCCAATCCCATAGCTGCCATCCACTGTTGCGACTCGGGATCCGGGACGAGAGATTGAGTCTTGAAGCAGGCGAAGAGGAGACGAAAGCTTTATACAATATGTACAAATATGTACAGATATAGCAGGAATAGCAGGTAATAGCTGGTAATAGCTGCCCTTAGCTGGGGATCGCTGGTCAAAGCAGTAAGAGCTGGTAAGAGCGCACCAGACCGACGGGGCGGCCGGTGGCGACTCTCTCTTTAACAATGGGCCGGTTCCTCCTTAAATCCCCTTGGCGGCGGCTCCTCGTCGACAGGAGGAAGAGGGGACGGTTGCTGACGTCACTCGCGTCGCATTGTGTCGTCGCGTCCCCCTGGCGACTCGTCGACAGGACCCCGGGGTGGCGATGATGGCCGGGGCTGCTTGCACGTCGGCAGGACACAGACGGGGCAGTTGCCGAGGTCCCCCGCGCCGTATTGTGTCGTCGCTTCCCCTTGGCGACTCGTTGACCGGATCAAGACGGTTGCTGAGGCACCCGCGTCGCATTGTGTCGCCGCGTCCCGTTGGCGACTAGTCGGCAGGACCTAGAGGGACGGGTGGCGATGATGGCAGGTGCTATGGCACAACAAATCCTACAAGCTGCGGAATGCATGAGCGACCCCGCCGCAATCAGTGCTGGGAGTTAGCAAAAAAATTAATAGATTCAAGTTCTTTAAACGATGCGCTGTAAAATACATGGTCTAATAATATGCAACAAATTGAGATTAAGGATATAGGATGGTTATACTGTACTAGTTTTTTACTACCAGACTTATGCACAGGGGCGATGTTTGCTGTCTTCCACTCATTTGTAACCTCAGTTTCAAGAGACAATTTGTGCATAACGCATAAGTATGGAGAAACAATAACGTGGTTAAGTACATAGGATGATATCCCGTCTAACCCTGTAGTCTTGTATAGGTTTCTAGACCACACAGCAAACGATCCATGCCGGTATGGTCGAACTCGATATCAGCTATTTCATAACCCAGTTTCTTAGGAGATAATGCTGAAGAGCCTCGAGTCCACTTAGTAAATGCCAACTGAAGATAACTGTTAAATGGTTGTGCTTTTTCTATATCGTCCGTTATGACTTTGTCTGCAGTTATTACATATGGAATAGCTGCGACATCTTTTGTGACTTTTTTTGCATATTTCTAATATAATTTTGGATTATGCTTAAGGTCACTCTTAAACTCGGGAAAAAATAATGTTCTGCTTGCCTTTGTTTTGCAAGTACTTCCAACTGCAATTCGAATTTATTTATTTATTTCGGGCAAAACATTCAGGCTATAAGAGGTCAACATCAGTCGTGGCATTCAGAATGCTGCACGATTTTTTGGGTTAGGGAGCGCGGTGTTTTGCGGCGGAACGAACGGAACGGCAGCAACACCTGGCAGCAGCAAGGACCTTATGTGTCACTCAAATTTGCCCCGCCTAGCGGGCACGGGTTCATTGATTGGGGTTCTACCTGAGGTGTCTGGTAGGAGCCGAGCGCGCGTGTGCAGCCGAGCCGCGACATCGTCGGCGCTGTCGGCGAGCGACAACCCGACGAACACGCCTGCTCGCACCGCGTTTCTCCACGAAAGCGTCTCGATCGGCAGCTCCCCCCTCCAAGTGGTGAAAACATTCGCACCGCCCACTTTCTCTTTTTGCAGGAGGACATGGCCGACGCCTTACGAACCGTGGCGGTGGTCGCAGCCGCATTGCTCGGTGAGCCGCCATTGAAGCAGCATTTCCTTTAGGAGCACAGCTCATATAGGCGAAGATGGGAAAGACCGCATGCCTATACGAAATGTTGCGCCACAACAAGGTTCAGAAATGTTACCGTCGCCACTAAGTTAAAGGAGGGTCTGTTTCTTTACCGCAGGTTATTTTAGCAAAGGTTACCATCAAATTTTTAATCTGTAGGTGCCCAAAAATGGTTAAAATATGCCTCTTTAGTGAATATTACCGAGCTAATAGTAAATTGGGCGCTTTGACGCTTATCTCCATCGCTAACAATAATCGTTAACATTCTTGCAGTCATGTCCTTTCTATAACGCTGTTCCTTGAGTACTTTCAGGTTACGAAAGGCATGCGCGTGCAACTATATATGACATATCGTTCCTGACAGGAAAGTGTCGAGAATAGAGTACTGAATACGAAGGAAGTGTACGCAAGATTGGTGACCATTATCGACGGGGACAAGATAGGCCCCAAATGACGTAAATGTTTTTTACTGTCTCTCATAGCAAGCGGCGCTCGAGCATGTCACCATTAAGCGGCGACCAAATGAAACGCATTCCGGCGTATATTATAGTCGTGAAAACATACATCGTCGGGGCCGCGTTGACCGCTTTCTAAAGCAGGGGAAAACGCATTCCGTATGATTAGTGGCTCAAACTGAAATAGCCTGCCAGTGATAGGGGGTTACGTAGAACTCCATATTGAAGTTGCTAGAGGGAATTCTGGCGCTTATATCGTTCAGCTAACATGAAAATGTTAGTTAGTACATGGATTTATCTAGTCTTCGTGCTGGTGCCTTCGAGCGTTCTTGTGACGTCATTTATTATATCTTATCCTTGTAAATTTTCTACCCCTCGTAGTATCATAAACACGATAAGACTCGGCGCAACTAAGGAATCATGGCGAATTGTTGCATTTATAAGCCAATATTTTGTTGGAAATAATCAATTTGCAAGGTCACGAAGTCGTTTGAAGCCATAAGGACGTATTGTAAGCAAATCAATGCACTGTTAATCATTCCCGCGCTGGGGTGCTATTCTGGACCTTGTAAAATTCCACCATATCGTCAAATTCTTTGATGGTGGCATTTTCAGCCAATCAGAGAGGCTGCAGCAGCCCTATGGACCAGCCAGAGTTGATGAAACCACGAATTCGACAATGTGGCTGAATTTGCAATATCCAGAATAGCACTTCTAGTTGAGCTGCCATACTACCAAGAGAAGGGAAGCGCAGTCGAGGACGGCAGAAAACTAGGTGGGGTGATGAAGTTAGGAAATTTGTAGGCGCAAGCTGGAATCAGCTAGCGCAAGACAGGGGTATAATTGGAGATCACTGCAGGGAGAGGCTTTCATCCTGCAGTGGACATAAATATAGGCTGATGATGATGATGACTATATAGCTACACTATAAGGTCCCGTAGGCACTATCACTAGAGTTCCCTCTAGTAATTTTGGTTATGAAAGTCTGTGATGGTACTCTCTTAGGAAAAACATATCATTGGCAAGTTATTACGACAACGATAGCAGGTAAAGTTTGACATGGAGACTCAAAGGGGGCCAGGGACTGTACTCTCGGTCGATTTCACTTTATGGGACACTCTCAGTTCTGCGTGACGTAACGTCGAGAAACAACACCTCGAAATTCGTGCACGGGCATCCAGTGCTACTACAGCTTATCCAATAAATGCGCATGCGCACTCGTTAGGTATTCCTTTCAGTGCACAGAAAGGGTTATCCTTGAAAGTGATCGACTGAGAATACGAAACCAGTCTCCTTGAGAAATGTTGGACTTACGCGCCCTATATCGGCCACTTTCTTCAACAAAGGAGAATAAAAAAAATTCTGAGGTTTTACGTTTCAAAACCACGATCGCATTATGAGACAGACTGTAGTGGGGGACTCCGGGTTAATCTTGACCATCTGGGGTTCTTTATTATGCACCCAATGCACGGTACACGGGCGTTTTTTGCATTTCGCCCCCATCGAAATGCAGTCACTGCGGCCGGGATTGGATACCGCAAACTCGTACTTAGCAACGCCGTAGCCAAAGTAGAATAAAGTTACGCGGTTTGGAATGCTGACAATAGTGAAACACTCTGGGGCCCTATTCTGAAACGTTCCACTTCGGGGAAATTTCTTTTTCGCTTTCAGGCACGCGATGATTGGCTGTTTAAGCAAAATTGGATGAGCTGATTGGATGATTGAGCCCAACGTCATTCAATTTTGCTCAAGCAGCCAATCAGTGCGCGCCTGAAAGCGAAAAAAAAATTTTCGCCGAAGTGGAACGTTTCAGAATACGACCACTGTACGCATATCGGCAAAAACATTTTAAAAAAATTTAAAAGCGAGCAAAATGTAATTATGGCAGAGTAGAAAATACCACGCTGCCTCTAATAATTGTTTGTTTACACAAGCACTTCGCAACGCATTTACGTCGGTTACAATGTGTTTATATAATGTTGCGATGATTAGATTGCTCATTCAGTGAACATATTTTCTGCCAGGTGTTTCAGGTCTATCTATTTTTCCCCGCAGGAGAAATTTGGCTGCGCTAAGAAAGGAAAACTTGATTTTTCACTGTCACCCATAGCATTGCAGCACTTGCAACGCCAAACTCTCCTTCTCGAAACATGCGCAAGTGGCTTCTTTCATCGCATATGCCTGTTTATTTAGAATCTGCTTGCGGGAACTTAGGCAGAATTCACAAAGTTCTTTGTTCTTAAGAACTATGTGTCATTGACCGGAAACATTTGCTAATCATGCCTCCAAAATTACGACTGGCTGGCACCTACTCTTAAGAACAGTTACAGCGTAAAATCCCTGTTTTTGTTGTGTGTGTAAATACCATCGTGCAGTTCGTTGACCCAACCCGGATGATTACAGCGTTGATAAATTTTGTCGTGATACATTATGCAGGGTCACTCAACGTGCAAAAAAAAAATTTCTCAAAGGTCCATACACGAAGCATTCTTGTTCTCTTTCTTTACAACCTATTTAATTTTCTCTTAACAGCAATGCTTGCAGAAGCCTCTGGTGAGTACATTGATACCATGTCTGCATTTTATTTAATTCCGCACTACTTGTGGGGGTCCTTTAAAAGCTAGTCGGCCTCCTGTGTATACAGTGACACCCTAGGAACCTTATACGTTCTATGAATAATTAACTGCCGCGCTATTGAGAAATGGAAGTTTGAATAGCACCACCACGTAAGATTGCACTATCTACGTTGAATGCACAACTTAACAGTTAACGGGGGTGCATTTTTCCTCCCCGAGTTTGTTTTTCTCTTGCTCGCAGTTATTTTTTCGTAGACTTAGTATGCTTGTGTGTGTGATACGTGTGTGCGTATTTCTCAACTGTGTATTGTGATAGCCGACTCTAATGGTATCCTGCTTCCCACCGTTGTGCAGTTATTAAACCACATCAAATAAAAGAACAGCCACGCGGCAATGCGTAAAAAATCTACGTCTTTCCTACCACTGAAGCGATGACATCAGTCCTGGCTATTGGCGTAGCAAGAAGTTGTCAGGTCACCAGGATTTGGGAATGAATTCGTGAACTGAAGCCGCTCTCCAGTGCCCTTCCTGCACGCCACGTGGAATAATTCTGTGCGTGTTTGCGTTGAGAGTTGCTGAGCAACCAGCGTATTACATCAATACGATTAGCACCACGAGAAACTGAAACACGTGCGTTGTGTGTTTGCAAGCAACACGCAACTAAATCAGTGCTTGCACGGGTACTGCAGTGTAAGGCCAGTGCACTGTACATTTATGCATCTACTACGTTAGCAATCCTTTCGATTCACCAATGTTCATGTGGCAAACTCTGCAAACAAACCAGACACATTGGTCATATAGACAGCTAGGGACGTGTGCACTTCCGATCGCTTTTCTACCGACCTTTTTTAACAGCGCAGCTGTTGTAGGTCGCGGCTGCCCGTCCGTCCGTCCGTCTGACCGCAGGCGTCACGCAGGTCACGTGACCAGCAGAGGAGGAGACGTGCTGGGGGAGGAGGCGACCAATGAGAGGCCGCGCTGAGCGCGAGGAGGAGAGACGATGGGTATAAGAGGTGTTTCTGTGTGGCGCGCCCATTCGGATAACGTGCAACGCGCAGAGCTGCTGCCGACGCCTTCCGCGTTTCCTCGCGTTCGCGCCGAACGCGCGCGGTGTCCGTGACTGCAGCCGATGCCTCTGGCGGCGGCTCGGCAGGTTTCGACCAGAGAACTGGCCACTCGTCGAGTAGTGTCGGAAGTCACTGCCTCTTCTCGCCTCGCAATGTTTCAATATAAGTTCGTGTTGTGGGTCTGCGTTTACTTGTGTTTATGCAATTGCATCACGTGCAACACATGCACATGTAACACTCGTAACACTCGCTGTAACTAACACAGCTTCGCTGTTCGACCATCTTCCTTGAGTGGAAGGGAGGTATAATTGTTTATTACATTCGATAACAAGTCATACTTTGCGTTTGCGCTGGTTCATAAAGCCTCTTTTCTGGAGCCTATTATGTGTCATGTGGGCCTCCGAGATATGTAATAACGCAAAATTGTACTTCTGATAGCAAATTATACCTAGCATTAGCGCTGGCTCGTGCCATCTTGTCTGTCTGTGTGCTGTACGTCTAATCACGCAATATACAAGAAAAAGGAACGGGAAAAGGTGCGAAGGTGTGCACTTAGATTTCAAAGGCAACAGCCGTCATTCGCGGTATGCCCTCTAGACGGCGCCTCTATAAACACGCCGCAGCAAACACAGAGGTACCAAGGCGCGTAGTATCTGCACTTTGCTCTGGAGTGGCGACTCATGCGCAAGAGCAGCTACGTCAGCCCCATGTCTAAGATAGCCCTGGACTCGCTAGATAATCTCTTTCAGTCACTGTTGTACATGAAAATCCTCCCCTTACTTTATTTTAGAACTCACTTTGATGTATACCTGACTTTGTATGTCTTAGGCACGCACCCATACAAGAGTACTAAGTTCGTAACTGGGCAAGGAATTGGTCCAATTATGTACTCTATTTATCTGATTCGCTTAGTTTGCCACATCCTAACGCCCCGAGCAATCCAAACACATTACGTAAGCCTTCTTTCATTTGATACGTCACGATAATTCAGCACGTTTACTAAGAAAGCGTTAAATTGGGGAAATTCAAATGTATTCGTACGCCACTTAGAAACGCCCGCAAAAGAAATCTCCAAGCCCAACACTCCTTTTTCTCTTTCTCTTTTTCTTTCTTCTTTGGTTCTTTTTTTTTATTCATTCTTTTTCTTGCTGTCATAAAACGCAGGCTTCCTACCAGCACAGTGTTCGACGACGAGTACACGTCATGCAACAATTATTTCGCAGAACTGATCACGAAATATGATCTTACACCACCATTTCTTGAATATCTCGTATACTTTCCCTGAAGCACCACACACACCTTTTCGCTGAAAGAGCCGCTCTAAAAGCCACACACGCAACAAATAAAAACAAGAAAATGAGCCGGCGCCTCAGATTTTCTCAACGGCACATCTTCCAGGTGTGAATAGCCCATTAGTAACGCATTGACGATATCTTGTATGCGCACCCGTTTCTCGGGAATGACCACCGCCAAAGAACGGCTTCCGTCGGCTCAATGCCGCTCGATCGCGTGCGGCTAGCAGAAGGCAGCGTCATGCCCATCGCCTTCGAGGCCGCGTCGTTATTACATCCATCGCACCTGACGATCCGACCAATGATTCACCGTCATAAACAGGGCGACCGCAACTTGCGACAGGCTCTGCGATGCCTCTTTTGCCATCCCTCTGTATGGCACCCATTTCGCGAAAACGGCGATAATTAACGATCACGGTCGCCTTTCACGCCTCGAATACCTCGTTAGCAACGTGGTGCTAGAAGAACAGTCGGGACACCCAGAAAAGAGAGAGAGAGAGAGAGAGTGTGTGTGTGTGTGTGTGTGTGTGTGTGTGTGTGTGTGTGTGTGTGTGTGTGTGTGTGTGTGTGTGTGTGTGTGTGTGTGTGTGTGTGTGTGTGTGTGTGTGTGTGTGTGTGTGTGTGTGTGTGTGTGTGTGTGTGTGTGTGTGTGTGTGTGTGTGTGTGTGTGTGTGTGTGTGTGTGTGTGTGTGTGTGTGTGTGTGTGTGTGTGTGTGTGTGTGTGTGTGTGTGTGTGTGTGTGTGTGTGTGTGTGTGTGTGTGTGTGTGTGTGTGTGTGTGTGTGTGTGTGTGTGTGTGTGTGTGTGTGTGTGTGTGTGTGTGTGTGTGTGTGTGTGTGTGTGTGTGTGTGTGTGTGTGTGTGTGTGTGTGTGTGTGTGTGTGTGTGTGTGTGTGTGTGTGTGTGTTGTGTGTGTGTGTGTGTGTGTGTGTGTGTGTGTGTGTGTGTGTGTGTGTGTGTGTGGGGGGGGGGGGGGGGGGGGGGGGAGAGTGCATTTTCGTGGTAGCTCGTAAACCTAGCTTTACCAACGAATGCCGAAGGAAACGCAGCCTGAGGCATCGGTGTGCCAAGTGGCGTAGGGACCATGTTGAGGCCAAAAAGGAAACGCTGGCCTAACTAAACCACGTACTGATCATGTCGATTGCAAAAGGAAAAGTAACTTGTTAGCAGTACAGACTGATGCAATCTCCATATATCTATGAATACAAAACCATGCGGGAAAAGGTGTAGTCCACGACATTGGGAGAACGACTGTCTGGTCCGTAATCGTGGACGTACCAGAAGCGCCAACACAGTTGAGCTCTTCCGAAAAGCGAAAGAAAACGAGATATGAGCTCATTTGGCCTAATGAAGGAAATGCGAGTCGCGTCTTTTTGGCGCGACAGTTATTGACATTATGTGTCTTATTTTTACATCCTCTGCCCATTATACGATTTCTCTGGAAAGCAGTTCTTCGAAGCTGGAAGGACAGCGCGTAATCAGGGTGTTATGTTTTATTATTATTATTGTCTCGGTGCCAATCTTTCGTACAACTACTAGACAACCGGCATATAGCGCCAGCTCTGCTTTTTCGTTACTAGTTTTAATCTCGTCCGTTCATTAGCACTTGCCTAGTTGCGGATAGGCTGTCTCAGTTCAGTTGTGCATGAATTATATGCGTGAAGTTGTCTGAGGTGTCTAATAGTCGCGATATAGCTAGCATGCCAGACGACATTCTGCGATTCCTTCTACTGATGGCGTCACTGCTGCCTCTACGTTTTCTGGGAACTGCACGTAGCCTGATGAGCTTCCTCATTAACAATTTATCAGATCTCATCGAAGCCCTAAGCAGAGTTAATTACTCATGTTAAGAAGAATTTCTTAGAACCTTCGCCTATCCGCTCTCTTAAGTATTTTCCAGTTACAGACTTTCTTATGTTGTTAGTATTTTAGAAGAAAAAAATATGTATTGGTCCTAAAGAGACGAAGATATTGTTCTGGGTCAGGAAATGAGAGAAAGGTCTCAAGCTACGCATTCTCGCTAGCTGCTTAGTGTTTTGATAGGGGAAGAGGAAAGAGAAAAATTAGATTAGGGTCATCATGACGTTGATGCTAACGTCATCAGGCAGGCTGGAATGTATATATATGGAGCCAACAGGTAATAATGTGAAGGAAAGCGTAGGGCTAATTGCTTACTTAATTACTTAATTTAAAATGTTGAAATTATATATAAAGGGAAATGAAAGTGGATGAAAAAAAAAACAATTGGCCGCAGGTGGGACACGAACCCACGTGTTCGCATTACTCGAAGACGTGGGTTCGTATATTGGTTCTATATGATTATGAGGAGGAGGAGAGAAAGAGAGAAGGCAGACATGTTCACTAGAATGCATCTGGTTGGGTACCCTACTCTGGTGGACGGGAAAAAGGGAATAGAAAGAAAAGGTAGAGAGGAAGGGGGAGGAAGGACACGGTGAGCTCGCGCACGCACGCACGCAGAGGGCCTGAGCAAGTCAAAGTCGTTCACATAGGCCAGCCGCCGTCAAGAAAGACAAGATTGCTTTCACAGTTTTGTGGGCCTACGAGCGATGTGGACGGTCTTCAAGTAGCACCTGCACGGACAATGGCCGATCATTCAGTCATCGCAATGTGTTAGATAATGTTTGTCTTTCCGACTGAAATCAATCGCAGTGACACAATAAATGTTATATGTTCTCTTCGTCGCCATAGACGTCGCACGCAGCACTTTCGGTCATTCCAATCAAAGCAGAGTACGCCTCCGTGAAAGCCACTCCCAACCACAGCCGGTATAGAAGCAATGCCTCACATCGGTGAAGCCCGTGGGGGAGGGGGGGGAGGGGGTTAGGGGGGGAGGGGGTCGGAGTTGGAGCGAAGGGTTCAGTTTGTTTAGCCTGGTGCGCCTTATATTTGGGGTGTTCCACTCTGTTAAAGAGGGCTTGCGTGCCAGGTGACGAAGCTGCCTTGCAGCGTCTGTCCTGGAAAGAGGACTGGGAATACTGTGTTGTTCTTGATGTGACTCACGGGCAGTTTTGTCTGCGTGATCATTTCCACTGATATTGCAACGGCCAGGTAGCCACTAGAAAATAATTTTGTGGCCTTTCTGTTTGACGCCGTGGTGAAGTTTCATCATTTCGTACGTTAGTTGTTCGTGAGCTCCACATCGGAGAATAGACTGCATACTATGTAAAGCCGGTCTCGAGTCGGAAAACATGGCCCATGTACCAGGACTCTCTGCGTCAATAAATTGAAGTGGGCTGTGCAGAGCCGCGAGTTCTGCAGGCGTGGAGGTCATGACATGTAACGTCTTGAATCGCAGTGCAACTCCTCTCGTCGGTATAAACACAGCACCTCCAGAACTGGTCGATGTAGTCGATCCGTCAATATAGACGCGTATGTGACTACTGTATCGCTCATACAACAGGGGTAAGCTCAATTGTTTTAGAGCAGACGGTGATAGACCTGACTTTTTCTGAAGTCCTGGAATTCTGAGCTGTACTTCAGGACGGCACGAACACTATGGAGGAGACACCGGCCTGGCCGCAGGTGCGTACCCCGATGTAGGCGAGGCACGGTATGCACTGACAGTTGTGCTATATAACGTGCGGGGTCTTTCCACGGTGAGTGCGGCGAGGTGGTGGCAAGGAGTCCGGGCAATGTGCCTCACATATGTACGCATTGTCTCGACGGCGATGTGCGTCGTGATTGAATAATGTTGAGTAATGGCTATAGTTTCAGCCGTTGACGCACTGCGTGGTACTTCAAGGCATACCTTAAGAGCTTGCACCTGAATGCTCTGAATTGTACGCAAATTAGCTTTGCAGTTGTTAGATATAACAAGTAGGCTGTACCGGAGGAATCCAACAAACAACACCCTGTACAAGTGTAACATGGATTGTGTGGACACCCCCCCCCCCCCCCCCGTTCTTTTCTGCAAGGAAATTGAACAGGTGACAAATAGCCATCAGGCGCTTTTTCACGTGGTGAGCGTGAGGAGTCCAGGACAGATCTCTGTCAATCACAACACCCAAGAACCTGTGACTTCTGCTTAACGATATCATTTGTCCGTTGATTGATATGCCGTATGCAGACATTGGCTTCCAGGTAAATGCCACCACTGCGCACTTTTCCCCATTCACCTCCAGTCCTTGGTTACGAAGGTAGCACGATTTCGATGAGGCCACCTTTTGAAGTCGAGCGCGAAGCTGAAGCCATGTCACCCCCAACGTCCAGATACAAATGTCGTCGGCGTGGATAGAGAGTCGAACTGTGCTTGGCAGGTTCTCGATTAGTCCAATAAGGGCTAGATTAAAGAGCGTTGGGCTTAGTACTCCGCCTTGAGGGACTCGGCGGTTACTGTAATACTGGGGTGTCGGGCCATCCCCGGTGAGCACGTAGAATGATCGCATCTGCAGGTAGCTACGAACCCAGAGATTTGTCTTACTTCTAGCGCTTTAAGGATGGCTTCATGAGTGGCGTTGTCGTAAGCCCCCTTAACGTCTAAAAACAAGCCAGCAGACAAACGTTTGCAGGCCTTCTGGAATTCGACGTACGTTACCAAGTCAACAACGTTGTCTATAGACGAACGGCCGCGCCTGAATCCTGTAAACGTGTCTTGGTATATTTCATAGCGCTCTAGGTACCACTCCAGTTGCGTTAGAACCATCCGTTCCATTACTTTTCCTACACAACTAGCAAGCGCGATTGGACGGTATGACGAAATCTCCAAAGGCGACTTGACAGCTTTGAGGAGTGGAATCAGGCGACTTGACTTCCATTCCTGGGGAACGGTGCCAGTCTGCCACGAGTCGTTGTACAGGAGCAGGAGTGCCGTTCGATCTCGTTCACCAAGGTTACACAGAGTGTGGTATGTAATACCATCTGGTCCTGGCGCTGAGGAACGCCTGCGTAAAGCAAGCGCAGCTTCAAGTTCTTCCAGAGAAAAAGGGCACTCCATATGGGGATCACGTGAGGATGGTGAGTGGTCGGGAGTCCGCGTTCTAGAGGAACTTCCTTCACCGGCAATTCTCCTACAGAAGGATTCTGCGGCGTCAACCTCGCTGCATTTTTGGTAAAGAGCCAGGGAATTAAATGGGTGGTGCTGTCCAGGGGTTGCACGGAGGCCACTAACAGTTCTCCATATAAGAGACAAAGGCTTTCGGGGATCCAGATACTCGCAGAAAGACACCCATCATTGTGAAACCAGCTTATTAATACGACGCTGTATTTTCTTCTGTGTGCGTCTTGCCAATCTCAAATCGTGAATGGACTTTGTGCGCCTATATCTTCGGCAAAGTGCGGCAAAGTGCAAAGCGGCAAAGCGCGCGAAGTTTCTCTAGCTCGAAGTCGAATTCGGTGTTTGTGGAGTTTTTCAAAATCGAATATGTAGCAACCTGTAAGGTACCTTTTATTGGGTCCCCAAGGCTGGATGGTATGTCGTCTCGACAGCAGTCTTCCAAGAATGACTTAAATTTCGACCAGTAGATGGATTGGACGGCACCGGATAACTTGGAGCTAGTGAGCCCTCAATCCTGAGATAAGTTGGGATGGGGTCACTTCCCCGCGTTTCCAAGTCCGAGAACCATTGAACTCTGCTGTTAAAGGAGCGCGAAACAAAGCTAAGGTCGAGACAGCTACTATACGCCGTTCCTCGCAGGTAGGTGGGTCTTCCATCATTTAACAAGCAAAGTTTTCGTTCGGAGGCAATCGGCACCAATTTTCTGCCCCTCGAGTTAATCTTGGAGCTTCCCTGAGGTAATGGTGGGCATTGAAATCCCCAGTGATCACCCATGGCTGTGGAGTCGTTAAAATTTCCCGTAAGCGCTCGCAGTTTAGACGATATGATGGTGTTAAGCAGGCTCCCAGAATTGTGAAGCTGACCTTGCTCTTCTTCACAGTCAAACACACGTACTGGTTTTCATTGTCAGGTGACACTGGTTGATGAACATATATCAAGTCACAGCGTATGAAAACAATAATCTTGCTGCATTGCCCGTGGGTGGAGGACGTAATGCACTCATACCCGGACAGCCTGATGGGAGATGAGAGGTTTGGGTCACAGATGACAATAATGGGAAACTGATTCACGAAAACAAATTATTACAAACTGTCGAAAGTCGGACATGCGTGACTTAAGTCCTCTGGTGTTCCATTGAAAGACAGATGCATTCTGGGCCTCCTTTCGAAACGATGGCTTCTGGCGTGCCATTGCTTTACCCTATGGCCGCAAGCACTGGACCCAGGGTGTTCAGCACCTGCAGCGCGCTCTGCGCAGACGGGGTTTTCATGTTGCTGAGTAGAAAACGAATAGCATCCATCAGTGACCGCAAGATTATTATAACCTGGCGATCATCAGTCGTCGTTGCAGCAGCAGTTGGTGAGGGTGTCGATGGAGGTGACATTCGGGGTGTCTCCGTGGCAGGTTGTGCGCTTGGAAGTGCGGGCCACTCTTCAAGATGATCGACTCTTGCCACTTTCTTCGGTTGCACGGCATCTTTGATGGTGGCGCTCCACGTTGATGCAGCAGCCGCTTTGGCGGAAGACACCTTGCTTGGTGCGGCTTTACGTTGCGCTCTTCGGTGGCGATAGCGTCGCCGCCTAAGTGTAGCGCCAGCCTCGCTGTGTGTGGAATGATCCCGAACCATGCGCTTTAGGACCGCGAATTCCTTCCACACCCGCGGGCAGACCGTCGATGAAGCTTCCTGGGAACCGCGGCAATTAGGGCACTTCAGGACGGTCGCGTGGCAGGCGTCTTCTGAATGGGATTCAGCGCACCGCGGGCACACAACATTGTTCACACAAACGCTTTTTACGTGGCCAATCTTGCAGCGCTTTTGACATTGCCAGGGCTTCGGTATGTATGGTCGAACTGGATGACGGACATGACTAACTCAGACGTGAGAGGAAAGGCAGTCTCCCTCAAACACAAGCTTCACGCAGCGTGTGTTTTTGAGTCTGGTGAGATGAGTGATGAGCGTGCCTTCTGTTGCTGGCTTTATTAATATTGACAAGTCGTCGATCGATATGGAAATGTCGACGTCATAAATGACGCCAACAATATCCTTACCGCATGTAGGAATCAGTGATCGCACTTTTACTTTGTCAATTTCCGTGACATTCCGAATGCCTTGTAGTGCGCTACGATGTAAAACGTCTACAGCCAGGACATTCCTCCGTGAGTTTATTCTCAGGTCATTAATCTCATTTGGCGCAATACCCTCGCGTAACGTAGAAAGAGCCTGCCTATTCTGGAGCCGCAAATTGGTCATAGGGTCCACGGGCAAGAAGAGCACAGTGTGCGGCCAGCGCTTGGGTTCACGGTTGAAACACTTGGCCGGTGATGACTCCCGCAGCAGTCTTCTTTTTGCCGTTCTGCTCATGACAACCTTGAAGCCGTCGTCCGAAGAATCGCAGTTGTCCGAGTACAACTCGGCGGCATCGCTGTCTGTGTCACTGGACTTTCTCCCGCGTTTCCTGGACGCGTTTCAGGAAGGTCGTCGGAAGTATGTTCGTCCATTGCCGCAACAAGGGAGCGGCAGCTCCCAGAGTTTTCAACGAAAGAAAACGAAAACGCAGATACAACAGTGCAAGCGTTCTAGGAAAGAATCACTTCGTATCATTGGCATTTACAAAAAATCACCCCTCTGTTGCCCTGCTTCTCGTACACACTTCCTGTGCCCTGCTCTCTCTCTCACATACACACACACATGCGCACGCACCGATATTTGCAGGGGCTTTCGTTGCCCAGTGAATATGACCGACTGCCATCCGCGCCCAAGGGCCAGTCTGTTCTGTAAAGGGCACTTCCTATGCGACTATTCGTCTTCCGCTAGAAGAAAATAGGAAGTAGGGTAGAAGAACTTTCTGTGGGCCTAGTTGGTGCATACTTGATACACTTTTTAAAGCGCAAACAAGAGACAAGGCACGAAAGAAGGGTCAGACACAGGACAGGCACTACTTTCAACTGTTTATTCCACAACGTCGTCAGGAAATATATATGAAAAAGGCACATGCGCAGAAATTTTAAAGAACGGGAAACATTTAACATTTCTGCGCATGTGCCTTTTTCATATGTATTTCATGACGACGTTGTGGAATAAAAGTTGAAAGTAGCGCCTGTCCTGTGTCTGTCCTGTGCCTTGTCTCTTGTTTGCGCTTTAAAAAGTTTATCAAGGAAGTGGGGTGTCGGGGTGGAGTTTGGTAGGAGGGTGATGCAGAAATTTGACAGCCGAATGGACAGTCAGTGAGTGCAGAGGGCACGTGCAAACCACATGACCAATCCTCCCCGGCACAACGCGCTGCTCACAGTCCAGATGGACAATGAGGTCACTCAAAACGTATTTGAAAGCAGAAATACGTGGACAGATCTAGCTTTTGTTCCAGCTGCGCGTTTTAATTTACGCTCTTCACACGGGAAGCATTCTTCAGTAGCTCGTTAAAATTTTTTCCTTTATCTATACTATGGCCTACGCGTCCAGTGTGCAGAAGATCATTCTCTCTTGGTTGCATTCGTGCCATCGGTAAAGGCGTCCTGGATAGTAGAAAGCCTGCGATAGTTTAGCTTAGTTAGCTTAGTTAGTTAGTTAGTTAGTTAGTTAGTTAGTTAGTTAGTTAGTTAGTTAGTTAGTTAGTTAGTTAGTTAGTTAGTTAGTTAGTTAGTTAGTTAGTTAGTTAGTTAGTTAGTTAGTTAGTTAGTAACCTAGAGGGCCCTATGAAAGAACATTACACGAAATATAGGCGAGCACAATTAGTTAATGAGTTGGTGGATCTGAAGCGATGCTTTGCTCGCCAGAATTGACTCCTCGCCCTAAATCACTATTGTACTTTCCATTTTTCGTCACACTTGAATCGCTATTTGTACAGGTGGTTATTTCCGCGACATATTATGCTTGCACGAAATTTGATATTCTTTGTTTTGTTGTTTTCTTTTCCCACTGCAAGTATTCAACGGTCGCATGGGTAAGCTGACACCACAACACCCAACACTTTCAGTAGTAAACGTTCGGTTAAGCTTCAAGCACATTTCAGACTTCATGAACTCGCAGCTTATTAATTACGCAGCATGCTGTTTTCTGCAGTAGTGACCGGTTCCTTGTCATTCATTTGCGCATAATGTAAAGCATCATGCTTTTAAAGTGAAGGGGTCTTGGATGCACCTGCTTATCTCAAGAAAGGTTGCAGATTAACAACCAAGTTATTTCATTCTTCGTTAATTTATTCATTAGCTTGTACTGCTTCTTCTGGAATAATATGGGTAGAAACTAAAAAAAAAAGAACGTTACTTAAACCAGGCTACCAGGCTAATTAGGCAAAAATGTACATGAATACATTTTATTCGTGCAGGAATGCTACGCGAATAGGAGATAACACGAAGAAGCAGATATTTAAACGTCTTGGTTCGCGCTTGCGAATAGGCCAAAACACCGTGTGCAGTTTATAGAGTACAGAAAATACACTTCTACAATTAATCAATGCACATCTCCAAAGTGCAGGGGACGCACTATGTTCAATGTTACAAATGCACTATATACTATATAAGGCTCTCTTTTGTTTTCTGCATTTTATTTCGTGTACTGATATAGCCTTGTCGTGTTCTGACTGTCAGATGTGCTTTTAATGTGGAGTAAAGGCCTTGACGTTTATGTGTGACCCGTATCTCGTACACTTTGACCATGCATAGAGTATGGGGCCAGCTTTTAACATAGTAATCGCAGGCTACATTTCACTTATGGGATGTCTCATTTCATTTTTTACCACCTTTCTCTATTTTTTTTTTTACATTTATTTGTCACTAGCGTTGTTTATTTCTGATGAATGTTGAATAGCTGGCCCTTCGGTGGTTCACCTTCCCAGTTTCACGTTATTTAATAAACAACAAGTAACAAGAAAAGAGTAACACACATGTGTCGCAAGAGCACGCATCCGCAAGCCCGGTGGTAATAAAATAAATGTAACAATACCGCGACACTTCTAGCGACGTTCTTACGTTCTACCAACCATTTTCTAAAGCACCTCCCTGTCTCTCTGATGAGCATATTAAGGCACACGAGACGGGGATTATGCATACGACATGTGATAAAAATCGTACTTAATATGCGCACGAAGTCGATAACGTACAGCTCGCGTACTAAGGTACAAACTGCAAAGACGGGCGACTGCATTAATAAGCAATTAGGAACAAATCTGCATTATCATCATCAGCTTGTTTAAATCCACCGCTGAATGAGGGCCTCTGCCAATGATCTCACGTCATCCTGAGGTCAGCCAGCTGCACCTTATACGCGCGAAAATGTTCTCTCCAATTTATCCTCTCAGATCCGTGCCTTCGTATACGTGCATTCGTTTTATGAAGTCAAGATAACAGTGTTTTAGCTTTGCGTGATCATTACCGTGATAAGTGATAAACGTCAAGACATCTGCTCATGCGCTGCCTCTACACGGAATCCCTGTAAACATGCCGAGATCAACGTTTCAGCATGCCGTCATTGCGCACCATGCTATATCATAGAAATAAATTAATGATGCAGTGAAGAATTGGGGTTTTTTTCTTGTTGTCATGACAGAGAGCAAGTAACCAGTGTGAATTCCGATCGAAGCAGACGGTCTGGGTGCTGCCATGTTACGCAGCCACGGTAGACGTCGCGATAGACAGCGTTATAAGGCGCATGCGCAGTAGGGCCTTACGCATGACGTTTCAGAGTAGCGTATCATGTATCACTCAATGCTAAAACGCTATTAACTGAGAGTTGCGGCTAATAGAGCGTTACGACACCCAGTGTAGTAGTGGATACCGGAAGCGTCGATGTTTGTGCCAGGCTGGTACATCATTATAAAAAGTTTAAATAACGCAATACGCACATTCTTTCAGTCGTGTGTGTATCGCGCTGTATTTTAGCCTTTTAGTGGTGTATATGTGGATCAAGTGGCGCGCTTTAATTGTGCCTGTCCGCCGCGAACTGCTCTTCGCAGGGGCGCAAATGGGGATGGGCGCTGGATGCGTTCCCGGTCAGTGCTTGGCGCAGTGCCAGAGCACGGGGAGCGGCGTGGGGACCTGCTCACCGCAGGGGTGCATCTGCGGCGCCGCTCCCGGAGGGGTGAGTGCTAGTGCTTGGCCTGTTGACAGCCGATACGCCAATGCGGAACACATCGGTACAAGAATGGTGCAGATAGGCATCTTGGTTAAAGGGCTTGGTCCAAGTCCCATCACATATCGTTGCAAAGCATGTTCAGAATGTTATGAATATATCTACAAAACTTAAATAATTACGGATAACACCAGAAAGCTTAGACACTTGGGAATGTGAAAGAATTTTATACTAGCAGCTCTTTCGAGCATGAAGGAAACACCTTCTTGCCCTCCGATTCCATGGGATATGCCCTTTATTGAAAAGGGACTCTGAAACATTTCGGCAGCATCCCAACTCATTTCATCATGGCAAGCGCTTTTCATCAAATCCTTCTACACTCTTATCGTGGTAGCAACTGCAGGTTTGCATATTTTCAGATCTAGAAGTAACAGCTTGCTGATCTTTATGCACTAATTATTTTTGGTTGGTTTTAAATAGCATAGCAGTTAAATTTACAGAAACAAGTTATAGGCAACTACAGCGCCAGATGCCACGTCATGTATAGCATAAAACATGGTGCCGCAGTGGCCTGTGAACTGCTCTTGTAAACTATACTGTCATAAATCATACATTTACACATTACAAAAAAAGAACCACGAAAGATTAAAGTGAGTGAGAAAACCTTATCATTCATTAGTTTTAAGGTACAGCTGTTACATTTAAATGCGTAGATGGACAGCTCTATAATGACTACCGTGACAAGAGTGTGTGATGCGAACGTAAAAACCCGAAATACTGGGCCATTTTTGAGCAACCACGCTGCTCCTTTTGCAGGCATGATGGCGCGTGTTGTGCATGTTCTATCAAATTTGGTCGAATAGTGAAATAACAGCAAACTGAAACAAATAGTCGTGTAAGAAAACGCACATGAGGCAGAGATACAGGCTATCATATTCTTAGTAGCTGACCGCATAGCCACTTCTCATAGGTCGTTTGTGGCAGCATGCGAATATAACAGTGGAGCAGACAAGCTTACACGTCCTTTAAATGCGTGGGAAAAGCGAACACTTAGGATCTTTACCGGCGGCACAACGGATTTTTCTGTCTCGAGGCGGCATATATTACCGACCACATTGTGAATGTGCGTATTTCTGACATGTCAGTGTCCTCCCTCACTATTTGTCAGTGTCCTCCCTCCCCCACCGTAAGAAGCTAGTTTGCTGGATATTTAAGTCTTTATTATCGGCTACTCATCTACTGGTTATTTTTGTCGACGCTCAAATGAACCCTATTTTAATTAACGCACCGTAGTAATAGAATAGTAACATCAAAATTCCTATTATTGGGGCTTTGCAATCCACATTTATTAATATCAGGGACATGCGTTTTTGACAGCGACCTTTCTTTCTTCTACATCACAAATTCTACCGAGTACAGCATGCCAATTTCATTTTTGCTAGCGCAGTTATACTAACCCATGCCAGAAACTGTCAGTTCTGAAACTGCCGATAATGGGTTATTTACATACCCACATAATCCATACGTTCTACAAAATTAAGAAATAGCAATCTGATCTACCCTGTTATCTCGGCGTGCTAATCAGCGTTCTGGATCTCGCTCCTTCAGTTGCTCTCCTGCACAAATCACTAAAGATTTCAGCACAAGCGCTGCTAATTTTGCACATTGCCGAACGCTAGCCGCCGAATTTGTTTTGTCAATGCTCGAGTCTGAAGAGCCGGCAAAAAATATCGGATAGCGCGCTGGTGGAAGAGGACAGAAAATCGGTATTTGCACAAAGCCGAGAATAGAGCGGAAACCTTTCCACAAACCTTTTCGCTGAAATGAAAAAAAAAAAGCAATGCTCCAGTCCTGCCGTGCCATTTTTATTTCCCCGAAGCTGCTCTGATGCATCAAGGCTATTATACCCTTTTATCCCCTACGTTGAGCCTGTAGCGTTGAACTGGACGAGGCACAGTCAATAATCGTGCAATCCTCAGATTACTTCTGCGAAAGCTTGCGTGTAAACGAGAAAGAAACCGCCCTCACATATTTGCAGAAGTTGGTCGTAGCCCTTGAACAACTTACGTAAGATGAGCAAATATTAACACTACTCGCTTATTTTGGCTATTCCGTTAACGTTCCATCCATGTAGAGGCCAGAAATGCGTACTTCGCTTGTCACCAACAAAACGTCGAACCCCTTGAATCCCCTTATTCTCCTGGCTCACTACTATTCTGATATTCTGAAGCAAGTTCTCTCAGAATATCGTCTCATCCCTCTGTCAAAGAGGGAAGCTATGACTTGTTAAAATTTAGGTTCGAGAAGTATAGGAATCGCTGATTAAAATTTAAAAAAAAATAGCGTAGCTTGCACTGGAGGCACAATGCTAAGGAGACAGCGAAGCTGATGGGCAAGTGGCTAGGCAAGCACTACCAAGTCATCCCCAGTATTATCCGGAATTTATTAACTATTGAACGATTATCGATTACCTATTGATTAGCTATCGCAAAGTATTGACCACGTATTTGGTAGGCTAAGCACTACCAAGTCATCGCCAGCATTTCCCGGAATTTAATTATTATTGATCGATGATCGATTAGCTATTGATTGGTTATCGATTAGTTATCGCAAGGTAGAGGCTACGTATTTTGGCTAGGCTAAGCACTACCAAGTCATCCCCAGCATTTTCCGGAATTTATTTATTGATCGATTATCAATGAGCTATTGATAGGCTATCGCAAGGTATTGGCCACGTATTTGGGCTTGGGTAAGCACTACCAAGTCAACCCCAGCATTTTCCGGAATTTATTGATTTTTGATCGATTATTCATTAGCTGTTGATTGGCTATCGATTTGCTATCGAGGACTGACTAAGCTTAAGTAGTCCCAACCATGCTTGGCTCGACTTAGCCAGACTCAGCTTCGCTAGTTCACAGGGATATATGCCATTGCGCTTGGACCCTTTCTGCACTACCGCCAGGATCGGCCCACATTTTTTGTCCGCGACGGACGAACAGCCGGCTTAAAAGGGGCACTGAACCACTTTTTATCGAAGCGGAGAAAGACATTTGAAGTGAAAATGGTTTATTTCAGAAATACTTTGACGCAAAAAGTACTTCAATGCGTTCAGCAGAACCGGAGTTATTGGCAACCAAACACGGCTTCCGCTGTGTTCCCCTTCCTCCTTCAATGCCTTCTACTGCGAAGGCTATGGCGGAGTGGGGCGGGGCCACAACGCTCCGCCTTCGAAATGTCACCAAGGCGCGCCGTTCAAATTTTATTTTGGATGTTAACATAGACGCCAGGACTTCAGATTTTGGTGCCTACGACGCACTAAACGTAAGCCAAACGCAGTTGTCCACAGCGAGCACCAGTGGACTCGTGGCGGCACCCCTCGGCGGCCGCGGTGTAGCCGACCGCAACGACCAATAGCAGCCGTATATTGGAATGTGCCTTATTACGTAATAAAGCACACAGAAAAGAGTGAGGATCATGGCTTTTGTTGAAACGAGAGCGTTTAAGAGAAAGGTAACTTCGCGCTCCGCTTGCGAGCTTCACGCACCGCCTACGACAGCAAAATTTGGCTAAGATGTTAACAGCAGCGTATGGCTACCCGCGGACTATAATATTTCACCAAGCCCGAGCGGTGGTTCAGGGCCCCTTTAAACAGCTCTGCTGTTTAAATATTGCAGATCCTACACACTCTGAGAATCGATTTTATGCGAGCCATTTTGCAGGTAGCGGGTTACAAGTAAGGTTTGGGCTTCTGCATAGCGCTACCAGGTGGTCGAACATATTTGTGCACAGCAAGAAACTATGTGGGCGTGACGCGAGCGCATGTGTGACGACAGCAGCAAAGCGACGACGACGGTGGCAACGATAACATGATGGCGATGCCATGGTGACTGACCTTGTTTCATGACTGTCAGTGTCAGTTGCACTATACAGGGCGTTTCATTTTAGCTGCACCATAAAAATTGCCTGTGGCAGATAGCACAATTTTTATCCTTGATATAAACTACTCGATGAGGCGGTCATTACTTCCACGAGAATCAAAACGCCTAAATGAATAATTAACATAATTACGCTAATTAACCTTTAATGAATTCCATTACTCCAGATATTTCAATCTATGAAGTCTAGCCGGTAAGTTCGCAAGGCATATCCACTTGAAACGAATTCTCCGGACTGAACCAGTTTCGAGATCTCAATTTTCAAAGTGTACGACGAAATGTATTGGCGTTCTAGTTAACTTTTTATAGAAAACGCTGTTTTATGTATTGAAGCACAAAAGTAACTGGAACACCAATGCACTTCGTCGGACACTTTGAAAATTAATATCTCGAAACTAGAGCAGCCCAGAAAATTCGTTTGAAGTGGATACACCTTGGAAACTCAGTAGCTACAGTTTGTTGATTAAGTGATGTGCTGTGAAATAATTAATTCGAAAGTTAATTAGCGTAATTAAGTAAAGTATTCAATTGGGCATTTGGATTTCTCGTGGAAGTAATGCGCCACCTCATCGAGTAGTTAGATCAATGATTAAGATTGTGCTATGTGCCACAGGCAATTTTTAAAAGTGTGATGCAGCTAAAATGAAACACTCTGTATATATACATTTCAAAGAATAGAAGCACGTAGGAAAAAATATAACAGGACTTTACTGACGTTTACTGACTTTACTGGCCTGGTCTTCAACTATATATATATATATATATATATATATATATATATATATATATATATATATATATATAGTACAGCCGACAGTGGTTTTCTCTGGACCACCGTCAGTTGCGTTTCGCTCCACGAAGAGGCAGAGCGTGTGTCCAGTGAGCTCCTAAACAAGCATTTGCAATGTGGTGAACGTGGTTTAAATCATGAATCCGGGACCTCAAGGAGATGCGACGTAATGCTAACATATTTCTCTCAAATTTACCGCTAAAGCTCCGCTGATTTATATATATATATTTTTTTACTCCGGTGAGGGAACGTTATGGTCGTGGGCCGCACAGGACGCAACTTTAATCTTGTGCTATGTTTATGCTTACGCAGCCCACCGTTCACATGCCAGGCCGGAATGCAAACACAAATCAGGCTGGTGCACGGTGCTAGCAGCGGCGTGAAGAGGACTAAGAGTGTTTGTGACGCTTGTCAAGGATAACGTGGTCATGAGAGGTGTATGCCACATACATTAAAATATATTTAAGCATTCTATACTCCTTGTGTCACTATGGTACAAACCCATTCTGGAGGAACGGCCATGAATAGGCACGAACCTATAGTGACACCTAGTGGCCCAAGAATGGGATAGCCCAACTATAGGAATCTCGGTCGGTTCACTCACATTCCTAAGTACTGCTGCCTTCTTGTTGACTGAACGTGTGCTAACTTTGCTTTCGAAGTTCCCCAAGCACATTTCGAGCTACATGCTTCGCCGCGAAGCTTGAAAGCGATTTTCTAGTGGTACTAAACAGGCGGCGCCATTTCGCACAAGGCATCACCCAGCCGCCAACCACCGCTGTTTATTACAGCGTTTGCAGTAAGTGTATCTCATCAATGGTCTGTCAGCTTGTTAACGTGACGTCTAGGTCCCAAAATTGTAGGCCTCAATTGCCTTACATATCGGAGGCGGTGTTCCGGTTGCTCATCACCACTAGGACACCTTTAACGGCTTGTCGTGTTTTTTGTCCCGTTCTAAGAGTGTCGCAGGGCTTCCTTAAGAGTAAGGCTTAACGACTCCTTGTACACCTCGCTTCGCAGAGCGTGCCGGGGGGACACCCAGGCATGCCGTGCAATAACGCGCGCTGCCTGGTGACCTGCCGGGAGTACAACCCTTCCGTTGTGAGGGCTTACTGCAGTAGCACGGGATCTTGCAAGTGCGAGTGGCTACAGCCGGTACGTGCGACAATCGATTCTCTTGACGTATACACTTTGTACCTCAAAAAGAGCTGCCTTGGCGCTTGGCTTCGCAGTGAACTCGCAACAGGTGGAATATCTGAATACGCACTGTAATAGCGGATGCTCCAGGTTGTTATCATTGAAGAATGAAGAAGATCCTTATGCTGTCTTATCAATGTCAGACTATGCGTCCATATCCTCGCCAGTCACAGACAAACAAAAATTGTTGTTAGCAATGAGCAAATTAAGTAGAAACTTTCGGATTGTATTGCCCAGTGTCGCAGATAATAACGTATGAAATCCAGCGCGCGACATTAATTGCCTCAGAGAAGATGAAAATTCCAGAAATGGCACAGGCAACTACTTCTTTCTCGAAGCCACTGGGTCACCGGCAGAGCCGTTGCCCGGCTTGGCCTATAATTGCAGCACGTCGGGCGCTCATCCCCTAAGGCGTTCGATGTGCGGAATGTTTTGTGGCCGTCTCGATCCCACATACTTTGGCTTCTATTTTCGTAGCTCACGATTTACATCCGGCACGTCTACTGACTTGCCATTACATTCGACGATTATATTCCAGCCGTGCAGTGTAGCTCGTACTTTCGTTACTTCAGAGAAAGTAATCCGTAATACAATACCAACGAAAGTACGGCAATAAATTTAGACTTCGTCCATCAGAAAACACCATTGTACCGTCTCAATTACTAGGTTATTGTATGTGCAATTTCGTATGCTTTGCTATTTCTGAGCCTAAAGTTACCAAGTAGGTCTATCTCAGACAACCGAGGTTAACAATAAGCGAGCAGTTGGCCAGTAATTCGCGCTCATGCTAACTCAACGTGACTGCGGCGTCCACAGATTCGTTTTGTAGCACAAAATATTGATTTCCTTCTGCGCATGGCCTTTCAAAAGGCTTTTCAAACAGTACTACTGTTTCGCTAGAAGTGTCGATTTGGCTCGATTGAACTGTGGTGTCAAATCTCAAAGTACCCAGACGCCAAGCAGAGCTCTTTTTGTGGTTACTCTTTTTGTTCCGGTAAACAACTTTCATTTTCAACACAACCTCGATTTTCCGATAATCCAGCCACAAAACATAACACCTGTGCATTGAAGACGCCAATATGGGACCAAAATCACGAACAAAATCACGCACAAGCATCATCTATACGTAAAACACAAACACTCCGGCTTGGTGACTCGCTCTGAAACTTGCGTCTTCTACCATTTATATCTTTTTAGTCAAAGATTATATAGTTAAACACCATGAATCAATTAATCAATCGACCAAGTTATTTTCCCCACTGACGGCAACTCTTAGATTACTCACGGAAACAACATGAACATAACAGCGATCCCCAGCCACAAGCAACTTAAAGACTCATTCGCCAATACAACACCTGTTGTTCACACGTATATCAGTAGTGATAAGGTAGCCTTCACTGATACTATTATGCGCCTCAGTGAGCGGCAGCGCTCTTAATTAGTTTCGCTAACAGCGCACATGTATCAAATCATTGCGTCAATCCGCCTGTTCTATTGCAGCCTCACGAGCCGTGCAACGTCCTCAAGTGCGACAGACAATGCCGCATGGATTCCAGGAAGCCGCTGATGAATGCCCGCTGCGCACCCAACGGCTCCTGCCGGTGCACCTACCGGGAGGTGAGCAACGCACTCGCCAAACGCGAGCCCGAACCACACCCACACGCTCTGAATGATCGTTGACCAGTGGGTGGACACGCCGGACCAACGGCTATTCTCTATTCGACAAACAAAACACGATTTCTGTATGACGAGCTGCAACACACTAGGTACTTTGCTTTAAACGCATCGTATTTCCAGGAATTGCCTTACCGTTCTGGTCGTTATTGTCAGGGCTGGAAACGATGAAGAAGGAATGTTTCCCCAAGCACCATAAGCGTATTTTCATTTGAATTTAATTCTGGGGTTTTACGTGCTAAAATCACAATTTGATTATGAGGCACGTCGTAGTGGGGAGACTCCAGATTAATTTTGACCACCAGGGGATCTTTAACGTGCCCCCAATGCACGGTACACAGGCGTTTTTGAATTTCGCCTCCATCGAAATGCGGCCGCCGCGGCCGGGATCGACCTCGTGATTATAGCAGCGCAACACCATAGCTAAGCTATGGCCGGGTGTATTTTCATTTCCGCAGCCTGCATTTTTACGCATTGCTTTCCAATCACGTCAAGCACACACTGACAGCTGCCACATTATCTTCGTGGCAATTGCATGTCAAACGTCTTCATTGTTGTGGAAATTGTTGACTGTTATGGAAGTATACTGTACTTTGCGTGGTTACAAACTATTTATGTTGGGGTGCTATTCTGGGCACTGCCAAATTCCACCATATCGGCGTTTTGAGCCAATCAGAACTTACAAGAAGAGCGAAGTTGACATAATAGCGTCCAAGCATTCCCATGATCGACCTAATTCTGCGGACAAGTATCATGACGCTGCTCAGTGCCACCGAGTGACGTCGCACAAAAGGACGCCGCAGGCGAAGAGCTAGCGGCGCGATTCGTTGCAGCTCAGCTGACTTAGCCAAGTCATGTTCGTCAGCGTAATTCGGCCCGTCGCGTGAATCCACATTTAGCGTTTAGGGCGAGAAATTTTGTGCAGACGGCACCAAGAAGATTTCTAAAAATTGAGTACTACGGAGAGGTGGGAATAGGCGTAGCCTCTGAATCAAGCACATTCGAGCAGCACCTATACCGGTGGCGCTCAAAGCAACCGCAGTATTCCAGCGAAAGAGAGAGAGAAAGCATGCATCGTGGAATACCCCGTGCATGCATGCGCGCGACAACGCAACTGCCTGCTTATACTATAGATTGTGCTGCGAAACTTCAGGATTCAGGACTGAGCGACCAATTAAGTCAGGCAAAAGGTGCGACAGTGGGACGCTGACGACACGCAAAAATTTTAACGTTTTACGCCACAATTTCAAGACAGAGAATGCAATTTTTTTATGTGGTTTAACGTCCAACTAAAGTTGGCAGCGTTAATGAAAGCGGGTTATTTTCGCCCTACGTATTAACGTTTGAATTCATGATTCGTGTACCGTCTTTAAAACTGCTCAGCAAATGCTATTATAAGTGGCATAGCATTTCCTCTTCTTTCCTTTTCTTTCTTTTTTTTTTGATGCATGTATACTTTAATATTTTATTTCTCAAGCTACCGCGAGTTTTCACAAAAAATAACTAAATAGCAAAACAAAGGCGCCCCTAAATGAACAGCGCAGGTACGTGAAGCAGCAGAATTCGTGGCGCAAAATTATATGAGGAGGCCGATTGTTAACATTGGCTCAGGAACATGGGAGGAACAGACAACTAGAACATAGGTGGTGATTCATTGCTAAGACATTATAGAAAACATTTCCCGCTTGCGGCTCGCTGAAATTAAGTAAACCCCATTGTCGCGCTGTGGGAATCAACGTTTCCGACACTATAAGCAATTGGTTTCCGCTTCCCGCACAAGTTTCCCGAAACGTGCTCGTTGCCTTAACATTCCCATACGCCTGCTTTCCCACCTGTTACGTGACAAGAATCAGGCTAGCGAGAAAAATGCGCATCCTTCGCACTGGGATTTCAATTTATTTACATAAAACCATTTTACACCATAAATTTATGGCGCGGCTGTTTCTAGCCGGCTTTAGGACTTTAAAGTGCTGCTTAACTGTCGCGCAAGAAAACTTTACGAGCCTGTCTTCACTGCTTTTCTTTTTTTTTTCTTTTTTGCCATGTTAAGCTCACAGAGGACGCAATGAGAGCATTTTATGTCCTACAAGAGTTGCGTGAACAAAAGCACTAAAGCTAATTGTGTCTTATAAGCCGACATGGTTCTCTGCTGAGATTTCAAAAAGAGCACAGTTTCGGGAACTCGGTGATAAACTTGTAGCCGGAAGGCCAACAACAGTTTTCGCTGTGGCTAAGTAGTGGCCGTAAAGACGCGTAATAAACGAGGTTTAACGGACATTCATCTCTTTTACGCAGCACTATATGCGGTCAAACAGCTTCCCGTGAAGCTGGCGTTAAAATTCCGTGCTCTCTTTAGAACGCCGACCACTTCTTTCGTCGTCCGCAGAAAACACGCGTAACGCTTTCCTGGTTCGTTTGCATCCCTTAAGGCCAGTCTGTCCGGTTTATTTGTTTGTTAGGAGAAAGCGTTAGCTAGGTGAAACTTGAACTGCCCTATTCGAGTACGCGTGAGACGAATGAAGGCTCTCATTGGGTCAGCTCGTTTCAAAGACAAATTCATATTCTGGTGACACCTAATTGTCATTTGGGAGCTCGAACGTCTATAAACGTTGAAGAAAGTCACGCGGCTTCAAGTAACTCGAGACACCAAATTTGCAGCTTCACAACTCCGCAGCAATGAGATATCGCCATTCTGTAAACTACGTCTGACAAACTGCATGAAGGGAATAAATTCGACAAGATACATTTGGCAATAAACTGCGCAGTTACCATGTGAATACGCCTTTCTTGCATATCTCACAAAGAATATAGAACAAACGCAAGTAAAGCAATGCGACCTGCCGAGTCTGTACACTTTTTATTTCTCAGCGGCGCAACTTACATGACCTGCTCTGGCACGGAGTCAAGCAGTTTAGAAAAAAAAAAATTTTTTTTTTGCTGACCATTCTTGTGAATCTTTATAACGTACCCAACCAAACTAATTTGAAGATTTCTTTTAAGTTGCTTTTATAATGGTTCAGCGATTGCTTTCAAAGAACTTGAGAAGTTTGTCGCATGCTTCCGTTCAAAACTTTATTGTACTCCCGTCGTGCTCCTTACCCGATTCTCCTAAACAACGTGTCCTTCGTCAAATCAGATTTGCCGGTAATTTACCCCAAAAAAAAAATATATTATTTCCCAAATCTCCCCACAACCGGTAAGAAAAATGGGATGCTCGCCGAAGCGGTCTTCTCTGCATTCTTTGTAAAGTTGAGGAGAAGCCACTCGCGACCACGAGTGAGCGCCCGAATTCAGAAAAATAAGTCGTTAAAGTTTTATTGGTCCGTATATCACTTTGCTTACAAGGTTATTGTTGGATTTGCGCCATTACTTATCTTTGCCTCTGTAAACAAGGAGCTCTGTAATCAGCATCCCGACAACGTAATGCACAGCCGCAAAGAACACGTAAGAGAATGTGATTAGAATCATTGCAAAAGTATGATCGGGGAATGCACCACAAAAAAAAATACGCAAACATTGTCTTAAGAAGCAATGTTAAAACCAACGCCTTAATTGTCGTTCAGAAGGCCTGAAGGATACACGGCGGCCACATTTTGATGGGGGCAAAAATGCAAGAGCACCCGCGTGCCGTGTATCGGGTGCACATTAAAGATCCCCAGGTGGTCATAATTAATCGGTAGTTCCCCACTACGGCACGCCTCATAATCATATCGCGGTTTTGGCACGTAAAATCTGCGAATAAAATCAACTGAAGGTAAAAAGTACAGCTCTTTCTGCGCTACAGCTCTTTGTAGCGCTAAAACACGCATTGATTTGGCATCAGCCAGCTTTTGATCTTAGTTGATCGTCCAGGTCTCTCACTCTTCCAACTATACGTATACTGTCCAGACATCAAGTGTTGTGTCCACATCTTGATTCATTTGCCCGTCTTCACAATGTCACAACCACGCCTGCTGTATCAGGGCGAGCGCCGCTGCCACCTCCTGAATTGTCATCGCTGATAGTGAGCCCGCGCGCTCACCGGTTATTATTATTATTATTATTATTATTATTATTATTATTATTATTATTATTATTGTACTTAAATTCTCGTTTTTAATTATATGCGTGATTTATTTATTTATTTATTATTTATTTATTTATTTATTTATTTATTATTTATTTATTTATTTATTATTTATTTATTTATTTATTTATTTATTTATTTAATTTATTTATTTATTGCGGAGAAAAACACCACACGAAAGATAAAGAGAAGCAGACTAGCAATAGACCGACTAAACGATGAGTTTCCCTGCGCCGCCGCTGCCACAAAGAATGCTGGTTGCAGTAGTCCTTCCTCCTTAACGGGCTCAAGGAGAACCTTGTTATAAACCACGTTGTTTTTGTACCAACCACGAGATCAAAAGGCAGAGATGTGAGAATTTAAAGAATGTGGGCAGCTTCACTAGTGGTACAAGGATGGAGTAAACAGGGGAGCTGGTGAGCGACCTAGCTTCTTACAGGTTTTACTAGGCTTGGCTACGTTTAGCTAGGACATGCTAAGCGCTGCTAGGCACGGTATTCTGAATCGGCTCGCCGTCGACGCACTGATTCTCGCTTGGCCACGCGACGCGCTTCAAGATGAGCGGCTTCTTCTTCGGGTGTTCGAATCTTCTTTGGTCGTCCCATGTCAAGGCTACATGTACTCGCCACAGAGTCAACGAGAGTTCTGCCGCCATCGCGGCGGCTCCGAGCTTTATCTCCCCGGTGATGTCACGGCGAAGCTGCGCCTCCACACTTGCCGGGGCGTGGCTGGTCGAAACCGGCCGAGCCGCCGCCAGAGGCACCGGCTGCAGTCACGGGCACCACGCGCGTTTGGCGCGAACGCGGGGAAACGCGGACGGCGTCGGCAGCAGCTCTGCGCGTTGCCTCGTTGGTGCTGCTACAATTTCTTTCTCTCTCTCACTCTCATTTTCTCTTTCTCTCTCCCGAGCATAGCATGCGCCGCGCGCATGCTCTCCTTCCCTCTCCTTAACGTTGCATTTCAAGGCAACATGTGCACGGCACGGAGAGCAGGCGATGCAGACGCCGCTCCGCGAGGTGGTTGCTAGGCAACGCGCGGTGACGTCATCGCCAGTAGCAGTTTTTGTTCGCACTACGAGGCGCAACCAAGAGCTTAAACAGCTCCGCTGTTAAAATATTCAGTAAGAGCGGGGTAGGGTAGACGTACCACCCAGCATCCCCCTACACTTTCCTGCAAACATTTACAGTGGCAGTGTCCTCGGCATTCCGCTCAATGTTACATTCAGCTCAAGTACTGCGAAAAAGCGGCGACGAGTGCGGTCATCACGTCAATCCCCGTGTCACTGCGCATGGGCTCTGAACGTGGTGAAATCAGTGTATCTTGTCGTGGGAGCGACACCACACTCGCCTGCTTCGAGAAGACGAAAGAGGGAAGAAAAATAGAGAGGACCGCACGTCACGTCATACACCAGGCAGAGTCAGCGAGCATTGCAGAAGAGAGAGCCCTGTTTCGTAGTTCAGAAGAAATCTACGGCACCCTCGAGTGGCCTCGTATGGAGCTGCAGCTCGATCTTTTAGAAATAAAAAATCGGTAAGGATACACTTATAAAACATCATGCTGTTGGAACTTGTTGAGCAGCACACTAATACGACAATCCACAGTTGCTATACTATGGATCCAGCACCCCATCGTACTTTACACCTTCCCTGGACTCTACGGTACACATTATTGCGATAGCAATTATATGGACACTCAAAAGCAGATTTCTGCCGTCGGCGTCGCCGTCGCCGTGAGGTTCCGTATGACGTCAATGGAGATGAAATCGTCGCCGCGCGCCGAACGCTATATGTGCGAGTGAAAGGGCGCGAGGGACGCGCGCTTTCACGGGGAGTGAAAGCACGGCGGAGAACAAACGCGCGTTCTGCGCTGTGCTCCCTTAAGGGCTGCAGAAGTAGGCGTCTCGTTCCTCCTCTACAATCACCATATATGTAGAGCAAACGTACCTTCTTCCGACGCGCGAAAGGCCATGAGGGAGAGGGGGGAGGGGGAGGGAAGGGAGGCGACGTTTATCTGCGGCACCAAGTGCCTATTTATATCAGAGGCTCCGGCAACAGTCACCAACGCCGCACGCATTTTGAGCGAACGCGGGCAAAACGCCGACGGCGTCGACAACAGTTCTGCGTGTTGCCGGTGCTGCTGCATGTCCAAGTTTATACAGCTGATAAAGCTGCTATCATTACTCCGTATAGCTCTCTTCAAATTTGCTATCGCAATTGATGCTTCGCCTTTCAGGTGAAACTGCGACAACTTTTATTTTGCTTTTGCTTTAAAGATTTCGATAGAGGCGTTTCAACTCCACCTCCAAGTCATACAAGTATTGTGATGATGGTTACGAAAGGTGGAGTAGAACGGTTATTCCACTAGACGTAATAAAAAAATTGTCCTTCCCGTCCCAACGTGGAAGCGGCCCGTAGTCTTGCCCCTGTAAAAACAGGGGGAAGGTTCTTCCGGACCTCAATAAAGTTTACTACCTACCTACTTACCTACCTACCTAGCTACCTACCTACCGACGATTACGATAGTCCCTAATGCGAAATTTGAGCGCACCTCTGTACGTGTTTTCATTTTGCGATATATTGGCTGGCGCGGACAGTCTATCTCTTGCGGCACGTTGCAAACGGAGTGAAGTGTGGCACGACTGCCTCGCTAATCCGAAGATCACGAGAGGCAGCGCGTGGGTGACGCGTAGGCGCGATTCACAGCAACCGCCGCATACAGACCTCCGTTCATGCAGCGCTTTGTTTTCATACAGACGACGCGCGCTACTCTGGCGCCATCACGTAGGCATCGTCGCCGCAAAACCCGTCTTCCGCGGCACTACGCTTTTCCTCTCACGCTTTCCCCATATCCTCCTCCTCCACTTTCCGTCTCATGGTTCCGCTGCGCCCTCCTCCTCGCGCTCTCTTCGCTATCGCCGTCTTTCATCTCCCGCTCCACTCCGAATTCGCTTATATCCTTTGCTGTGATCGTTCGCTTGGTTACGAGGGACAACGCCGACGCTCGCCGCAGGAACGGGTGCCTAAGAGCTGCGCTCTAAAATGATTGCCAGTTTAGATTAAACGTTGATAAAATTACAACAGGCTTAGAACTAAGGTCTATTTGTGGGTACAGTACGTATTGTCACATTGTAGTGACAGTGAACCACAGTGGCACAACGCAAGGCACGAAACTATCTCTTTATTGGGCAAACATGTGCCCCGCAAAACAAGTAACACCCTGCACAATGACAGTGGCGAACACACTCGTCGATCGTAGAAATCTGATTTGCCGGACAAGCGCGTCGGCTTTTTCACACGACTCGTGGAAGATTCCAACGTAATCGCTGGTGCCCCCGTGCTTTCCGAAAAGTACTACACAATTCGCGTCGCGAATACAATGAGATTACACAAGGTTCGGTGACAACAGACAATGGATAGAACCAGCGATAACATTCGAGAATCTTCCGATAAAAAAAGGCATGCCTTGCGCTGAGCGATAACATTGCAACACAGACTGGCTCGTTAAAAACTCTCACCAAAAATATACATAATTTATACGCATGTTAATAATGTCATATTGTTTTCCTCTGTTTTGTTCTCTCTTTACATTATTCCCACTGACTACGTTTAGTGAACCGTTCAGTGAACATTTACCAAAGCATTACTGATACACACGCAAGATAATCTAGCACAGTAATTTATCGTTCCCAGTAAAGATTGGCGAGAACTCGCATATTATATGTCTGCATTGCCCCCCCCCCCCCTCCCTTTATAAACAAAACAAAAATATGCCATTTCTTCACCACCGTAATGATACACACTTGTGGAATTATACGTTGGCGGTTATGTCCACCTTTCTTTTTTTTTTTTTCAATTTATCTGCCTACAAATTTCAATCGTTGCCGCCCACGTGTTCAGCTTTAACACTTACTGAACAATAATTTGATCATATATCATAGTGCGTTTCAGTGCAGACCACGCAAATACCTTGCATCACCAAGAGTTTTTTTTTTCCTTTAATATTATTCTTTTCTCCAAACATTCAGCCCAGAAGTGCCAGTCTTCTGCGCAAGGTTATAGGCTGGGACTGGCATCTACAATTCGTAACGTGCATTCAATGCAACGCGCCGAGTCTCCGGACAGTCAGCTGAGTCATGTGCATGAATCAATAGACCCTTTTCACTGGTTAGTTCGCTCACTGTAAACAGATGGCGCTTGCGACGTGTCTAGCCATTTGTTGCCTCAAGACCCACCACGTCGCCTCCGCGGTGGTTCGATTCCCTGTATGCGGCCGGCGCGTTCCAATAGGGGCGAAGTGCAAAAACACTCCTGTGCTTAGATTTAGATGCACGTTAAAGTTCACCAGATCGTCGAAATGAATGTGGAGTCCCAGCGCTACTGCGTCCCTCACAACCCACTGTGCAGTTGGAGAAAGCTAAACCCCAGAGTTGTTTACAGCGAACCTGTTAAGGGCGAGTTCCCTCAGGATCGTGTCCGCGTGTAGAAAAAAACTATCATCATTAGCATTGGCTCGAGCATCGTCGTCTTCTTCCGCAGCTGGCTCGTTGGCGCCCCTCGTTTAGCTCGTGCCGTTAGATGTTGGGCTGAGCACGCGCTGCACGCGCAGATTGCGACCGTAGACCGACCGGCGTGTATACAATAATGTCGGCTCCATGTGCGTGGCGGTTTCCCGTCAGTTGTGCCTTAGCACAGGTGTCAAAACGAATGACTAACATGACTGATAGGTCATGAGATCAATAACATCCCATGCTCGTCAGTCACGTCACGATTAACGACAATAAAATCACGTGTGGCGCACACCCGCATTGGATATGCGAGTTTGCCAGGGATATGCGGGTATGAGCCAGGGACAAGAAAGAAAGAAAGAAAGAAAGAAAGAAAGAAAGAAAGAAAGAAAGAAAGAAAGAAAGAAGGAAAGAAAGAAAGAAAGAAAGAAAGAAAGAAAGCAAGAAGGTGTGGCTCATACCCGTGTTGGATATGTGGGTATGAGCCGCCGAGAGCAGGAGCGGGAGAGATCTCACAGGATCCTGATGCTGCAATGCAGTGTGCCGCGGCTATGAACGTTGTGGCTTATACGCTATAGTCTATGACGATGGGGCGGACTTGGCGCAGCAAACGCACTACTTGGCCATCGCGCCGAGCAAGAACAAGACGCTGGTGTGCTTGCTCTTTGACGAACATGCCGAAGACGCTCAATATAATGAATAATGATAATGTATAAATTCGCTATAGCAATATTAAATATACCAGACCCACCATAGTCCCAGCTTCGCTGGCTTCCATCTTCACTGTAGTGGAAGGGCTCTGATTATATTCTTTTATCTGCTGAACAGGCTGTACAAGCGCGTACACATTTGAATGAGGCTGCTTCCTGATCAGTGGATTGACAACTGTGGCATGCTCACATGGATCTTTGTATTAAAAGCTAATCACCTCGTAGCGTTTTCTGTCCTGCTAACTCTGCTTTACTGTAGCTACTGTCCTCTCAGGTTTTCTTCATCCTTGTTTCTTTGTGCCACAACCCTGACATAAAATGTCGAACCGTCATCCAACTCAAACAAAGGTTTTGCTGTAGCGGAATAATTTTGGAATTATTTTTGATCGTTCCGGTACAAATATGATAGCCAGATAGCCCCGCAAATTCAGTAGACCTTCGCTCGCGCTTGTAAATATTATTCTTTAGGCCTGCACTAACTTCCAGCCCCATTCACTGAAACTCACTGCGACTCCCACTAACGTATCGTACATACGAATGAACTCGTCGGAGAGTATGTTGACCAATGAGTGGTTTACATAAGTTACGTAATAATGTTTGAAGCTGAACGTCTCGCCACGAGCCACTACGAAAAAATGTGGTGAAGGTATTACGCCTTTTCTGTAAGCTACTTCCAAACATTGTTGCTTTCAGCTCGGTGCGCGTCATAAACAAATCTAGTGTAATTGACACACTCATGAGTGATTACGTATCAAGAAATAAATAATGTAATGGCGTCGCACCATAAAAAAACTCTACTGATCCAAAATCGTGACAACCAGTGGCTTACAAGCCATTGGCAATAAATTTAGAAAATGAAGAGTGAATGACAGTAATCCTGATTTAATACAGTACGTGGCCGAGAGTACGTACCAGTTTGCCTTGAAAAACAATTTACTACGCTGTCTTCTAGAACGCGCACCGTATGACCATGCTCGTAGCATTAGGACAAGGCATGATGAGCTCGGAAGGATGGCTATACGGCATTTACATGTCTCAAAGCTTTGGCCAAAGTTTCGTGCCGTTCACGCTGTCGCTGTCGGCGACAAACACCGGAACAGAGGCTTGCTGCGCAGCACCTGCATCGTGCGCTGCCGGTGTAAACGGAAACAGCGGAGGCCGGCTGAGGCAAGGAATGGACGCGCCACCACGGGACGCTGGCTCATCGCGGTGAAAAGGGTCTATAAAGAATGGGCTACGACTGGTACGAAGTGGAAGAGTGACAGAGGTCGACGTAATAGTTCAGCGGAAACCCGCCAAGTGGAGAGAAGTAATTAAAGGGAAAAAGAGACATCCACCTATATGCACCAATTTCTACAAAGGAAACCCATACGGGTTCCTCGAAAGAAAGCCTCGCAGTTGAAGAAAAATTCGTCCTGGTCCGGGACTCGAACCCGGGACCACCGCCTTTCCGGGGCAGCCGCTTTACCATCTGAGCTAACCAGGCGGCTAGCAGATGGCAGGGCTAAGTCGAATTTGTCAACAACTCGAAGCAAAGGCAAGTGTTTCACGTAATAGTTCAGCGGAAACCCGCTAGGTGGAGAGAAGTAATTAAAGGTAAAAAAAAAAAAAAAAAAAAAAAAAAACTCTGTCCCTTTAGTGACGGAGGTTGACTGATGATACTGCCCGTCTCGCCAGTGAACCGTTGTCCGAGAATGTTCTAAATTGGGCCCGTGGCGTCCTGTTTTCAAGCCATCCAGGCCTTACTTGACATATTTAAAGGTACCAGCCTGGACTCCAGGCTATGAGTATACTTACCCATTATGTGTTTTGCCCCTTCCTTCTGTCATCATCGTCAGCCATCTGCACCTCTTTAATTCTCTCCCACTTGCCATTTCCCCAGCGCAAGGAGAGGAGAAAAAATGAGAGGGAAAGAGAGGGAAGTTAGCCAGTGTAAGTACTGGCTGCAAAGTAGCTCGCTAGAGTAAGGTTCATCAGGCGGATCGCTCTGTTTTTCATATCATTAAACTTTTTTTCTCTTTCATTATCTCCTCCACGTGCTAATTAGAACATGTTACTATTCTTGTGTGCTATACTACTGACATATTCATTCTTTTCTAGATGTTCGGATGACGCTGACCAGCAAAGCCGTGCGAAGGTGTTCCTGCAGCACTGTCTAACCTTCACCCACGAATAAAACGAAGTTCAGCTGAAGCTTCGTGAAAAACCATTGATCCAACGCGTTCCATGGCAACACTGCTGTTACCTTTCGCTAACTAAAAAAAAAAGAAAAAAAATTCAAATGTTTGACTACGCACGATTGATTGGACGCGTATTTGCGCGCATTCTTGTTGCGAATAGGAGCGATCCAACGTTTTACAGCCAGCAGCAGGCGCTTCGGTAGTTTCAGTACATCGTTGCCTATTTAGATGCTCGAAATAAAACTTGAAATGTCGTCTCATCGTTGGCATTTACATTGAGGATTGTGTGGGAGATAGGAGCGAATTTGTTACGTATTTGTTATGAGAAACCTAAGGTTTTAGAACTTTTGCAAGATATAGTTTTATCTGCTAGGGCGCAAAAAGAGCTTGAAACTTGGTTCTCAGATGACTGAAGCAATCGGACAGATTGTGTCGCAATTCAGGCTGCAGAAAGTTCTGTACACGGCAAACATAGCAGCCGGCCGTTTTCGGCGAGCGGCTGCGATCATTGTTTCAAAAGCTGTGTCACACGTGCACAACGTCGAGCGGAGATGTCAAAACACTTCCGTCTCTACTTCCGGTTGCGGCATGTTCATCGCTTCCTACATAAAAGTTTACGCTATAAAGCTTTTTAAGGGAGCGCGAAATTATTGTGAACACATCTCCGTTCTCTGCCTTCTCGTTTTGGTGCACGGTATTCCGGCAGTTTTTTCTTATGGCATCCTGCTGTTACCCTCAGGGTCTGAATATAGTTTCCCGTATAGAACGACAAATTTTTCTCCCTCTCCCTCTTATTTTTTTATTCGAAGAAGGCGCATATTCCAACCAAAATTACCGGCGTCATCATGCAAGAGTAAGGCAGGGATTTTTATACTCCTTGCGAAAAAAACAATCCATTGAGTTGACCAAAACGGCAGTCGGGCTTTGCTAATTTTCGTTTATTTTTCCTGCATTGCGCAAGCCGCCGTCACCTCACCGTAACATAAAGGGCAGAATTGGTTTCGAATAGAAAATAAATTAACAATCTTAAACTGCGCATATTTTTTCACTGGGAATTTCAGGTAGATTCTTTGTAACGCCTTACAGGCTATTGACTGCACAACAGCGCAGCTCTGTATAAGAAAATGTGCGATGAAATTCTGAAGCAGTGCGTAGTTTATGCCGCAACATGGAACGCAGGGCTTATTTCACGCCGACGAATATGGTACCAGATCCGTGCAGTTCCACATTTAGTGATATACACTAAACACTAAATGGCATTTGCAGAATCGGATTAGAGCTACGGTGCACGTCGGCCTTACATGCTTGTTAACCTATAATAGCAAAATCCAATGACGTACGCTAAACTGCCACTTATTCATCACCACAAAATCTCCGAAGCACGATGCTCCAAAATCTACCACGAATTCACCAAAGTAAACTAAAGAACCTGGAAGACACACACTTAATTAAAAGAAAAATTAAATTCTGCTGTTTCACGTGCCAAAACCACTGATTATGAAACACGTGTGGGAACCCCGTATTAATTTTAACACGCTGGGGTTCTTTAACCTGCACCTAAATTTAAGTACACGAGCGTTTTGCATTTCGCCCCATCGAAACGCAGCCACCGCGGCCGGGATCGAACCCCCGACCTCGATCTCAGTGGCGCTACCGCGGCGAGAGACGTATACTCTCAAGCACCAGAGCCGAACAAGAGTGTATTTTCAGCTCAGTACCACCAATGAAAACTTTGCTTTCTCTCGGGTAGCCAACCGGGTTCGTCTGGGTAACCTTCCTGCCTTTCTCTTGTCATTTCTATTTCTCTCTCTCTCTCCTGCCTTCTCTCATCGACATTTGTCACCAGCCTCGTCGCTGTTTACCCGCAATTCTTACAATGAAGACATGTCGCTTTGTCTTTCTGCCACGAGCCACTTAAAACGCGTCGAAAACCACTCGAAGCAGGACTAACAAACACAGAACGTTTCATCCAACTGCGCCTGTAACTCGTTGAAATACCGTGACGTCACACTTAGTTTGTTTTAGCCAGTTTCGCTAAATCTACATCTACTACTATGCAATAGCCAAATTATATACAGGGTGTCCCAGCTAAAAGTAGCCGACATTTTAAAAACGACGGATTGGGCTAGGAAGCTCAAACCAACTCAGCGGTGTTCAGGATCACGTGTCCTAGTCTGCAGTATTTTTTTTTCGCTTTGCAAAGTCAATTAATTAGTATAAACTAATTGTCTAACTTTTTAAATATTGGATTCACCAAGAAAGTGCGCCAATACGAAAGTTGTAGATCACATTTAAAAATGGCCGACTGAAGTGTTTGCAACTAAGTACCACTGATGAAGCTTCTTGTAATTGCCTTTAAAGAAAGCCCACGAAATACTAAAGACAACCGCGTGATAGCGCCACTATTTCAGTGCCCCCAGGGCCGGTATTTTGTAGCGATGCGTTATGCTTTATTCTATACTATAGTCTTATCATCCACCGCTCACGGCCGGCTGATCCCGTTGATAACGTGAGCGGACCGTTACTCTGACCACTGACCAAGCGCGAAAAGCGCGAACATGCATTAGCATCGGAAAGGCACCGCTACAAAATACCGGCCCAGACGACCAATCAGTAAAGGACATAGTTTGCATGCCTTTTTTTCGAGACTACTCACTCGCGTGCCCTGTCGCGATCGGGCGCACAGAGCGAGCGGCGGTGATGGTGTGTCGCGCTTCGACGTGACGTGGCATAAACATATAATTCTCTCAACTTGTGGAATGAAGACCGAACGTGCAAGGCAAGAAAAAGAAAAAAAAAAAGAAAAGAAGCTCGGGCTTGAGTAAATGTTGATCGCAGAACTGTTTAGTCGGGAAGAAAAATGCAATTGTCATGTTCTTCTATTCGTTCGCGATCATATCTCACAAGCGAGAGTTGCTGCCGTGCACCTTGCGGCCACCGGAAACGCCAGGCCCGTCCCAGAAACACTGTGTAGATATGCGGATTTCGTTTCTTGATCGGTCGTTTGGGAGTGCTGAAATAGTGGTGCCATCACGCGCTTGTTTTTGTATTTCGCGGGCTTTCTTTAAAGGTAATGACAAGAAGCTCCATCAATAGTACTAGTTGCAAACACTTCAGTCGGCCATTTTTAAATGTGATCTACAACTTTCTTGGTGAATCTAATATTTAAAAAGTTAGTCAATCAGTTTACACTAATTGACTTTGCAAAACGAAAAAAATACCGCAGACTATGACACGCGATGCTCAACACCATTGAGTTGGTTTGAGCCTCCTAGCACACTCCGTCGTTTTTAAAACATTGGCTACTTTTAGCTGGGACACGCTGTATCCATACATTGAAACATTATAGCTTTACTCTTGATGGATCTCTCCTGAACTTACCTTGCCGAGTCGTCAATCTACGTCCGGTCGCCGCTCTGTTAATGCGTTCCGGCAGGTCACTGCCACCGTTCAAAGCTCAACGCGCAATATGCCTTCCATGCGTTTAAGTGTTGGCCAGCCATACATCTTTGCAGCAGAGCGGATAGTTCAACGGTGTTGTTGCACAGCTACACATCAGCTGAGTGAACCTTTTAGTTTTACCAGGCACTGCCGACACGTCGTTGCTCGGTTGAACGACATATTACAATACTTGTACCTTCAGTTTGGTCTTCTGCATTCGGTCTTCCCGCTCACGTACCCTAATCCTCTAAGTATTCCTTCTTTCTTCTTCTTCTTCTTTTTTGCCACAGTTATCTTATATTCCGTTTTGTAACGTATTCTTCGCAATAGAAGTTTATCTTCTCACGTTTCTAGCTGCTGTCTTGTTGTTGCTGTTGCCTCCACACATGACTCGTACTGTCTCGTTGGTATTATTGGTATTAAGCAGAAGAGAATGAAGTGTGCGCTTGGACGAATGGCAGAATGTACTGAAGCCTACGTCACCCTTCTCTGTTCTGTTTTGTCGTAAATACGCCGTTAGCGTTAATTTATACTACACTGACCGCGTTTTGAAAAGCCTGACAACAACAGCAAATGTTGCGTTCATTGTTGTATCATTTGAAGTGGCGAATGTTTACAGCTTTTTTTTTTTTTTCCTGGTCGCGCACTGTATGACTGGGTGCTGTGCCCTTTCACGCTGTCCTGTGAAATTACCCGGCTTCGTGCGATCATTTGCGCTAGTTGAATCCACGGAACAACGCAAGGGTTCGCTATCTCACATCGTGCTCATCCATCATCGACCTATATAACACAGAACCTGCGCACTTGGAGGATTGTCGTAACAGTAGTAGACCAACAGCCACTTAACACAAACGTGGGAATGACAAAACTGTAGGAGCACTTACTGGGATCTTCCTTTCATCACACGACGGTTGGCAATGGAAATGTAGGTTCCTTTGCGTGACGTTACTTTTCCAACAGCGTAGGTTTTGTATTATTTAAGTAATGGCGGCGGAAAATGTAGGTTATAAGCGATCCGGCAAGCTAATCACCGAAACCATGTTTTCTGAGCGTAATGTCGGCGAAGTTGGGCGAGCGACAAGCATTGCATTGCCCGTGCTATGTCGGGCTTATACTTATAGATGGTTTCACGAGCGCGATAACAGTACCGAGCATGCAGCCCAAGAAATTGTCGGTCACGTGTCTTAGCAATCTTTACACTGGAACAAAAAGCATGTTTCTCAGCTTAAATGTACGCAAAGTCTCTTTTTACGTTTTCAGGTAAAAGAAAGGCAGATAATGCCTAAAGACAAATGCTAATATTTTTTCGTATAATTAACGGCAAACGTGACTATTAAATTTGTGGTTACGTACCAGGGAACGGTTTAGAAAATCTGCGGGCTTCCGTTTTTGTGCACTCTTGCTACTCGCCATGGCCTTCTTTGTCCGCTGAATTTAGCGGGCTACGTCAATGGGCAAAACCGGCTGCCGTCCAGGGCCTATGTTTGTTACCAGCGAAAGGGTGTATACCCTCGTAGTAACTTTGCTCCCGCACTCTACTTATTTGTCTTCTTTGTTTCTTTGTAGGTCTGCGACGAAGGCATGTGCAGGCAACAATGCTTGTCACAACAAACTGGAAATGCGCGAACAGAGTCGTTCTGTGAGCGCAACTCGTGCCACTGCAGGTACAGCAGGGTAGTGTTCACACCAAACAAGCGCTAGATGACAGCCATGCACCACGTTGACCATCTGCAGCCTTCCTTCGTGAGGGAGTCGCTAATAAAGCGCCCAATTTCGTAAGCACGAGCATTGTGTGTCTTCTTTTTTTTTTTACTTTTCCTGAAAAAGAACAAAGAAGATAATTATAAGAAAAACACGTCGAGCCACCACCAGCGCGCGGAACTTGTTTCGAGCGATACACATTTTTACATGATTTGTTCGTATACAAAGATAGTCATTTAAAACATAAGAATTCATCCCCAAAATCGTGGGGAATGTGCACACGTTTGTTGATACTCCCATTCTTTCTGCTTGCCATTCAATGACACGCATTTGCCTTAGTCAGGCACTGCAATGACTTGAACCTCTTTTTTTAAGCGTAGAGGAAGGCTCTCCGTGTACGAGTGGGGCAAAACCCATTTTTGGGTGGGACGAGATTGATTTGTTGGTTCGTTGGTTAAGATGTTTACTAAAGGCGAGATAAACTGGTAGTCTGTGCCGGCAGTTGCTCCACCTGTGTGTTTCTTTCACTGTGCAAGGATTTGCCACCACATGTCTATGGGTTCAGGGTCAAGTAGATATGCGAGTAGAAGACATTGATTTGGCCCACGTTGGTGCACCCTGTCGGGCGGTGAGGCACGCCTTAAAGTACTGACACATATTTTAGAAGTTGTAGAAACTACCACACGCTTCTCGCTCGTAAAAGGTGACACTTAGCAAGTCTGAAGGTCAGCAAAAGATTACAAACATATTAATTTGATGTTAACGTGTGTCTCGAAACGACGGACGTGGCGTCATCGACATTATTGTGACGCCTGGTCCGTCGTGTGACGCCAGGTCCATCGTCTGGCAGTAAGGCAAGGCATGATAATGTTCTTCATAGAAAAATAAAAGTGTTTCGCGCGTTTCGTGTGGCTTTTCTCACGTGTGGCAGCCGCTGCGATCGCATGTGGAGCGAGCAAGTGTATCATTCATGACGCCATTACACGCCGACCTCCCGGATACTGAAACTGGTTCGTACAGACAAATATTATAAATTATTTAGGACGTTATGACGATTAACTGTATTTCCCCCCTAAATTTCTGCCCAATGCATTGTTGGCGCTGGTTGGTCTGTCATGCTTTGCAAACAACGCCAGGAATACGCAGGACCAGATAGAACAACCACAAAGCATCTCGTGGTCGCATGTGCCATGCATAAAGCGCCTTGTTACCACAACGTGGTACTAACGCTGGCAAGAATAGTGATTGATGTTCTTCAACAGAACATCAAACGTTCATTTATTCGCCCCATTGACTTCTTCCATAAGCTTTAAAATATGTTCGTTTCCTCCATCAGAAATGACAGCACGTCGCCGAAATGCCCTGTATATGCCTGAGAATGTATACCTTTCAATGCAAACGCTTTTGCTCACATTCCTCTTGGACTAGAATTTCATAGTAGGTTAACTCAGACTAAGACCCTGCCTCCATCAACTATGTTTTCTTTCCTTTAGTACGCATGCTGCTTCTTTTAAGTGATTAATGATGGTGGATTGTACATTACATGACTTGCCCGACTTGTCTTTTTTCCTCTCAATCTCGTCTAGAACGTCTACCCCGGTTCAATATCTAAACCAGGTTGCCGCCTTGCTATCCTTTAAAGGGGCACTGTAACACTTTTTGAACATGTTAAGAGAACGTTCGCGATCTGTATACAATGCTGCCATGAACAAGCGAGTCAAATATTATTCGGCGCTTGTACCAAGAATATGTTACCGTACCAACTCGCCCAACTATCCATCCTTTTGCAGTATTATTCCTATGCATGTAGCAGGGAGCCCGCAATCTAGCATAAAAGATCATTCTCTGTTTCCTGCGGCTTTCGAGGCCCCCTCAATAATGCCCCGTCTAAGACATCCTATAGGCTTCGCGCGACAAGCCCGCCGACCATGCATAAATACACTAAGGAAAGAAGATAATCTAAGAAAGGAGCAACAAGCAGAGCATTGCTATATGCGCAACCCAAGCTGAGGGGAAACGTTGTGTTGGTTGGAAATGGGGAAGGTAAACATTGTATACTCTTTATACCTTCCTTACTAGTAGGTACTTCTCAAAAAATAATTAAGTGGGAATATATTCATTTGAAAGGCATCACAGTCACTTCAGTGTGTTCTCAGCGTGGAAAGAATCATCGTTTGTTCCATAGCTCGCTGCGCATTCCCCAGCTTGCTTTCAAGTTTCTTTGTCTTCCTCTTAATTTTAGCCCCATGGATCAGTATACTCAAATATTCGGCTTTAAGAACCTAAACATGCGAAATACAAGAGGTAATATAGTTCACATACATCCCATCCCGTTGGTGCTCCCTGTTAGTTTCCAAAACTCGGCGCCGGATTTCGAAAAACAAAGAAAAAATAAGAGAAAGAAAATAAAGCTGCGACTTTTGGACTGCTAAGGCTATCTCTCCTCTTTTATATATTTATCGTTCCGAAAGTTCTCTTACCTCACCATGTACTTGAATATTTGTGCAGTCAGGCACTCTTGTCACGGTCCTTGCAGACTTCTTACCGCTATAGAATTCCCGAAGCACATTTAAAAGTTCCCCGACGTGTCATTTGTACACCACCTAAAATATGAAGTGAATCCGGCTGGAAAAGCGGGGAGAAAAAAAATGCTGTTACTGAATAAGAAGAGCGCCAGTGAAAGGAGGCCCACCTCAAGAACACTTCCCTGCGCGGAACGAACGCACGAAAACTGGAATCCACCGCCAACTCAACCTGCGTATACTTGTTGATCTGCGTGGTTTTCGTGCAACGTCTAAGCTCTGAAAATATCTGCATCTGTTACCTCTGGCATACACAATTCGACTCACCGTAGAATATTTGATACCTAAATCTAGCAGTAAAATTACACTGTTCAGCTCGAGTTGTAAAGTTCCGCAGTCACCCATTCGGCTGAGAAAGCTCTAACAAAGCTGAACGCTGTTCGTGATTCCTTGTTCGGCATCAAAGCCACTTACAAGTATATAAGTGAACGACAAAATCCAGCGCACTTTCCCGATTAGTTGAGGCTCAAAGTTGTTGATTAAGATGTACCCATGAGTCAATGCCGCCATGGCTGATTACCTTGCGGCCCGCTGGGGTTCCCGGCTGTCCCAAGTTGCGGCGAGCTGTGCGCACATTCGCGCTGTAAGTGCTCCGCACACGTTTCCCTAGCCTGGTTCACATGCCCAAGTAGAAAAAGAAAATGCAAAAGCGGCGGAAGAATGCGCGGCCCATAAATCACTCGCAGTTCAGGCGAACGTCGCGCAACCATACAGCACTGACCCAAGAGGATCCGTGTACAACACTCGCGTACGTTATCTTCCTTCACAGCTGGCTCTAGAAAGGAGAACGTGCGGCGGAAGTCTTCTCGGCGTTGGAAGAGCGTTAAAGGGCGTTAATCACGGGGCCGCCTTTCATCTCGCTTCCAGTCCCGCCAAAGTTTCGTCTCCGAGAGTGCGCGTGACTTCCATATTATATCGCATATGTATATCCCACTGCGGCCCCGCGGAACGGCTGCTGTTGGTATACACACACACACACACGCGTATTTCTTAGACGAATATACACTTGGCGGAGAACGTCGTCGTAAAGACCACAGGCATCACGGTGAAAGAAGGCCGCGCAAGATGAGAACGAACGAACAAATAAATTCAGGGTGCGCAGCAGTGAAATGGCGCCAGCAGCATATGGTTTTATTGCGTGCGCATTCTAGGGCTACTTCCCTAGGAAATCTGTACGTCAGTCCGTCCGTCCGTCTGTAACGCGTGACACAATGCGCTCCATACGTATACATGAAGTCCTATGGAAGTATGCGTATACAGGGTGATCATTTTTAAGTTTTAAGTAATTTTAAATATCGCCTGTGGCAGATAGGATAATTCTTGTCGTTGAGCTGGAAATTTCGAAGAGGCGGACATTACATTACTAGCACGAGAAATCTAAACACATATTCAACTAAATGCAAAAATTGATAATTACATTCTTAATTATAATTACTTACGGCACATATTGCAATTTACGAATTGTAGCCTGTGAGTTTGCAAGACTCATCCACTTGAAATGAATTTCTAGGATTACACCAGTTTCGAGATATTAATTTCCAAAGTGTGAGCCGAAATAACACAGGCGTTCCCGTTATTTTTGTGCTTCAATGCATAAAATAGCGTTTTGTTAAAAAGTAAGTGGACAAACAGTACATTTTTACGGCTAGACTGAGTAGAATTGAATTCTGTGGTTTTCTCGATCCCCGGCGCATTTCCTTATCCCGCAGTGCTGGTGGTGCTCCACGTGGATTCATCGCTGAATAGCGCGAGGACGACTTTCTCACTTAACGGCATCCATACAGGGAGGCGTGGTGACCTTTGAGTGGTGGGATAGTAATCGGCACTATAAACGAAACCAGAAAATAACAGGTCTTCATTGTACCACGCTGCTTCAGCCAAGTGTTTGTTTTACACTAAAACCCAAGCGAGTGCATTGCATTTTGATGAGTTTGCTCTCCATAGTGTCAATTTGCGCTCACACAAATTGATCGAAATGTATACCCGCACTGGAGCCTTGGTGATTAGCTCCTTGGTGGTTAGCTCCTTGCTGCGCTGGAAGGCCACGTCCTGCTCCTTCTTCCAGGCCCATTGCTGACCATCTCGAAGCATAAGATGGAGGGGCTGTAGATGCGCCGACAGGTTCGGCAGGAAACTCCTGTAGAAGTTGATGAGGCCGAGGTAGCATTGAAGCTCCTTGTTGTGAGGCCTTGACGCCTTGAGCACAGCATCAACTTCGCGGGGGGGGGGGGGGGGGACGGGCGGGGACAGGCCGGCCTGGGAAATGACGTGTCCCAGGTACTCAACACTGGGGACCAGGAAAACACACTTTTCTAGCTTGAGCTTGAGACCGGCGTCCTGCAATCGTGCTAGGACGTTGTGCAGGTTCTGCAGGTGGTCCCCGTCGTTGGTGCCGGTAACCAGGATGTCGTCCAAGTACACCACCACGTGCCTCATGGCCGGGGCTGAGGCCACGCCAACTGCATGGTAAGCGCGTATACTGGAGGAGCCCCAAAGTTGTCGATATGTGACATACGTCCGGGAGGCATCCTGGAGCACCAGCTGCTGGTAAGCGCCTCTGAGGTCGAGCTTTGTGAACTTCTGTCCCCCGGACAACGCTGACCAGAGATCTTCAATCTGGGCCAGCGGGTACTTCGCGACGGTAGCGACGGGGTTAATGGTAACCTTGAAATCCCCGCAGATCCTCACAATGCCGTCTCGCTTGAGGACTAACTATGGGAGCGGCCCATTCAGGCGTCTTGACGGGCATCGGGATACCCTCTCGCTGTAACCGTTGCAGCTCCTGGGTAACCCCGCCCTTCAGGGCGAAAGGCAGTGGGCGAGGATACAAAAAAAAAAAACACCGCATATCAACGAAGTGAATGATGATGAATGGGCGAAGCACCGGGGTATCATTCGGTTAACCGTGAATCCCCCGACGCTGGCAAGCGGACCCAGAGGCGGCGAGAGCGCGGGAAGCGGCGGCAAAACGCCGGAAGCGTTCTCTACCTGAGGTTGGTGGCGCCGATGCTCGGTTCAAGCGCGAGCTTCGCGAGCCCTCAGCTCCGGGTCCGCTTGCCAGCGTTGCCGTACAGCTGCAGCTTTGCGAGCCCTCAGCTCCGGGTCCGCATGCCGGCGTTGCCGTGCTGCTGCAGCTTCGCGAGCCCTCAGCTCCGGGTCCGCTTGCCGGCGTTGCCGTTTTGCTGCAGCTTCCCGCGCCCTAGACTCCGGTTCCACTTGTTGTCTGCGTCGCCGTGCTGCAGCAGCTTTCCGAGCCCTCGACTCCGCTTGCAGTTGAGCCGCCACTCTCGCCTTTTCATCCATAGCGGGCGCGCCGTTATCAGAAGCGACCGTTATCATCCATGGCTGAAGAAAGAGAGTGCGCGTCGGGAAGGATCGCCCTTGCTTTGTCAGATGGAAGAGAGGCCAGCTCAAATAAGTGCTGTCCCGTAGTGAGAATTCAGATCTCAGCCGACCATCATCATCCGTACAACCGCCTCAAGCAAGGCCCCCAACACCGCATGGGTGAAGGAGATTTTCGGTTAGAGGCGGAGGTCATGTTCGGAACGAGTTCAAGCCTCCATACTTCGGCACGAGCGGCTCGCGGTGCCAAGGCACGGCATGTGAGCGCGCTACAAGCGCCTTCGTAGTTGGTGCACAGGTTCTTCAGAACTCCACAACGATCTTTCCCTGTTGTGAGAAAATTATCATCCTTGTGCACCGACCGTTATCATCCATGGCTGAAAGAGAAAGAGAGCGCGCGTCGGGAACGAACGTCCTTGTGCACCGCAGCGACGGAACAGGGCCTGTGTGCCACATGTCGAAGATTGGCAGATTCTCGGCCACGACGTGGAGCCTGACCGCGGAAGGACCCGAGCCTGCTGCAGCACGTCCCCGTAGCGAACCCTTGCGACGGTTACCCTGAACACGGGCTTGTGTGGAACCTGGGCTTGATCCAGGCTACTGCTGCTGCTGTCCGCTGTTCGTCCTCCCCCCTCGGCAAACCCGTGCAAGGTGCCCTGTTTTTCCGCACGTGAGGCATTGTGCTTGGGAGAACTGGCACTATGAAGGGGAGTGGTCACCACCGCAGCGACTGCACGTACCACCCTTAGTCGCCATCTTGTTGACCGTCGCTTCCGTCGACGGTGAGCCGGTCCAATGGCCGGTCGCGCGTGCAATCTAACCGGCGTCCTTGGTCGCAGCGTCCATCGCCTGCGCTGCCTTCACGACGTCGTCCATTGAGAGGTCAGGAAGCTCCAGGAGTCGTGTCTGCATGGCGGGGTTGTTTATCCCGCAGACGAAACGGTCCCGGAGCAGCGAGTCGAGCTGGTCCTCGAAGGTGCATGCACTCGTTAACCCTCGTAACGCAGCGACGAACTGCCCGAGGGTCTTGACCTCCTTCGCGGCGGCTCCGGCTGTTGAAGCGAAAACGCTACATTAACGTGGTCAGTGCCGGGGTGAAATGCGACCGCAGTGTGGTGAGCAGCTCATTCAATGTCTTGACATGCGGTGTGGCCGGCTTGAAGAGGTCGAGCAGGAGACTGAAGACGCGGGTCCCGCAGCTGGCCAGGAAAATGTCCCGCTGTTTCGCCTCGGGTGTGTCGTTCGCCCGGAAAAACACGTGAACTTGTTCCTCGTAGACTGCCCAGGCGGACCCATCACCCTCGAACCGCTCGAGCCTACTGTCTAGCGGCATGGCGGCAGGAACGAGGGGCGGTGTTTCGCCGCTCTCGGTGGCTTGGGTCAACACGTGGGCTTCCTTCGTCGCCAGTGTCACGATCCGCCCCGGACTCGTGAACGAGGGGGGGGGGGGGGGGGGGGTCGAGACAACCTTCGTCCCAGAGACGACACGCAGCGTGCTGGCGGCGAACGGTGACTGAACCTGAGCACCTGTGCTCGTCGGTGTTTATTCGGTGCGGTGAACCAATGTTGCAGACCGAGCTTCGCGGGCCAGTGAGCCTAACGGGCCAACGAAGAATATGGCCGCGGTCGCTAGTATATGACGATGCATGTCGAAACGTCAGTGATAAAACGTAATAGTCTACCAACCCATAGCTGTGTCTCATTCTCTCCTGACATAGCCATTTCCCTAGCGACGTCATCAGTTGCCCCTTGGACTCGGTATGGGTAAGACCATGTCGTTCGTTCCGAAGAGAAAGAGCGCGCCTTCAAGGAGCACCGGCGCGCTCAACAGTGCGAATGGATGCGAAAGCGACGCGAAGCCGAACGCGCAGCGGCCCAACGTGCTGCGGCCGATGGTGCAAAGTGGTGTGAGTGAGTGAGTGAAATAACTTTATTGGAGGTCCGGCGGGGACGCGAACTCGTCGCGCACCCGGCTAGTCCCACGTCGGGACCGGCAGGTCTAGCCCACCGGCCCGGTCGCGGGCACGCCCACGATTTGCTTGTCTAGAGTGGGGCTACGCAGAAGCGAGTCCTACTCCCCCTTGCTGAACTTGGGGTACCTCGACCCGCACTCCCAGAGCATGTGTGCTAGAGTGGAGATCTGCCCGCAGGACTAAACTCGCTTTCACTCGCACATACAACATACGACGCGCGGCGACGCAACGAAGTGTTGTGTCTCTTCAACCATTTAACATAACCACCAAATTTTAAAAAAACCTTAAATATAATTAAACAAAACCAACAGCTTCGCTGGTCTTCTATCTTCCCATAGTGGAAGGGCTCTGAATTTTTAAATGCGAAGCATTTCTTTGCGTAGTCGGAGCCACAGTAGAACGCGAGGCCGTTCAAGGTCACAGAGTTTGTCACCAATGCGCGCACTCCCCAGAGAGATAGAGAGAGAGATTGTGGTTGTGAAGAGGAAGAGGCGCTAGCTCCCCAACGCCCGCTCGCACACCGCTATCGCACACCGCTACCGGCTTGGCGCCTCCTCTCCATGGAGGAAGAAAAAAGGTAGAAGGGAGCATCGCGCAACGCGATCGAAGCCAAGAATGTCGTCCGAACTTGTGGTGAAAACGTTAGAGCACAGAGGATACGTCAGAACGCGCGATGGGTTTTATTACTCCCGGCTTGAGTATCGGCGTCCCTAGGCGGCATAACCAATCGAAAGAGCACAGCGAAGGATGAAAGAGCGAGCGCGGCGCGCAGAGGGGGATGAAAGACTGGGATAGCAGAGAGCGCGAGGAGGAAAGCAGAGGAGGAGGAGGGTATGGCGAAAGCGTGAGAAGAAAAGCGTAGTGCCGCGCAAGACGGGCTCTCCGGCGACGACGGCTACGAGATGGCGCCAGAGTAGCGCGCGTCGTCCGTTCACCGATGACGACATCGATAAGGCATGCGGCGAGCGCGTCCACCGATACCATATATGGAAACAAAGCGCTGCATGAGCGGAGGTCTTTCTGTGGCGGCCGCTGTGAATCGCGCCCACGTGTCACCCACGCGCTACCTCTCGCGATCTCATTAGCGAGGCAGTCGCGCCACACTTCGCTCTGCTTGCAACGTGCCACAAGAGATAGATTGTCCGCGCCAGCCAATATATCGCGAAATGAAAACATTATTAGAGCTGCGCTCAAATTACGCATTAGGGAGTATCGTAATCATCGGTGAATTTTCTTTGATGCCAATTCGCATTTTCCTTCCTCCATGCCCATTCGAAACCAAGCGTCTCGGCAAATCTCGATTCTTGTTCCGTGATCTCGACGCAAGAGGTCACGTGTTGGGCCGATACTAAAGCGTTTAGTCAGGTATGTAAGCATACCTGATTAAATAAAGCACGCTAGGTGACTATTTGTCACCACCCAGTCAAAGGGGATGCCATTATATCATCATCATCGTCATCACTGAGGAAAGAACTGGCGTCACGGAGCGTTCGCTTGCCAAGGCTGGATGCGTGACGTAATGCTCTCTCCTAACTTTTTCCTTCCTCGATGCTCCTCTCCATGTTCACAACCACGGCAATTTGAGCCTGTTGATTTTGAATAGCACAAGGACGTGGGAAGAAAACCTCGGTTACGCTATCTTCGCTATGCAGCGCGTAGGCCTTTACTAGCAGATACAACAATGAACCCTCGAGATTCTACAGAGGTATGCGATTCGTACCGAAGCGGTGATCTAGGAGGAAGCGACGGACCGACGAGATACGCGCGGCCTAAAAACAGTGGCGCACTAAGCGAACGGCCGCTGAACAGGCCGCCGAGACCAAGCGACGCGTGCGTGCAAAAGCACTTCGTCGAAGACGAATTCGGTGCAGAATGCAGCGTCTGCGACCGCCTCTGGTTCCGATCGTACGTCGTCAGGGTGTCGCGACCTGCGCATGTGGCGGTGCTCTAGTGAGCGCTTTCCTAGGATGACGCGAGTTCGTGCTTTGCGGCAATGCAGGCGAGAAATGCGTCGCATAATTTGACTTCGATAATTATCGAGGATGGTTCCTGCCGTAATATTTGTCGATAGCGTTTTTGAAAAGTGCGATTTTGCTAACTTCCACGTTACTTTTATTTCTAATAGTTCACCACGTGATAAAGGGACACCCGAGGATCCCGAAAAAAAAAAAATTGTCAGCCCTTCCACTGGGGTGGTGATGGAAGAGCAGCGAAGCTGTACTATGGTGGGAATTATGTATTTCCAATTATGACTATTAAGATGTGATGGTGTCATTGGTTATTTGAACTACGTATATATTAGGAATAGAAGAGGACCGAGTACAGATCCTTGCAGAACACCTGATGTGCACTGGGAGAGTGTTAGACAGCTGACCATTAACAAAGACTGACTGAGAACGATTAGTTAGAAACTGTTCAATCCATTGAAGAATATCAGGATGTAGGTTCAGTTGTGAAAGTATTAGTAAAAGACGGCGGTGAGCAACTTTATCAAAAGCTTTCGCAAAATCTAGAAAGATGACATCAGTCTTCATGTTACGGCCAAGATTAGTCTGTAGGTAGTGAAGGAAGAGCGCTAATTGGGTTTCACAGGAGAAACCTTTATGAAACCCGTGTTGTGAAAGGATGGAAGAAATATGTGGTCTGCCACATTATTTGGTCTGCCACATAAGTGGTCTGCCACAAATGTCTGCCTTTGTGACGGTTGTTTGATTCCGCTCAGCATCGGGGAAACTTAAGCAATCTTTTTCATCATTGTAGAGCGACACACTCCCAGTTGTACATACCTAGTTGCCCAAGGTGGTGTCAAAGACGTTTATTAAAGAGCAACACACACCTACTAGCACATAACCAGTGACCCAAGTTGGCATCAAAGAGGTTCATGGAAGACCAGCTTGGACAGAGTGGCACATACCCAGTGCTCCAAGTCAGCTTTAGAGTTTCTTCGAACAGCGGCGCTTACCCAGTCCCGCATCTATAGCGACTCATGTAGTGACCCATGAAAGAGCTTTGTTGAAGAGAGACACATATCTACACATTTTGTACACTTCTGAACAAGCTCAGTGATCCAAGTCGATCTGATGGTTGGTTTCGAACCCTGTTACCTCAGCACAGCAGCCTGATGCGATAAGCATTTGACCACGGACTACCCAGTGTACCAGGTAGGTGGGAGGTTAATACAAACATATATAGATAGATACTAGTCCCCAAAAAGAGTGTGAAGTATGCAATGAATACGAACGTATTAAAAAGAAGATAACATTGAGTCCGATTGTGTTTCTCACTGGTACACAAATGGACCTTATTGTGTTGTCAAAACATTGTTGTGCCTAGTTGGCTCTAATTAGACATCATTGTGGTTGCAGTTGGTGTGAAGACAGTTCCAAACGGGTATGTACTATTGGCACATGGAACCAAGGGGTCACTGCTTAGATCCATGTTAGTTAATTGGTTATTCAGGGGTGGTAGCTACAACTACCGTGTAGACTCTTGTAAGAGCCGCACCCGTGTAAAGGCCAAACCCCTAACAGCAGCCCAAAATTTGGGAAAAACATTTCCAATGGAGAAGCAATCGTGTTCGATGCCCTAATGCCGCGCGCTCGCATCGGCGAAATTTTCGCGTGCTGCATACTTCTGTGTGCCGCTACTAGATGGCGAGAGCTGCACGTTGACCTCTGTTGCAATGATACATCCAGGGATCCGGAGTGTGCACTATTTTGACCTGAAGGTTCGGTCCCGTGCAAGCGCCGCACCTCATCAAAATTGTGAAAAGAAAATGTGGCCCTTACGCGAGTCTACACGGTACATATATAAATATATGTCAACTGGCATGATGGGGCACTAAGTGCCAGCTGGTTTTTATTGTTATGTGCCCATTGGGGGCCTCAACTGGAAGCCACATAGATGGGTAATGCCCTGGAATAACAGTATATAGCTAATAAAAAAAAATAGCATTATTAATGTTCAAGTCTTCCAATTAGAAAACTTTGTAGTTTGGCATGGTCAATAGAATGAAACATTTAACTTTCTTTATGAGTTACGAAGTCCACCTTAAAACATTACCTATTTGTTTTGAAACCCAGGAATCCAAATGTTTCTGGCATATATCATGGACGTTAATAAAGTAGGTATTATTGCCATGAAGGAACAGATGAAGCAATCAGAGTAGGGTGGAAGATTTATCTGAGTCCTCATTCGCAGTAACCTGCTGCCATATTTGTCCAGCAGTTATCAGCCCGTCAGTAAGCACCAGAGCCTCCACTTGCACATTAATCTGAGGTTTACCATCGAGCAACGATCAGCCACTCTCTTTTTCGTCATCCAGGCTTGTTCGAGTGCATTGAAATTGTCTGTGCCATTTCACAATAGTGCCACTGTACACTGCCACCAGCTCTGCATGAATCTCTTGGGCATTGTGTCCCTTGAAATGCAGAACTATATAGAACACAATTTTTACATTCTGCTAAATCTAGAGAGACATGCACTCATTTTGACGCCAGCATGTACTCTTGTTCCAAATGGTATTCATAATACAAACTACAGTCGAACCCGGATATATCGAACCCACATATAACGAATTATTGTGTATAACGAACAGCAGTAAAATCCCCTTGAAATTTTTTGTATAAAATGTTATTTCATACATATCGAATTACCTATGTATCAAACGTTCTTGTGATCCCCTTCAGATTCGATATATCCGGTTCGGACTGTGTATGAATGCCCTTCGTGTGGCAGGTGAGCGAGATTACATTCGGCAAATTGGTGGATATCTTTTTGAAGTGAATTGCAGTTGCGTATTTGAGCATGAGTAAGCTTCTTGAAGTGCAAGTGTTTGTCTTCTACAACACAGTCAATACTGCAAGCATTAAGGGCATTTCTTTTTTTATCTGACCGGTCGGACCCAACAGGAGTGAATCAGCCAATAAATCCCAATTGTATTAGGAAAATCAACTGGCCAAATTTGAAATGCAAATGTTTTATTTTTGTGTGTGTGTGTTTTCTTTGTTACCTAGTACACCAGCATCTGTAGGACACATACATGTGCTGTTTTTGTAAATATGTGTTTGTGATGCGTGGAACTAGTGATGGTAAGTGAGCCTAGCATGATTCACTTTCAACCCAGCTACAGGCTCTCATGTGGCTAAATGGAGGCTTGACAGTTGTGTGAGATACCGATAGTGTATAGAGAAAGACGTGAAAATGTCATTGCTATTTGACATGGCAAGCATTGAGATTCACTGAACTATTATGCCTCAATTGTGTAAAATAAAGAATAAAACCACAGCACATGAAGCACAGTGCAAGTGAATAATCATTTTTCCACTTGTTTTCATTCATTTCTGTTTAGTGCAATGTTTACACAGAGATGAGTAAAGCAGTGAAAATACAAACGGAAAAATACGACGCTTTTATAGCACGACATGCAGTGGTGCCAAAATGGTGTCTTGCCGTCAGTGCAAAACAGAGTATACATTCCATAGTTACACATATTTTTACAAGGTAGTTCAAGCAATCAGCAATTATATGACAACAGGTCCTCACAGAACAAACATTAACAAGGAGAAAGAATAAAACTGTATACACGCAGGCAAACATCTGCCTGCCAGCAGACTGATCGTAAAGAAACATCTCCACATATGTGGCTGGGGAGGCGTGCAACGGAACATTGTGTGTTACACAAATGCGTGCGTAATGAGTGTGACAACGTTCATCATTGTGGCGTGATGAAATGATCAACTTTGCAAGTGCTGCCTGGAAAGTGCTTCGTGCGACAGTGTAGGCCGCCCTGCATTTGTGCTTTCGTTGTCATTGAATCAACTTACTACCCTTCCCCCCCAACCACCCCACCATCCAAGGCTGGTCTGGACCACTCGTTTAAATAGCTTGATTGCGCAATATGTGCTGTTGCACATCACATCAGTGGTGTCCACTTAAAGACGAAAATTTACAACTGGTACCTACTAGTTTATGTAGCTCACTGTCATTCATCAGAGAAACCCTGGAAATGAACAAAACCCAACTGTTATCATTTGAGACTGGGCTAATATTTCAGTTCAGACAGTCAAAAGATGTGGCACAGGGCTACCCAACAAAAGCATTTCAAATAATGGGAGGAAGATTGCACCAAATGCCTCAGAAAGGCCATATCATCCTTGGTGTGTTAATATTTCGAATATGATGATGTCATGATAACCATGTAAACCTGTCATGTCAAGCACCATTAGCCTGCCTTGACAAGGACGGATTACAAAATCGTAATTTCAGAAAAAACCTTTCTAGGCCACTCAACCTTCCATTTGTAGTGAAAGGAGTCAATTATTTTCACGTTGCCTTTTTTTTTTAAGTATGGATGCCAGACAATACTATTTTCAGAGACACATTGATCAAGTACCATCTGACATGTGCATTATATCTTGTCATTAAGAACCACAGCCTGCTGTTACTCAAGTGTTATCGAACAGCACTTCTTACAACCAAGTAGTAAACAATGCAAACTTGAAAATCCCTCAACATGCCATATATCGCCACTATTAGCATGACTGTGCAAACAGAGCTGACATGAAGGCACTGCTCATAAGTCATAAATTTGAGCAGTCCATTTTTTCTTCTTCTACAATACCAATACAGTGTATAAATGCCCCACTTTGTGACAAAAAGCCCATGTCTACAGAAATGTTCCAGACCACCATGCTCAACATTATAAATGCATTTCAGACATCAGCTGTTACCTAGCAAAAGGCTAAAGAGCTTCAAACCCCTATAGTGTTAGGGGTCTGAGCATAACTGTTTACATGCCCTAGCTAAGCCTCGGGCAAGTCGGAAGACAGCCGTGAATAAAAGATTAGATTAGGCGCAAGCTTCCACTTATTAACACAGAAGGCCTAAGGTTTATCTAATATATATGTGTACATATGTATATATGACTCATCACACGACTTAATATTACAATTTTGTTGCCTCTGTCATTGCCCCTGCTAATGAGACATTCAGGCACAAATGTGCTACGACATCACTCTTACGAGTATTCCAGCTGCCTTGAGATATCAATGTTGCTACTAAGGAAGAAACTTTCTCATAGCAGCCAATTTGCATAAAATCTTTCCGAAAGTATCGCATGGCTTCTTTACCAATGTTATGACAAGCATCACAGGGCCTAAGACACGAAACAAAGTCACACAATGTGCACTGTGCTGACATGTAAAGAACTGGATGAAGCGCCCATTGTATAATTAATCCCAACAATGCTACACACAGAAAAAGTAAGTGCTATGCTACACAGTATCGTTGTCTCGTTCAAGGGAGGTCTGCAGGAATCAAAGGTGGCCAAAAACGTGGTCTTCTGAATTGTCTAATTGAAGATTCAAAATTCTATAAGCTAAGCCAGCCATTGCTGAAAGATAACTCCACAAAGCGAACTTCATCCCATTCCATTATAGAGAGGAAACATGATACAAATTGTTCACCACGCACAGACATGGTGCCCACAGAATTGATGGAGCAGGACCATAGGGACGAAACAAGGACAATCTAACATTGGCTGTTGTGTGCAAAGAAACACAGAGGGCACCTCAATCTAATCGCAAGGTGCCCAGGAATAGCCCGATTTTTTTTCTAAAATATCAATGATGGCACCCCTTACAGAGGTGCCATTTTTGGATAACGCTGCCTCGACTACCGTTTGCAGCGATAAAACGATGTCGCGCTAGAACAAGACGTGCGCATTGCACTTGGCCTGCACGGAAGAAGGTGCCGTGCCGGCCGTCGCAAGCAGCCTTGGTGACACACACAACCACATTTCAATGTCTTTGGCACTTGCGGCAGTATGCTGAGTCTCTAGGTGCACAGCACCGGCCACACACCACTTCTCTCTGAGCTGAATCAAAGCCCAGAAAAGATAAACACACACAATGAAAGAGAGAAACAATTAGTCACCCAACATGTGGGAAAGGGACAGTCAGGTGCGGGAGGTTTTTGAAGAGTTCTCTGGGGTGGACACCACAGAGTTCAGTCTTAAAAGACTCCCCATCACTGGGCACAGTCGCACAGTCGCACAGTCACCGAGCTTCACCAGCGCCAGTATACCACTGCAGTGGAGGAGGTACCGCGCGCGCTCCCGGTCTCTTCACAAGGCCTAATGCTCCCCCTTGTTCGTGGTGGCAGCATATACTAGGCAATGTCAGGGTCACTAGAAAAGGCTCTCAGAGCACCACAACCAATTGAAAAGGACTAATACAACAGCAAATCTATCACATTAAATGTCAGACAGCATCAACACGACCATCATTGTATCTTAAGCCTCCCTCTGCAGGACAAAGTCCTCTCTCAGTAACTTTGATTTACTTCATCCTGGGTCGAGAGAATTCAATCTATGCCTGCATGTTTTGTTGTCATCTCAACATTCTGCCTAATGCTTCAGGGCCTTCGATTGTATTTTCCTTTCCTTGGCACCCACTCTGTCATTCTAACTGACCCCCGTTAATCTCTGAGCAATATGTGACACACAGTATTGTCACCATCAATTATCTTGCACTTTAGAAAGCTGACACATATGCCTAATCCCTCACAGATGTTTACGAAAGTTTACGAAAGATGTTTACAAAAATCAATAGCTTTTCCAAATATAGTTCATTGAGGGTCACGGTAACTTGAATAACGGTCTTTAGAATGTCAACAAATTTTTTTTATGATGGACAACAGGTAAGTGTAGGTAAACTACCTAGCATAACAATGGCCATGAACAAAAACTTGGAATATGTCTAGGAAATTCCTATAAAAATAAAAACCTGTGTTGAAGTCCTATAAGAATAAAAACTTGTCTTGAAGAGAATATTTCAACACAGCTTGCACCAAGGAATGTTGCTTTGCTAGCATTACGTAAAAAGTTGTTTAGACTTGAAATAGTGTTTTAACTACTATGTAGGTGTTTGTCGTCAAAAACGTGCTTCCTAATGAGCTTTGATAGCATTATTAAAGATTTTCATACAGCTCTATGAATTGCCTTCAAAGGTAGCTGCTGTGTAGTAATTGTCAAAGCTATATTCAAACACACTGCTTTGGAGCCAAAAGTGCATTTTAACTTCACTGATTGCCATTAGTCTGAATTTAGCTTTCAGACAAGCCATACTTTAGCTTGTATAACCTGCTACTGTGTATAACCTGCACACTCAGTTACAGTCCTTGGAGAAGGAAGGGGACAACAGCTGCACAAAATAAAAGAATGTTCAAATTTTTATGTGGCTTTAGAAAAATTTTTGTTTATATATGGCAATCATTGCTGCGTTCACTACTGCTCTTTGTTCAACTACAGTGTGAATCCTCAGCGGCGTGCAATGCATTTATACCAACTTTGGTTTTAGGTGCCGTTTTATAATGAGAATTTCGCCTTCAGATGCGGCTTCATAGTAACATGAATCAAATTGCAGTGAAGCCAAACCTAAAGGCAACCCTCGATTATAACTCGCATTGCCACTTTGTCCCGAACTTTTGGTGTGGGCTGACATGCACAAAATGTGATAGACCAACTGCTAGAGCACTGCACGGGCCGATTTTTGCCCGTTTCTACATTGGGCGGCCCGCCCGAGCCCGATCAAAACTTTTATGGCGAGACCCGGGCCCGGCCCGGGCCCGGAAATAATCTACGTTACCCGCCCGGCCCGGCCCGCCACCCCTTTACCTTAAGCCCGAGCCCGGCCCGAGCCCGGCTCGAAACCGGCCCGAACCCGGCCCGAGACCGAAAAATACATGTTTTTCAGAGTTGAGAAGCCCGAGAATACTTCGCAGAAAGCCCGAGCCCGGCCCGGGCCCGGGTCAAAAAGCACACTCCGTGCCCGAGCCTGGCCCGAGCCCGTGAAAAAACTGCTCTACCCGGCCCGGCCCGGGCTTTCGGGTAAGCCTGAGCCCGTGCAGTGCTCTACCAACTGCATCTAAGCTGCCATGGACGATAAGATGCGCAATTAGTCAGCATTCAACGAAACTGCACAGAGCGGAAAAACAATTTTTTTTAATTAAAAAAAAAAGCCTTTCTTGACTCCCTACATGTTCAGTGTCAGGTTGCAAGCAATTAAATTTTTCAAAGTCACTTTTTTTTTAATTCAATACACAAACTCTGGTGTAGACATGAGGTGAGGAAAGTAGAGATTTGAATACATATGCGAAAAAATGAGCGACGATGTGAAAAACTGGGTTCATCATGGAAAGCACGAAATGTTAACACACTGTGTGCTCTCTTCATTCATCCCCTTCCAGCTTCTGCTCACTGTCATGAAAACCAGATTTTTTCACGCGGCAACTGAGAACTTGAGACTACAGAGCACTGCCTTTGCTGCTTTCTTGGCTAGTTGCCATTCTCTCAACACCAGCCTCTGCACCAATAACGGCACACTATGGCCCTCAAGAACAGGTACTATATGTAGGTATGCTCATTCAGATTTCATTAGGAAATTCCGATCATAATCTCTAACAAAGCTTGAGAGTGAGGTGGCATTTCAGCAGCTATGCTAAACTGAGTGCAAGAAAACAGCCTTGCCGTCAAAGGCAAATACCATACTTCTGGTACACATAAGCCGCTTGTAACTAACCACAGGCTAGGCGAATAAGTGAGTCGGCTGTGGTGCTCCGAGAGGCTGTTCCCCGTGACCCTGCACTACGGTGAGTTCCCACAGGCGCGATCCGCGAGACCTCGTCGTCATCACACTTGCCACAGCAAGAGGTGGTTGGTGCTGTCGTCTCGGCCGGCGGCCTCGCTCAGTCCGGCGCTGCGGAAGTCCTCGTAGCCGTCGCCGCCGCTGATGATCAACAGGCGGCAGCCCGCGGCCGGCGTGAGGGATGCCCTCCTGCCGGCCATCGAAGCTGCCACCGATGCTGACGCGGCGCCACTGTCACGCGAGCACCGCAGTGACCGGTGGTGGTGGTGCCGGCTCCCCGCGGGCTCCGTCGTCTCCACAGCCGTCAGGAACCGTACGTGGCCCGTGTGACCGTGAGGCACGCCTGGGTGTTTAGAGGCACCATCTGAGCAGCCTTGTGTGACTAAATATATCTTTCCTTAAAATTTTGGAGCTCAGTTTCGGACAGTTTTACCCTACTAAGAATGAATCTCAGCTTGTTTGCAATACATGTATACTATAAAGTTAGCTGTCCTAGAAAGCTCCTTGCCTCTCAACAACTCTTCCACATGCCCACTTCTGCAACTTTCCAGAATGATTGGGAATGACATCTACAGCCCTCACAAGTAGCCTGCCTTTCTCATCGGTTAGGGCTAGAAAAGGTTGTCAACCTAGAAGGATTATCGATGCCTGACTGGGTTGGTCAGGATCATAACTAAGGTCATGTTTGAATAAACACTTTAACGGGGACATGCTGTTCTTGCTGAAGAAGCTTTATAATGCCATGCCTACATTTAATTTTGTTAAATAAGCTTTTTCTAACAACATCACTGCCTTCTGCACTAGAAAAGGTGCTCCTTATACCCAATGTTTTGTTAAAGCAGAGGGCGCGGAAGTCTTAAAAGATTCCTTTGTTTGGAAAGATTGAGTGTTGTTAATGTACTATTAAAGCAAGGGTGCAAAAAAAAAGGATGCAAGTCACTGCCATACTATTACTAGGCTGCAAAAAATTGTGTAATTCTCTACCACACTGATGTGATGATGTGATGATGTCCAACTGATTTGATGCTCTTTCGTTTGTAGTGCAACAGGTGGTGAAGGTCACGGTATTTTGGTACACCTTCTGCCTAGGTAAAGTTTCCCAAAAGGTGCATTCTATTTGTACAAGGTATGTAATCATTTCACTTATTGGTGCGCATTAACTGAAGCCCATTCTGGCTTTAATTTAATTAGTGTAGTTATTTTTGGCTGTAAAGCCAGTGCCGGCAGTTTTGTACAACCAGAGTCTGCTGTTTATGCTACTTTCTTACCACAGAGGCTGCGGTTTATGGCTAGGTGTCCTATGGACTTCATGCAACACCATGGCATGGTTAAACCTGCTTATAACAAACCTCCATATACCGAATTCCTGGATATAACGAAGTTTTTCCGTTCCCCGCCATTACTCCATAGAAGCACATGTATTTCAGACCTCTACGTAATGAAGTGGCAGCGGGAGACCCCCTCGAAATAACGAATTTTCCCCACCGACAACCTAGAGATTTCGCCCCAAATTTTGTCATTTTTGCGCGAGCAGCAACAGGAAGCACCTTCTCCACCGCGACAGAATGCGAAGCGGCGGCGGCGCACTTGGTGCACTCGAATTCACAGCGACTGTGAGGTGAGAGCGAGCGCATGTGTGCGTGCGTGCACGAGGCAGGCCTGCATCCCTCGACCCGGCAATCTTGCCGCCATGGGCGTGACCTTTCCCCCTCCCTTCATTCAAACCTGAACCCGCCACTTGCTGCAGCTGGCCTAGCCCGCCAAGCCGGCACTCTCCTTTTCCAGTTGATGTTGCCGAAGGAAAAAAAAAAACATTGCGTGTGCGCCATAGCGCGCGCGCACATTACGTCACGTTGGCAAAAAGTGCACCGGCGCAGCCAACGTAACCAGCGGCTTCCGACGGCCTCGACAGGCCCAGCGCCGAATTGGCTCCTGACCCATTCGCGCGTTGGTCGCCCCGACTGCGCCAACTCACAATGCCATTTCACGCGAAGAATAAAGGTGCCCAAGCAGCTTTGCCGACCGTAGCGACCCTCATGACACTCAAACGGGCCTTATACAACGCTACGACGCCATCGGTAAGCGGTAAGAATCGAGTAAATACGGTAAGCGTTTCTTTTTCGAATTTTCGTGCCGAACCTTCATATAATGAAATCCTCTTTATAACAAAGTTTTTCGGGAATTTGTCAATTTTGGTATATCCAGGTTTAACTGTATATCAAAAATGATGCCAATCTCAGGACTGATTCGGGAAAGTTGGCTCATAACTAACTGGTGACGATGCAGTGAAATAGGTACAAGGACAAATAACACACAGTACACAGGATGTTGCTCGTACTGATGTGTACTGCATGTTCTTTGTCCTTGTTCTTTTCGCATTGCATTCTCACCAGTTAGCAAAACTCAGGATTCCTTCCAAAGGTACACGCCTTGAGCACTGAACTGGCTTCAATTCCACAGATGCAACATGTGCACTAAGGTTATTAAATAAAGTTTACTTAGCTGAATTTAGTCAATTAATGGGCTCGTTGGCAATTATAGCACAGCTTTTGATGTCAGCCACTGTTGTAAATTCTGGCCAGCAGAAATTATAATTTCTTTAATAGAGTAAACGGCTCAGTGAGTTGGCCCGAATTTATTGCTAAGAAGTGCACAAACAAATGGGACACAAAGAAAGAAAGGCATGGAATTTTATGTCAAATCTCCTAATTCTAACAATTTGAGCCAGTATGCCCACTGAAGCACTCCATATGCCTTTTCACGGATTTCGTTAAGCTAGACTACTCATCACTTTTCAACGACTGCCAAATGCATTACAGTGTATTTGCACACCGCAAAGCTGTGCGGCCTCACCGACAATGTTGGGCAGGCTGCCCAAACGACTGGTGCTCGAGGTGAGATGGGGGAGGGGGAGGGTGAGCAGCACACCCGCACTGGTGCCAACCCAGAGCAGGTCCTTGCAGGCCAGCAGGGCAGTGACCCGGAGGCACGCCGCTTTGTGCTGTCGGATTATGTCATCACATGCTGCAAGGCGGAAGGAAGAAAATTGAGCCCACAGTATGCCAGTGCACATGACAGGCTTGCAGTGTAAGCTATATACAGTGGAACCTCATTGATACGATCTTCACGGGAACTAGGAAATAAAGCATATCATCCGAAAATCGTATCATCCAACGTATATTATCCAACGAAATTGTTTTATCAGGAAAAGAAAAAAAACGTATCCCAAAAAACGTATTACGCAGAATCATATCAACGAGGTGCCACTGAATATTCACATAAACATTTAAATTCATGATCATATTTATTTTTTACATTACTTATTATTACATTATTTTTACATTTTTTACAAAAATCTGCATTTTCGGCAGGGGATAACACATCTTTGACGCATTCTCTGTAAACCTAAGCACCACCAAGATAGACACTGTAGCTCTTGGGGCCCTGATTAGGGTCACCAATGGGGCCAGGCATAAGCGCGCCAACCAGTCAAGTTCAAGTTATCGGGTGAAGGCCCATCTCATGATCAAAATAAAGTTTGGACGCATAGAAATCTGTGGGCACTGGCCAAGACCAATCGAATTAACCAAAAAACTGAAAGTTGAATTAACCGGAAGTCTACTGTATCAATGCACACACTGATCAGCACGTTCATGAGCTTGCAGAGGCCTATTTATTGCAGTGAAAAGAACACAGTTTGCTTGCCAGCTTTCAAGTGCACTGACCAAATCAAGAGATTATGTTACTGGACAAGACCTGAGTAGGCTTTTTTTTTTTTTTTGGCAGTCCTGGCCAATTTACTCATTGTTTTATCAAACATTTCTTCGTTTTTATGCCTTCCTTATGCAGTGTTTTTTTTTTTTCATTACTGTTTTTTTTTTTGCATCACGAATTTCTTAAAATTACATTTCCTTTAATTGTTATCTATGCCTTGTTGCCATTTGCATAAATTTCCTTGCACTAGTAATGAATGCTCAGTTTTCAAACAACACTTATTTAGCAGCTACGTCACCTGTTCTCTCTACACAGCTGTGTAAGAAATGGTCTTCAACATCAACCACTATTTGATGAGCATGAAAAGGAAAGTTTCACATGCATACCTGAAAGCATTTTGGTTACAGCAGGTGCAATGTTCACATCCTGCAGGCACTCGTAAGTGGTGGCGTGGAATAGCCGGATGACCGCGCTATGCTGGATGGCCAGCCAGACACCAAGGCCGGATGTTACCATACACAGCACAGCTCGTGATGAGTCGCTGCTTACTTGGAAAGAATGCTGTAATAAAGAACAAGAGCTACATTGTACTCCAGATTTAGTTTGAAGCTTTTGGTACATTAAAACATTAAACATACACAAGGAATGCAAATCAAAATACTACCTAACAATGTTTCTTTGGTAACAAGTTTTATGTTGCGCATATCACTGACCCACCAAAAGCACAGACTCATTAGGGGCAGGTAGTACCCACAGCTTTTGAAAGAAAAGTAATAGGAAAACACCAACAGCTTACAAGTGCTCTGTCTGACTCAAGAGAAACATTGTTCTTGCAGTGCAAAGATGTCTTGCTAAAGGTATGTAATACCAGATGACCATGAGTTGAGCTCATTTATTGCCCAATTTGTAACAGGCATCAATTCCTTTTTGTTGGTTCTTGAGAGCACTAGTCTGTAGCAAGTGGGCAAGGCGAGTAGGTTCCAAGTGGAACATTTGCTGGGATGCAATAAGTGTCAAAAATATTTTCCAGGGGCAACATAATATTACACTGCGCCTAAATTTTTATTTGAATTGAACTGAATTTATTTGCAATAATGTTGCGGGGGTGACTAGACGTAAAAGCTGCAGGTTGCTGCATGAGGGGAACCAGGCGACCTCATAGACAGCGCAGCTTCATAGCGGTTGACCGAATGCATGCGTTTTACATAACGCACTTGTGAAACAATTGCTCCGATACCTATGTTATCAGTTTGTGTCAGCAGTGGGTGTCTACTATTCGCAGTCATGCCCAAATCCTTGGCACTAGCGCTGGCGGTCATCAGTAAATGGCAAGGACAGTACCATCAGCCACATGCTTACACGTATCTATTAACAGATCGCAATATAGAGTGCTTGACAAGCTGAGTGCTATAAAGCAGTCGTGAGCAAGAAATCAGTGTTCGTACAGGTTTCCAAGGCAAAAATTCAAGGATATTCCAGGACTTTCCAGGACCTGTCACAAGTTTTTCAAGGACTCAAGCGGCATCCAAAGTAGGATTTCTTTACTCTAACATTTCCAAAAATGACTAGTTTTATTGCACTTACAATAAATAATTGTATGTATATCACAATTATAATAAAAATGTCTAGCCTTGATAACTTCTCAAGATCACAACACAAAATGAACGCTTACAACAGCGGCTGAGGTTTCTCCAGTATAGGCTGGGTAAAGTTCACCAAGAATATTCAAAACATTCAGCATAGGGATATTGCACTAAAATAAAAAGAAATAAATGTATATCCCAATGATGTTAATAATGTCTAGCCTTGATCACTTGTCTTGCTACACATCCATTATATTATAACAAATAGATGTATATTGCAATTTTGTAAAACATGTCTTCATCATTTCTCAAGTCCGCAATGTTAAAAGTTCACACAACGAACACTCACAACAGCTGCTCAGGCTTCTGCAGTATTAGCTGGGTTGGTTCATCAAACATTTCCAAAACATTCAGCATAATAATATTATAACAAATCTCCACCCAAAGGCGCAAAGGCACTGAGCATCAGTGATAAAGTTGCTCCACTATAGCTCTCTTTAGCTTCACTAGCTTCACCTCGCGCGCAAGAGGGAAAGTGGGACAAGGCAGAGCGATGGGCTAGGAGTGAAACGAACGATAGGATGAGGAAATCAGTGTAAACTCTTAAGGCCCCTCAAACGAAGTTTCAGGGGCTTTATAAACACTGCCAGCTGAGCCAGCACCGAAGCGCAGCACGGGTCTCTCGCTCCGTTCACAGTTTGACGCGGTGAAGCCTTTTATTTTTTCTGTGCACTTCTGCAAAACGGAACCATGTCTGCTCGTGCTGGCGTATTGTTTCTGAAATGGGGAATTTTTCAGATCGACACTGATCTACCACAGAAAGGAGGTCGCAATGTCGATATCAGAGTGCATTGCTCACGAAATTCAAGGATTTTCAAGGAAGGAAAAAAATTCCAGGACTTTCAAGGGCCTTGAAAGCACACTTTTCAATTTCAAGGGTTTTCAAGGATTTCAAGGACCTGCACGCACCCTGAGAAATGCTATTGAGCTCCTGCTAAACATCGCAGCTTGTGCAGATGGTGGTACTCTAAAAGTGAAATGATAATGTAAAAAAAAAACACACAATCTTGCAATAGGTATTCACAGTAACTTCATAACTGTTAGTACAGCAGAACGACTACCTACACAACTAGATCAAAGCTACAGGCACATGTAATGGGACCTACTACATGCCAAATTCCTAAAGAACAACTTTTGAAAGGAGATAGCATATCATAACATATCTTGTGATCTGTCATTGTACTATACATGACATACATGAATCTCATGTGAGCACCAATTAAATGGATGGCATCAACATTTCTAATTGAGTGGTGTGCTATTAGATGATGACGTGCTATACACTAGTATTTAAAAAATATGTATGCATTCCAGTGGTTTGATACGATTCCACATTCTCTTTACAGAGTTGACAGAAAGTTTGCTGCCTTTAAACGATGAAAGGGGAAGAACAAGATGGACGGATGAGGAAGAAGGCAGGGCAGGACAATTTTTACCTGATTACATTGTGTACGATACCTCTCTTAAAGGGACACTAAAGCAAAACATTAAATCAGTTCAGACGGATAAAGCGTTCTTTGAAAACTCTGTTGTACTAGTTAGCTTCGAAATAATAAGTGGATCATTAGAAGAGACAATTAAGGTCAAAGTATCAGTTTTTGAATTTGGCGCCAAATCTCCAATGCCAGTAGGTCGCTGTGACGTCACAGATTCAAAGTGCATTTTCGTATTTAGGCCACGTTGGCTCAGTAACTGTTCCCGAAGCTCGCCATATTCAATCTTAGGCTCCTTTAGAACAAAATGCAGTCAATCTTTACTGCTAAAGAATTAACTAGGCCTTAGAAGATGCTGTCAAAATCCATGACGTCACGGTGAGCTGGTGCAGGAACTTCAAGGAGGCATTGCCACCCGTCTTTAGTTATTACGCTTTTTCTGGCCTACCAAGCACGTTATTGTGGTAACCAAGGTGCAAATTTCCTGCTGGTTTCCTGCTGGTTTTTTACTGGTTCCAGTAGTGCTGGTTTATTAGCACATTCCCAGCAGCTACTGAGACCAGTAGGTGATGGAACCAACAGGTGATGGAACCAGTAGCTGAAACCGGTAGCTGCTGGTTCCAGCAGGGTTGCAGGCAGTCAGCCGACTTGTTACTCACCGATATGGAGAACATTTCCAAGCAACAAGCTGATGCCCGCATGAACTTACATGCATGTTTCGTACACTTTTCAACAAATTTAGGGTTGAGAAATATGAAATCTTGATTGCTATCCTGGTTGCTCTATTCACACAGTAGGCCTACTTAACGTGTACTACCAGCTTGCGCGCTCGGCATCTTCGTGCTACGCTGACAGCGTCCACATAGACCTGTCCACAACCAATATGGCCACAACAGCCATATTTCAGTGGAGGCAAATGTATGCATTTTTACATTTTCATTGGTGCATGTGGAAGAACACCAGGCAGTCTAAATTAATCTGGAAACCTATTCTACCAAATGTTTCTTGTGTTATAGTGCTTTTTTTTCTGCTCATTTCTGGTTTCGGTGTGGTCATATAGTATCATTGTATACCAACAGTGTTGTGAAAATTCAATTTTATTTGCGTGTAATGATTTCAGCTGAGCAGAGCAATTCATGCATCATCAGTTGTGTGTAGGTAGCATGACCATAAATGCCTCTTTTATGATGTCGGGTATGTTCTTGTCATGAAATAGCTGTGTGCTTTTTTCACACTCCGGTGCAATATAATTTACTTGTGTGGTTATTTTCAAATGTTGCCATTTTCAAAATAATTTTCTTAGCTCCAAGTTGCCAAAAAATAACTATTTTTTAATCCTCCAGCCGCTCACAGACCTCTACTCTATACATCTGACAGTGGATGTTCCGAGGGTCACTACAGTAAGCCGCTGTTGCCACTCCACAGAGTTGCTACTTTAGCACAATGTGTTTGTTTATTTGTGCCTTTTATATGCTCAGTTCTTGTTATGATAGCTATGTATGCATCACTGCTTTTTGTGTTTGTCATTGTATAGATATATATACAGGGTGTCCCAGCTAAATATAGCCAATGTTTTAAAAACGATGGAGTGTGTTAGGAGGCTCAAACCAACTCAGTGGTGTTGAGGATCGCGTGTCCTAGTCAGCGGTATTTTTTTTCATTTTTCAAAGTCAATTAATTAGTATAAACTAATTGCCTAACTTTTTAATTATGGGCTTCACCAAGAAAGTGCCACTACGAAAGTTGTAGATCACAATTAAATATGGCCGACTGAAGTGTTTGCAACTAAGTACCATTGATGGAGGTTCTTGTAATTGCCTTTAAAGAAAGCCTGCGAAATACAAAAACAAGCGCGACATAGCACCATTATTTCAGCGCTCCCAGACGACCGATCAAGAAACTACATCCGCATATTTCTGCAACAGTTTCAGGACGGGCTTAGCGTTTCCGGTGGCCTCAAGGTACGTGCCAGCAACTCCCGCTAGTAAGATAGGATCACGAACGAATAGAAGAACATGACAATTGCATTTTCCTCCCAATTAAAGAGTTCTGCCCTCATCATTTACTTAAGCCCAAACATTATTTTTTTATTTATTTATACATAATTTTTTTTGCCTTGTGTGTTCGGGCTTCATTCCACAAGTGGAGCGAATGATTTGTTTACGCCTCGTCACCATGAAGCGCGAGACACCTTCATCACCGCCACTCGCTGTGTGCATCCAATCGCAATAGGGCATGCGAGTGAGTCTCGAAAAAAGCCCGCAAACAATGTCCTTTATTGGTCTGTCGTCGGGGCGCGCTGAAATAGTGGCGCTGAAATAGTTGTGCTATCACGCGCTTGTTTTTGTATTTCGTGCGCTTTCTTTAAAGGCAATTACAAGAAGCTCCATCAATGGTACTTAGTTGCAAACACTTCAGTTAGCCATTTTTAAATGTGATCTAGAACTTTCGTATTGACACTCTCTTGGTGAAGCCAATATTTAAGAAGTTAGGCAATTAGTTTATATTAACCCTTTCAGACGCCAATGAATCCTGTTGACTGAAAACTTGCTTTCTCCGCATTTCTTGCATATTCAGAATCATAAAAAGCATCCATCTGCAGAATAGATCAAAAATTTTAATTTCTTTAGTGAGTTTTGTCTAGTTTACAGAACATAAACTCCATGCGAAAACTCACTACAGGAACATTACGTGTGAGAACATCAACTATTTCATGCCTAGCAGGCTTGAAGAGCCCCCCCATCTAGGCACTTGAAATTATGCCTGATGTCACAAACTGTGAAAAACAGTGAATTGAGTACAACCACTACATACTACGACATACTTCGCACCGAGCAAGTACACACAGCATTCTACCTTCCCACTCGTTTTATTAAGTCATTTGGAACCCGTTATTCAAACCAGAACTGATTAAAGATGTATGCGACACATTTTAAGTACCATTACTTTCATCAATGCTATTGCTGTTGACGCACTTTCTTGGCGTATACAATTGTGTACACGGCGTCTTAAAGGGTTAATTAATTGACTTTGCAAAATGAGAAAAATACTGCAGACTAGGACGTGGCCTCCGAAATGCGTGGCGCACAAGCTGCATGCAAGCACTTAGAAACACGTTATGTGGCAACCGAGCTTCTCTCTCGCGCTTATTTCTGGACACACTGCACCATCTAGCAGCGCTGCCGAGAAGTCTGCCCTTGGCCTCCGAGACTTGAGAAGCTTGGCGTGCCGGTGCCTGCGAACGCCGAGAATTGTTCCCTTGCTCGCCCAGTGCCGCATACCCAGTGACCCAAGTTAGTGAGAGGTCCACTGAAGAGCGGCACATACCCAGTGCATTCATGGCGCAGCTGGCTAAGCGTTGGCGTGAACGACGTTCATTGAAAACCGGCACGTGCATACCCAGTGCATTTGTGGCAGAGCCTGAGAAAGCGTCAGGTTGCTGTTCTTGAGGAACCCTTGTGACGTGGGTTCAATTCCGCTCGGCATGGGAAAAATTTAAACAATCTTTTTTGTCATTGTAGAGCTGCACATTCCCAGTGGCACATATCTAGTTACCCAAGTTGGCGTCAAAGACGCACATTGAAGAGCAGCACACACTAGGCGGGAAGATGGTTAGATACAAACATACATAGATACTTAGCCCCCAGAAAGTACGTGAAGTACCCTAAGGATGCGAACGCACTTAAAATGGCAGTCTGTATTGAGCTATGTTTTCCCTTAACTTGGGCGTCTTAGGAACTCGACAAAACAAAATGGCATGGACTCCACGTGTCTTCTATGTGAATAATGGAATTGTTGGAATGCACGTGATGCCATTTCAACATACCTCTACTTCTAAGGATGCAGTGCTGAGAACCTTGATGTAGTTTTGGCAGCCGCACCATAACTTCCCAGCAACAGCCAGCATTCGCAGCACTGGTGCCACACTGCTTCCCACTTGAACTTTCTGAGGATCGCTCGTGTTCCACCCACCTCCTGAAAAGTGCCATTATAGTAACTGACAAAGCTGTTCTTGCATAGCAACAAGTACAGTTGGCCAAAACAATGTGACACAATTAAGTTGCATGCTATACCTGCAGCACTGGAAGATGTGTAAGCCATGGCTACAGTGACTGGCATGGGCCATGTCACGTGTTACAAACTACAGTAGACTCCACTTAATATCTAGGCATACATGAAGTGACTGTGAAAATCTGTCTATCTAAACGATAGTTCAGCTTAACAGAAGTGTACCAAATTTATGAAAAAAAAAGTGCCCTCACTCTAGAGCTTGTAAAAAAAATCCAGCTTAACAGAATTTTAAAGGGCGACCACAATACAATAGCAATACAGCCATCCAGATGATGTCTCGTTGCATTCACATACGTGGTATGGCTTACAGCAGTGATTATGCTACTTTGCCCATTTTTATGTTGTTCCTAGAAGTTTTTGGGATAGAGTAGTCACAAAAAAGAAAAAGAAGAAAGCTGAATTTCTTGCAGCATAAGCCTGCATCCCAGGATCAAGGAGTGTGCCATCCACTTGAGCAATTTCATGACACTAAACGGCATACGCAAGCCTAACACTAAAGCTGCACAACCATTCTTTCTTTGCTTGCATGTCCTAAATTTTTACCAGCAGCTGTGCAATGCCATAAGCTGCTTACAACTTGCAAAATTGCCGTCATAACATTTGGTCGTAACAAACACAAAAGCTATTGGTGAAGATAACAACATGTATTGCAGGAGAAAAGAGACTGATTAGCCCACAGTAGTCGCATGCAGGTGCACCACTATAGCAAGCCTAGCCTCCAGGTAGCTTGTCCTCCCTCCCAACAACTTCTAACACATTAACCAGTGAGCTCTAGCTCCATATTACTAGCTGAAACATTACCAAGGATTTAAAATGAAATCATTCCAAAGTATTTCTTCAGAAATGAAGGGATATGAAACTTGCACTTATTATTCAGTGCTGTCATATCACAAACACATATGGAACAGTTTCAAGTTGCCCGTGTCCTTTGATCTGCGAGTTTGACCAGAGAATAGGCATTATGACACAAATCTGTGCCTTCTTTAGTGGGCATCAGGTAATCATTGCCTGCCTTGCTTCCCTCATGTACATATCATTCCCTTCGTTCTAAAGACAAGCTATTCACACCAGTGCTTGTAATGACAGCAACTAAATGAAAGACACAATGAGGATGCCAAATCGATTCCATGTAATAGTCACGAGCATTCATTAATTGTGTTGCTTGCTGGCGAAATGTAATTTGTGCATTTGGCTTCTTAAGTTTCTGATACCTATAGAAATGCAAGATGCTGTATGATTTCATTAAAAGCCTTGTGTGACATCACCAGTAATGCCAGCAGCTGCTGCATGAAAGTGCTGCCCACATTACTGGCCCTGCATTCGTGCATTGGCAGTTGGAGCTTTGTATGTAATGCAGTTATTGTAACACATGTCGAGTTAGCTACAAGCTATTCCTTGTCAATACATTGCTATATATCCCTTGTTTGCACATGCAATACTCTTTCTGAGATGAGTAATGGTGCCACCTTACCAGGCTCTCTTCTGTAGATTGCAATTTCCCCACTTGACAATGATACAAATACACGGTTGTCAAGGTATCTGCAAAGTAATGACATACTATGAGGCATCACACCTTTTTTGCCTCTTGAGAATATAAACAGAGTTCCAAAGAAACGTACATGATGCAATGAACTGCTGCTGAGTGCTGCACCTTCATCTTGTTCTTCTTTATCCTGATATTATCATTACAATTATAGACGTGGATGCTGCAAGAAAAAATGTTGCTAAGCACAAGTCTTCAGATAAGGAAATGTCGGAACAGTACTGGAGAATTAAAATCTTCAGACAGCATGCACATTGTTACTGAGACACAGCCACATCAGATATTTTATGCTTGTATTATCATGCCTGGATCAGTGCTAGATATAATGATATAAGCACATCTTACCAGCCATCTTCAGTTCCTAACCACATGGTAGGAAAGTGATTGTCAGTTTCTTCAACTTCTTCCTTTGGCACTTTAGAGCTTTCCTGTGGCTTTGTTTGATGTTCTTCTTCTAAAAAAGAAGAAAGATGAACAAAAACAAAATGATGAACAAAAGGTCAGCACAGCCTGCAATGCTAAAACACAGTCAACTTTCCTATTATTCAAGCTCAACCTAATTAAACATTTTGTAGCAGAAGAACACAATGACAATTAACATATATTCGAATGCACACTTCATAAATAGAAGCAGTTCAACAGAAGCAGTATTATGTGCACTTAATAAGTAGAAGCAGTTAACAGTCTTTACACTTCAAGTCCTAATGAAAGTGATACCATATTTACTTGTATATTGAATGCACTTTTTTTCCCGAAAAATATGTGCAAAGTTGGGGGGTGCATTCATTATGAGGGGCCAAATTTTGAGTGATCTTTTTTTTCGTGGCCACCGCTAAAAAAGTCGCAGTTTCGCCTGAAAGCTGAACCATCCACTGCGATAGCATATGTATAGATAGCTACACAAAGTAAGGATAATAGTTTTATAGGCCGTATAAACTTGCATACATTCGCTAACTATGTAAATTATAAGCATGGGTCAGCGCGCACAGGCAAGCATGAACACATCACACTCGATGACCGCAAACACTCACTGTCAAAACGCTGGCATGAGGAAGCGCGGCAGCAACAGCGAGTGAAGTGACCTATGCGCTGTTTAACGCTTCAACGCAAACTGAGCGGCAAGAACGGAGCACGCACAAAAGTTATAAGCCGCCATCGCATTTAGACTCAGCCCCCGACGCAGATCGCTTTCAAGATAAGGCACGCGCTCTGAGGCGCTCCCTTCCCTACCCTGACGCCATGCATGCAACGGAATACGGTGCTTTTCCTTCCAGCTTTCCTCCCTCGAACGCGATAGATTGAGGCACAATCGTCGGCGCTAAAGGCAGAAATGCGCCTGAAGTGTTCATATAATTGCTATCGCAATAAAAATAGGAGACACAGCACGATTCGGTGTCCGATAGGGCATCCGATACAACCGTACCCGTTGGACGCCATATCAGACGCCAAATCGTACCTTGTCTCTCCTGCTTCACGGCAGCAAGTTCAGGGTGCATTCATTATGCAAGGGGAAAAAAAACACACTGCTTGATTGGAAAAGTGGGACGTGCATTAATTACGTGAGTGCGTTCATTATGCGAGTAAATAGGGTACACTTTATTGCAGCATTAAAGCACTGCTTCATACCTTGAGATTCACTGTTTGCCTCTTCTTCCTCCTCTTCATCTTCACTAGATTCACTGAAAGTTATCAGAAGCAGATATTACATCATGCAATACTGACAGAAAATGTTTAAGGGTTCACACCAAGCACAGTATGGTAAAGTTGAAGACATCATCATCATCATCAGCCTATATTTATGTCCACTGAAGGACAAAGTTGAAGACATATAGAACGGCAAACATAAGGAAAGAAAAACTAAAATCAAATGGATGTTTCAGTTCCCATTCGGATACCTTGTTAACAAATAAAACAAGTCCCCCAGGAATTCGTCTAAATCCTTGAAATGAATCACTTCTACACACACTTTAAGAATGAACACTGGTCCCTGTGGGAGCGCAAAGATCTCTTGAGTTGGTTTTATCTTTTATTTTTTGCGGTCACCATCGTACGTTGTTGACATTTTGTCATGTACAGCCCGAACCATAGGTTCTTCCATCAAAAGTTTTGACTTCACCAGTCATGTTATAGAGAACTCCCCTAATAAGTTTTTCACAAGACTACAGTAAAAGAGTAGCACCGAACAAATCAAAATCCTTACTTCCAACCGTTTAAGATTGGGTCAGAGGAGAAACCAATCGGATTTGCCAATTGAAATGAACTGGACCCAATTGGAACCGACTGGAAAATCCCCAGTTCCAACTGATTACGATAGAGTCAAAGTGAAACCAATTGAGTACGATTGGAGTTGCCAATTGGAATCAACTGGGTCCATTGGAAAATCCTTACCTCCAAATTGGTTACGATTGAGTCAGGGATGTAACCAATTGAGTCCAATTGGATTTGCCAGTTTGAACCAGCTAGGCCCGCCTTACATTCCCAACTGAGTCTAATTGGACTACCAATAGGAATAAACTAGCTAGAACGTAACCAACTGGGAAATCATACTTGCAGTTCATGAACCCATTCAAGGAAACTGGAATGAGTTATAGCTATATATGCATGCAGTACTAAGGCTGTAGCAAACCTGTTTCTCACAGCTGGAATCCTATTTAGGTTTGCTTTGTGGGGTATATATGTGTGTTGGTATTGCCCATTGGTGCAATTGTTCATTCGAACCAATTGGTTTCAAACCAATTAGCACCCATTGGGTACAATTGATCCAACAGAAACCAATTGGTCACGTTCCAGTTGGTACAATTGGTCCAGTTATGTACTAATTTACGATTGGAAATTTCCCAATTGGAGTCAATTGCTTTTTTTGACAGGGACAGTATGCCAATACGGAAAGGAACACCAGATTACGTTTTAAGCCAGTGATTTTCTATGTTCCAATATAGGTAATAAAAGTTTCACGAGAAGTATTTTTCAACATGAGAGCTATATAGCCAATAACAGTAAGTGAGGTTCTTAAGTATACATTTGCAGCATTCACTGTTTGATTACAAATTAGGTGTTCTCGTTAATATGGGTGTACATCAGATAGGCTGAAATGAGCTGAAGTTCTTACCTGTCAAGCTGTATGTTGCCATTGTTGTTTGGCTGGGCTGCTGCGGACTCCTGCTCCTTGCTCTCTGCGTCTGTGCTAGCAAGCGCATTTGATTCAGGTACAAGTGACTTCCTGCGTCCCATTGACGACAACCTGTGTGGAAAGCACAACCAAGATAAATTGAAAAGCTCGGCAGCTCACAAAGCAAATAGAGTAAACTCTCAGTTGTACGAACGTCGGTTTAACGAATATTTCAGAATAACAAACTTTTAGAAAGTCCTCGGCTGTTTTCCTATGCATCCCATGCAAAAATCTTTCAGTTAAATTCATTTCTGAATAGGCAATATTTCAGTTTAACGAACTTTATTAGTGGACCCGGGCTAATTTTTTAAATCAGTTCAACGAAGTTTTGCACTCAGCAGCGTTGGCGTAGCCGATGCCTGCGGCCCTCAAATCGCCCCTCCAGTGGCGGCGGTGCAACATCGCTTGTGCTTACAGTGCTGCCGAGGCAAAGCAGCCATGCAGGAGACGAAAACGAGCCATGTGTTGTGTCTATTTTTTTTTTTTTCAGCGGTTTTGTTCAGCTATCTTCGTTTCGGATAACAACAGCAGATTGCAGTTCACGCGCCATGCGCCCACTTTTGTAATGAGTTCGACGAAACGGAAGCGGTTGTCTCTATCAGAAAAGCTCAAAATCCTTCAGTGTTTTTTTTTTTTTAAGTGAGATTGGCTGCAACGTAACTGTTACGCTCCATAACCCATAACTCCATAAATTGCATTTCACACTTTTGGCTTGATGTCTGCTGTTCCCTATGCTGTTTCATATTCTAGTGAATATTCAGTTTAGTGAACTTTCAGTCAAGTGAACTATATTTCCTGGGATCTCGAAGTTCACTCAAGCGAGAGTTCACTGTACTATGACAGGCACTCATGCTGAGAGATGAACAGCTAGAACTTGCTATTCTGTGTTGTCTTAAGGCACAGTAAGAGCATTTATGAATTTGTAACCTCAAATATATACAGAGGTATTCCAAAACAGCTTTTGATGCTTGGGGAGTAGCTTGCTCGGTAAAACTGACGATCATGGACCTTATTCCAAGTGAATGGGATGTGCTTTGTTTCTTCTTCAATAAGAGCTGCACTTAAAGGGCAGTGGCACTTTGAATTTGAGTTCCAATTTATGACTCCCATGTACAGGCTTTGTCATATCACAGTCTTTAAGCATTTGTACCGGTCACAAGACTTCTCAGTTAATGGGGGAGCTTTGTACACTGCCAAGTGCGACCGCGTGGTGGCGCCACCGGTCGTAAAGGGCACTTCGCAAGCAGTGCAGCATCTGGGTAGGTTGGCTGATGTGTTACGATGGTGTTCTTGCTGCGGCTTTATGTGCTCTTTCTGCCTCGCACCATGTGCGGAGAAGCTCGAATAGTCCTCAGGAGCTTGACGAGCGATGCGGAAGACTTGTTGTGCCCCGCACTATTTACCCAGCTAAAGAGGGATGGACGAAAAGTGTCATTGTTCACTTTGCCCAGTGATGCTGAATGGTGCGAGAAGTGGAAACAGGCTATACCATGGCAAAATACTGGGAGCTTCTCATTCAACTCCCCGAACAGTTGCGTGTGCGAGAAGCATTTTCACTCAGAAGACATCATTCGTGATTATGAGTGTCGTACAATGCACTGTTGTGATGTTTGCAGCACAAAGAGTGCCTCCAATCCAGTGTAGCTCCGAATGTTCCAACCAGCTGGACCAACCAGGTGAACTATAGAATGTTCCAACCTGCTTATCGTTCACCCATTGCGTGCGATCACGAAAGTGATTGTGAAACCACGCGAGATCGAAATTTAGTTTATTTCCTTCACAAGTAAATATATTTTTTCATGTGGTGAAGGCCCATCGCTGTTGCACACATTTCTTCTTTTGACTGGTTTATTACTACTCCGTGCTTGCATGCTGTGGCTGCGCTGTTGAAATAGGTTATGACTTCAACTCACCAATTCCTTTTTGTTCTGTCATTTAAAGAGCAAACTGTTTAGTAAACGTTTAATTTCAGTGCTTTGCATATAACCTCAATCACGTCAACTCGCGTAAGGCTGTTCCTCACCAATAAACCACACAATGTTACTATGTTACTTTATCCAACTTTTGACCAAGTGACAGGTGCAGCTGGACATCTTGGCGATGCACTACACTAATCATTGAGCACTCTCTCAGGCAAATTGTGTGTGGTAATGACCAAGTCCTGCAGCACTTGTGTCATTTAACTGTTCAGCCTTCGAGAACAATTGGCGTTCAGCACATTCCCAAGTTTTCTGGTAAAGATTATTCTGGGCTGCGCTTCAGAGCTGTAATTAAAACATAAACTATGCAATATAGTGGGACTAATGAAGTGCACATGGTCGTTTTTGTAAAACCTGATAAAGATGCCTTTGCTGCCTATGCTGTGCTGACAGTAGCAAAAGTGCTGCAACTTATCGGGGAGCCTCAGGCGTAAGTCTATAGCGACGCCCCTACATGGAGGTAAGCCACGAGAGCATCGCAAGTGCTGCACGGTTGCTTTTAACAGCGTCTTCTAGCAAGCACGGCGGTTGCTATTCCGAGCTAAGCTGTGATGTCGTAAGATACCCGTAAGTAAACTTGTAAAGTAAGAGCTTTCAGAAATATTTAGGTGTGACACAGCAGACCACTTTAGGACGACGATTCCTTCACACTGCCAATACACTGTCACAAGAATGCGTCCTCTCGTTGCTCGAATTCTCTGCAAGCTATAATTTCATTGTGAAGCTTTGCATATATATCTGTCCATACAAGTGAGTGGAAGCCAATAATGTGAAATAGCTCTAAAAGGTGACTGCAAAACCATGTGCGCAAGCTCTCCTAGTAACGAAAACAGCCAAAGCAAGCCGATGAAACCTGCAGCAACCATCGGCTCCTTAGCTGCAGTGGTGCCTCTAGTGGCAGCTTCTGTCTCTAAAGCAAGCTTGGCCTGAAGTTTTGTGACCAGTAAAAAAAAAAATGTATTAAAGGACTCTGGCAAGTGCTTTTTTGTTTCTCCTGAAGGTGTGCTGGTGGTTTCTGGTTAGAATGCCTATGGGTGTACTAACTTAACACATCTTCCTTCCAAAGTAATCAATGTTTGCTTCTTACAGCAGGTGTCTATTAAAGTTATGACACTATATGTCTGTCTTCATTACTCGGCTGAAGTTTGACAGGGGCTGTACAGTGTACAAGTACAATGTGTGATGAGGGATATATGAAAAAAACTGATGCAACAAAAAGGACTTAGAGTGTTGATGTACTTGATAATAAAATGACGTTAAGAAAACTTAATTCAGAAATGAAACAAGAAAGACATACAAGAATAATGCAACAGTGCATGTCTTATTCATTGCTGCAACCCAGACGGAAAAGATCAGTCAAGCTGAGGACCAGACAAGCTAGTTTTGGCTAATGCAAGTTTTCTTTGTTGCGGCTGCATAGAATTTATAATGACTGCGTGGCAATGGCAGGCTGCTCACACTGGGCTGGCCGCTGGGATGGAAGCGATGCAGAGGATGCGGGCATTGCAGACACCATTGCAGGACATGACCGTGGGCTCCGGTTGGAGGCTGAGCACACACACTTGGCCCACGTAGCCATCGCTGTTGCAGACCCAAACGTCTCGCAGGCCATGGGCATTGAGGCCCAGGGTGGCCACTGCGCACGTGAACTGCAGTCCCGCCCGAGTCTTGCGGATTGGCACAGGATGCAGGAACTCTGGGGGTGGCCGCCGGTCTGTGGACAGCGCTGCACCAACAAATTCAGTCCATCAATGACTGCCTGCCCTTTGCACTGTTCAAATTTGAGTTTTTTGTAACACAGGGATCATCGGTATTAGATGGCTTTCAGGTAGCATTAAAATACAGGTTCGTTCATAGAAAATACGAGTAGTCAAATCTTGTGGTAACAAAGTTGCATCTGACGTAAAAATACCTTCATTATATCTGATAGTCGTTGTAGCATAGATTTGTTACGTTCTAATATTGGCAAAAAACTTTAGACTTACTTCATTCTATCTGATAATGCACTCTGTGTTCACTGCATTGAATTTAGGCTGTATTCTGATTTAAGCAATGCCAAATGAAGGTTTATCAAAGTAACCTCAATCAATTCAGTTACGGGGCTTCATCCCAAAGCAGCAAGCACACAGGCTATGAAAAATGCTGTACGGATTAATTTTGGTTACCTGTGGTTCTCTAATGTACACGGTGGTCCTTTCGAAAAATAAACGCGCGAGCACATGGCCTGCACGCTGTGGCAGCCGCTTAGAGCACCAGCCAGTGGCAGCAAGATGAAGTATGTCCACTTTCGACGTTATCTATTGGCGGCTAGAATAACCAGGCATGGCCGATAGGCAAGCGGTTGCTGGAATTATCAGCACTTGACTGTCGAGAATGCTATGTCACGCTGATGACGTGAATGTCGTTCATGACCTGGAAGTACCGGGCACGCAGCATTAAAGAAAGGAAGGGTGCCCAAGACAGATGACGGTTATCGTTGTGGGACAAGATAAGGCCCGAAGGGTACTAACTTTTTAAGAGTGTAGCGGGCATATGTTGACACTTCCCCATTTTCATTGCGCTAGCGTACCGAGCGCAGTTTGCTAGCAGCAGACGCTGTGCTGCAGGCCCCGCCCCTTGCGCATCCGTCTAGCATGGGAGGGAGTCGGCAAGCACTTGCCTAGCAGCCGTGCCTGGTTACTCTGGTCACCAATAGATGATGCCACAAGCAGATGTGCTTCCTCTTCATGCTACTTGCTGGCACTCTAAGCAGCCTCCGCAGAGCAGAGGCCACGCGCTTGCGTGTTCCCTTTCATAAAGGACCACCGTGTACATCTAAATTTTAGCACATGGGCATCCTCAGATTCCGCCCCCCTCGAAATGCAGCCACCTCCACAATCTGGAAACGAACCCATGACCTTATGTTTCAGTAGCAGAGCACTGTTTTTACAACCAATGAACACTCAGGGCAACCAATAATTCAACTTTCCGGTATGTTGACAAGCAAATATTGTGTCCAGGAGAATCACTTTAACTCTTTCCTTACGAGGCCCAAGAATATAGATAAATTTGATCAACAGTTTTTCAACATGTTGTGAAACGTTGCTGTTCGAATTCTTCCACAAGCAACGCCATGAACCATATCAAATGACGACTGCACTTTAACTTTTTGTCAGATTTGATCATTTTGGGCACATTGGGGAGTCTTGAAAAATAATACTTCGACAGGAGGTATCATGGAAACTAGCCTCCAGTGGCATTGGCACTAACTCAATCAAAAAACACAAAATTTGTGCTTCAGTCAACTCGGCAACATTACTTTTAAATGAGAGCAACAGTGAAGACACACAAGCTTCTGTCAGGTTGGTTAAATTTCCAATCGTCTACACCGTTTTAACGATGTCTCAAACATCGGTAAATGCTCAGGAGTCTGTTATTTTGATGATTGTGTTTGACTAATACCAAGTGCAAATTAATTTTTTTCTGCCATGGGCTGCCTTTTTCCATCAGCGTTTCAACAACGCATGTACAACTTATTATGGGCGATCCTTCCTACCTTGTGGAGTATTCACTTCCATAAAAGCACACAGTCGATTTCAGACCTACCATCGACAGAAGCTTGACTAGCAGTCAAATCTCATGCTTTCTGAACACCCACCATGCAAATGCCCTCATTCATTAATGTACAATACTGTTTGAGACTACTTTACTGTAGAGTACTGTACAAGTACTGTACAAAGCATGTGAAGGCTCCAGCACCAGTTGAAGGTGCATGAATAGAACAGCTTACCTGCACAGAAAAGCGAATCGAACACAATAATCAAGTATGAGGAGGCTCGTACAGGCTCGCCAACCTAACAACCATTGCTTCAGGAGCCTAAAGATTGCAGTAAAAAAAGGAACCAGATGCTTGCTGCAATGAGTAAAAACAAATGCTCTCTGCACAACAGGTGCTTACTCGTTTTCACATTTGCAAAACCACAGCTTTCTTCCATAGCATGGGCATCACTCTGGCTAATATTAATGCCAACAAATCTACATTTTTTTTCTTTTTTTTTTGATGGTCTGATTTACAGAAGCAAGAACTACGAGAAAGGCACATAATTTGTATATTACAGATTCGTTTTTACTCTCGGTACTTATACTAAAATAGCAAGTTATGACTCATTCATGCTTCTTGAGGTGCTTCCTTGAAGTTTCACATAATAATTCTCAAACCTTCCTTCAGCAACTATTCCATATGCTTTACTTCCATTTGAAACACCAATGATCATGATACAATTAAATGTATCACAGTACATGTTGGACTAATATGTCTTGAAATAAATTGTTAAAACATAAATACTATGGAAATGTGCACATTTCAAGCTTGCAGTGTGAATTTGCACACCAATATTCTATGAGTTCTAAAAATCTCCTACTCACCAAGTTTCTGCTTGGCTTCATTGAAGGCAACTTCCCACGAGGACCGTTTCTCCGTGGAAGGGAATATAATGGCTATGTTCTCAACACCCTCTCTGTAATAGTATTAGAGAATCCCATATATAGTCTCTGCATTACTCTGTTTACAGCTTATTGTTACACTGCAAGAAGCAAATTTGCTTTGAGCACGGTTGAGCCAAACACATTTCATGTACTTGGGACACTTACGGAGTGGTTACTGAGAGCTGCAAGTTCAGAAGCTGCAAGTCATAGCTTTGCCGCTCAGCAAGCTGCTTGTTCAAGCAATTTGTAATTTCTTTTACTGCATCATCCAGGGTCTGTGAAAAAAAAAAGTGTTATTTGTCAATTTATATGCATGTCAAGCTGCAATGGAACAACTGCGGTCTCCCTATTCGGAACAGGAAACTGAAGCACCCACAAGCAATCAATACTCCTGTGGTTTATTGAAAAATTATGTTTCTTGCATTGAATTCAGACTCAATAATATTACACCTATAAAAAAACCCAAACAAGACAAAGAGTTCACTGGAAAATGGAGACTTGAGGCAATCAAGATTGGCCAAACAGAGGAAGCCTCAGGTTGGAGCCAATGTTTCGACCAGGGGACTTGTCTTCATCAGGGTCTTGATAAGGACGATTTGTCAGGGCCCCGACAAGCACAAGTTATTTTGTCAAAACACTGGCTCCAAGCTGAGGCTTCTCTCGTTCGACCAGTGTTGATCACTTTAGTAAAAATGGCGAGTGCAAGTTATCTTAATTAGGTAGTTATATAAGGTGTGAGATACATTCCTCTTAAAAACAACTCTTTGATTAATGATTATTAAAAATCGGGCCCCTCAGTTCTCTTTCTTCTCGTTCTTTAACAAAGTTAGTCAAAAATGGAAGAATAGTAGGGAACTTCAAGGAACTCCTAAGCATATGCTTATGAAAGCTTTAGTAAGCTTCATACAACGATAGGACGCAACACATCAAGGAAAAAATTACAGGTGAAAGGAAAGAGCATCAGCTGTTTAGTGGCATTCATTTGAGCATCGAGCATCTTGGCTTGGAAGTGGCACACTAGACATCATTGGACAGAATACACCTTCCAGCAAAATCATAACAGCTAATGCTGTAAAGGCCTAAGCAATGCGGAGTACAAAACTTTGTAAGCTTTCAAAGTCCTACGATCCTTGCCACTGGTAATCAGTTATGCCGAAAATTATTGTAATAACCTGTCTTCAAAATGCTGGGAATGCATAAAGCATCATGTATAGAAACGACAAAGAAACAAAGAAGATGTAGAGAAGAGCAGCTACCTTCAAGCATTATGCAACCAAATGAATTTCATCTGGCATCAATATTATTGGTGAACTACAAAAAATGCCCTTTTCCTCTTCAAATTTTAGAGCCTTTATTGGTGCAATTTCTGTAGGCATTCAACTACTGCTATTTTGACCTTGGCACAACCAGAAGATTTTTTTGTATGATTTGAAGGTTCAAATTAAATTAAGTGTTATTGGCAAAGAATGGGGACTTCTTAGGACTTTTGAATGTCATCAAATTAAGACATGAGTTGAATTAGCCAAATTTCATTTAACAGAACTTGACCAAACGTTCAGACCATGCCAACCGAGCTAGTGCAATGCAGGTGCATGGTACTGAAACACTCCTTTCCAAATTAAAATGGTCACAATGCAGTTAAGAAAACAAAGGACTAAAAACCACACCTCACAAATATAGCATGGATAGCCAGGTGACACCTGTAACCATCTTAACTTTTGTAACTTGCCATGCTGATATGCAGTGTATTTTAATAATCAAATGCACACACGTGCAGACACTAAGGACACATAAAACAGATATGCGTTTTGCAATGTGACTACATGCAGACTATTGCATCAAAAAGGAATACATGGTATAAGCAGCACTTCAAACTACAGTGCTTGCTAGCTTGTTTGGGCTCAAATTTGCCCAAAAGTTGAATTTTGTGGTGGGTTTTGCCTAATACCATTCTTTAATGCAGTAATTGCAGTTTCCTCCAGAATAAATCAGAATTTTTCATTGTATGCTGGCGATGCCGGATATAGAATGTAGATTTTTCATGCAGTAGGAACAGTGCCATCTATCATAATTATGCCATGCCTAACGTATATATATAACACCGCACTTATGACACCTCAATTCACTGCTGATATGCAGCTAGCCAGGGCAGCCATGATTTACAAAAAAGGAGATAAGTACAAACACTTTGGGAAACTATAGGCCAGTGTCTGTACTTCCGTATTTTTTTAAGGGCTTAGAACAACTAATCTGCATCCGTCTTCACAATTTTCTTCTTAAACACTCCATAATAACCGATTGTCAATATGGCTTTACACAAAACAGGTCTAAGGAGCATGCACTACTTGTTCAAAAAGAATACATATTAAAGAATTTCGAGACACAGCTTCTAACTCTTGGCATTTTTTGTTGATTTCAGCACAGCCTTTGACTGCTTAAATCACAATATTCTTTTTGCAAAATTTGAGCACCATGGCATACGTGGGCATGCCCTCAGCCTAATTAAATCATATCTGGGTTCGCGGTCTCAATACGTGATCATTAATCATACTCTTCACAGATTCTAAGAATTTTGAATGGCGTCCCTCAGGGTAGCATTTTGGGGCCACTCCTGTTAAATATATATATAAATGATATCGCTATCATCAGTACCAATGCAAAATACATTATATATGCAGACAACACCAGCCTATTCTTCTCTTCCAACGATATACAATGCTCAGCAGACACCGCAAACAGCGAGCTCCAATCACTTGCCACATGGTCATCAGTAATTTACTAACGATAAACAAAAAGAAAACTGAAGCAGTACTCTTTGTCCCTAAAAGAAAAGTATTTCGCCGCCCCTCTTTATACCTCAGTGGCACTGTGATCGAGTATGTGGACACCTTCAAATCACTGGGGGTAAGGTTCAGCAGAGCTATGACATGGAATGCCCTTGTTAACAATCTTTCTCAAACACTTTCTAGAATCATCAGAATTACTTCACTTAACAGGCATATTTTACCTACCAAAACTAAGATTACTTTGTATGATAATTTTTTTTATTTCCATGTAAGCTATTGTCTCCTTGTCTGGGGCAACACAACGGTGTCTAACATTCTAAAACTGCAAACCTTGCAAAACAAAATGCTCCATGTGATTGTCAATGGGTTGTATGATTTGCCCACTAGGCATGTTTACCTACATTATAATATTGTACTTACCAACAAATTATTTGACTGCAGATTTGCATGCTGTTATAACACAATAACAGGAAAAAATGATTCATTTATTTCTCAAATTCTTCCACTTACATGTCGCCACTCATCATATGAGTACAGAGTACAGAGTCATTTTGTATTACTGATGTGTAGAACTAGCTATTGGTTTTTTATGTTAAGCTATATTGTGCCAAAGTTCTTGAATACCTTATTCCATGACCAACTAAATACTATGTCTTTGTCTGCCATCCTGAAGAGCTTTATTCAACAATCTATGGTACTGTGATGTCAAGAGCTTGCATGTTAACTTACATTGTACCACTCTGTGTTATAGCTTTACAATTACTTGCATTAATTATTATTGCCGATTATGAGACAGAAGTCTTTTCTGACAATCTTGTTCTTGATAAGTGCGTATAGACTTGTACTCAATTTTGCCCAGTGGTTGTTTTTTACCTTGTGCCTACCGCTGACTTGTAGGGGTAGAGGCCCGCCAAGCAGTGTATAATTCGCTGCTTTTTTCTCACCATCCCCAGTTTGTTTGTATGTACAAACTGAAATAAAAGACTTGGCTTGACAAGGAGAGCAAGCTACGTCAGCATTATATTGTCTCTGCAATAGGCATTTTACTTTCCTAGACTGTGCCATCATACATTTTTCACTGAGAAAACTGCTTTTCCAGTCCAGCATTGTAACGGATAACCTGTGCTTCTGATTCATGATGCGTGAGATTGACATGCACTGCACTTGTGCATGGCATTTAACCGGAACATGGGCATATTGTGGACCTGGGCAGTGCGTGTATATCATTTAAGCATTTCCAATGTTGAATTACCATTCATTTCGTCGCTTGAAAATTAATTTTTCTTACCTGATGAGGGCAGTTCAGTCGAGAGGCAAGCTCGGATATCTGTGTTATAACAGACATGTCTTCTTCCAAGTTTTCCGCTTCTCGTATGGCCCTTTTAAGTCCCACATCAGCAGCTGAAAGGCAATGTCATCTTTTAATGACAACAGAATGACATTCATCTTCAATAGTAACTACTGGTGAATGTAATTTCCTGTTTATTAATACTAAAGCAGGTAGGTCTTTCAAGTGTATTCGCAATACAATCAAAGAAGTTCGAAGCTTCACAGGCCCTCTAAAAGCAGTGCAGATGACTACATTTGTGGCTGTCATGCCTGCCGCTCCTGTCTTTGCTACATATTGTATTCTTGAATAAACCGCTAGGTTGAGAAACAGTGATTTAAAATTTCAACACCAACACAACTAGCCCAACTTCACACACTTGTGCATTTAAAGCTTGAAACAAGTACAGCTTCACCACCCTCTAAACATCTCAGTGCATCTAAACGGAAAAGTGTCACCTTGGCAAATGCAGAACATGACCTTGGCATTCACAAAGTTATAGTACCACCAATCCGAATTTGTCAATCTGATGCACTTGCGTGCTTTAATAATGCCACCACTATAGTTATAGATAGATGTAACATAAACTTATCCAATTTTCACACCACTCAAAGGACACCATAAGCATATTCAGCTCAATGCTGAAATTAACAGGTAGCACTACTGCAAGCGCTGGCATGAGCAAAGATAAAAGTGTGTCTATGTTCTCTTCTGCTATCCATAACAGTACTTGAAGATAAAGGAAGAAAAAACAATAGGAACTCACATTTTAATATGTCCAGGTTGTCAAGGGAAAATCTAAGTAGCAGTTTGTACTTGTTCATATCAAACACAGAGAATCCAAAACCAGCCGGAGAACTCCTGCACGAAATCAAACATATATCTTTTAATGCATGCTGATGTGTGTCCACAGAAATAACACTGGCTTTCCATTCTGTGATAACATGCTCAACTGCTTGACACTTCTGTGATGTTCTTACCTTAAAGGTTTCAATTGTATTTTATGACAAGTGCTTTTGTTTTTACTTTATGGCAGTGACATAGCTTTCTTTGGTATCTCAGTTTATCACCATGCTGAGCCTATTCTTTCCTGTATGTATTTATCTTTGCTTAGCATACAAATGAATCAAATTGCTTACTCAAAAGGGTTACTTGCCTATTATTTTCAGCAACTGTACTTGGCACTAATAACCTCGTTTCAGACAGTATCGTCATTAACTTATTAGACTCAAGAAACCACTGTAAAAATGAAGATTTTAGTACTATGTAACAGACAAGCTTATCACATATATAGCAGAGCATTACAGCACTAGTGCAGACAGATGACATGCAAACGGCATGACCTAAATGTGAACAGCAAGGTTGGAGGGCTGTGGCTGAGTGAAGTGAAATTACAGCACAACTGATTTCAACTTCATTGCGTGATACATAATTCTTTAGAGCTGAAAATTAATGCCCTAATTATTTGGCTTCCATCAATGCAAGCCTTCCTGTTTATGTGCCTTGAACAGGTTTCATTTGTCCATGATGGCATGTGCTAGAAACTTCCATATTTATTATCCATATGTGATTTGTCCAGTTCCATTTTATTTGTACATAATGGGCATGCTGCTCACAAAATTCATTTGAAAATTTTCTGTAAAAGAAAGTGATTGCTTACTAAAGTGAGGTTATCACTCACAAATGAATGCACAGCATATTGTGGCGTATAATAATCTACACAACTACAATCACTGAACCAATTGTTAAGCAACTCTTCAAACTCAAAGCATGCTGAAGTCATACGTATTACTGCAAAAGGATCAAAGTAAGCTTGTGCAACCAAATGTATGATGTGTTCTTGAGCAGCTTTTGAACAAGCATCAAGTTACATGAGCATGTTGCAACATGCTCCTATCCATGTTAAGCAGAACACAGCATTACACTACATTATATGAAGTTACAGACGTTCTACCCATGATCCTCATTGCTATTTCTCAGAAATGTGAACCCAACTGGGTATTTTTCTGCAGTGAACACACCATCAAAGGTCACGCAACAATTTCAGAGATGTATAGAACTATGCCTTCGATCACATGAGACAAACCATGGCCATAACTTCAGCATGACACTATGTATCTTCATTATCAAGCCAGCCTCCATCAGGTCTACAAAGTGCTATCATTCAGTCTAGTTAGTCATCTCAGAAAAACAAATGCTGACTGTTTTTGCCACTGTTCCCCTTAATCACTTAATAAATTTACGAGTAAGCAAGTATATAATCAAGTGCACATGCACAAGTTTTTTGAAAAAGAAAGAAAAACAGAAAACTCACGAAGAAGGTGATGTTTTCCGCATCGTCCCACTCTTTCTTTTTATGCTCGTGATCAGCAAAAGGTCGGAAAACAAGAAAAGGCATCTGTCTTTTTTTGTGCCGAGGCCACCCTGTAAAGTACGGATAGTGCAAACAGCATTAGGCATTGTTGGCTATTAATTCTGGCGAGTTGAGTGCAAATAGGCATCTGTAATCAAGAGTTAGAAAGGCAGGTACTCACAGGTATTGTCACAAAGTCATAACGAATGAATGTCCGATCTGGCTGGACGAGCTGGAGAGGGGGAGCACAGGCACACATTAAGGTCGATTTTCACAAATTGAACTGTGCACGAAAAGTATGTGATGAATCTGGAGAAATGAGATGCTAATTAAGTAAATTAACATGAAAAGTACCAACTGTCACTGACACCAGTGAAGCCATATAGCTGTGAACCCTAAATATTTTGAGTCTCTGACGTCAGTAGAGGGGGCCCTTTGTAACACCTTTCCATTTCTAACATGCCGCAAAACCCTTTATGCCCTTGTGCCTCTGCCAGTGCATGTAATACAGTCGAACCTCAATATAACGAGCATGTATATAATTAATTTTTAGATATAACTAAATAAACCCAAAATTTGTTCAGCCATGTTTTATTTCAGTCATGTTGAGATGAAAAATTTATTACACAGGAATAAAGATGGGGACTGCGCACATTTTGCAGTGAACAGCCTATACAAGTGCTTTTTTTGGAAGCCCAAAGGATGGCTTAAAGCACGGCTTCCCAAACTTTTTGACTTTGGGGGAACCCCACCTGCCTTTCTAAAGTGCAGCGGAACCCTCCTCCACGATGACATCAGCAAGCCTGTACCGCAGATGCACCCTACATGTCCTTACAATATGACAACCGCCATTGCCATATGTCGCTAGATTAGGAAGTTGGTTTGAGCTTGTAGGACATACAAGTCCATTCTTATTCAGACCACCCTGTGAGCAAATGAAACGTGTCTAGCATGGACACTGCGGGCCAGTGAATTGCACAGAAGTCAATTTTGAACAACGCTGCCATGATGGTTTTTCTTACAAAAACTAACGAAGTGCAAATGTGGTGTATTTAATTGTTAAATTCAAACTTTAATGTAAAAATCCACCAAAGGGGGTAATGGGGTCGGATTCATTTTGGCTGCTTGTAAAACCCTAAAATGTTCAGAATTGTAGCGATTTGGGCCTGTTGGTTGTACATCGGAAATAGTTTGAAGCGCAAATACACAAAGCTGTGTTGCGCTCGTCTGTGTCTCGTGTGCTCTTTTGTGTCTGTGTATTTGCGCTTCAAACTATTTCCTAAAATGTTGTTCGTGTAACTCCTGGGTTCCCAAACACGTCTGTTCTGGCTACCTACTGGCCTCCTTCCTACTGGCCACCAGGAAAGCCTTGTTTTGCTACCCAGATAATGATGCTCTTGCCTTGTCTATTCATAGAAATGGATTCATAGCCTACCTCAAGAACCATGCACATGCAGTACAAAATGGCTGTGCAAGGCTTATTTCATAGAACTAAAAAATTGGCCACTATTTACTTTCACCTGGCTTGAGCACACATGTGTTGCACAGATTGTGGCTTAGTTTGGCTGTTCATAGCATTCAGTTGTAGCAAACAAAAGAAATAAAGTAGTTACACCACTCGATCAGAAAGCAGTGGACACAGTTTTCAGTAGTGCCATAACGACAATGAAAACATATATTATTTTAGTGTTGTACTTATGGATTCCAGAAGGGTAGATGTTTGGGCTAGTTGGTACATCATTAAAAAGTTTAACTAGTGTGAAACACACGGAATGCAAAGAAGACTTGGACAACACAATAACTTGTACAGTATTTATGTATTGACAGATTGACAAGGAGGTATGTATTCATCAGGTTGCTTGTGCAACTGCAAAATGCTGTCCGTGGAACCCAATCTGGTAACCTTGATCTGGAACCACCTGTCAAACAGTTAGCTCCACCTTCAGTGGGTTGTTTCTGAGAACTTCAGCAGCACTGCAGGGGTTGTGCAATATTGCATTCAAGCTGTGTTGCAGGAAAATGGGCTCTAATAATAACGGTCACGTAATGAAAGGTGATTGTTATTAGCTCACTCATTTTTTGCGTAAAGCCTAATTGCTCTCTTACTCATTTTCTTAAATGTTTGTGCGCAAACAAACGGGGACGAAGAAAAGGAGAACACAAGGACGAGCGCTTCCTTTTCTTCGTCCTTGTGTTCTCCTTTTCTTCGTCCCTGTTTGTTTGCGCAGAAAAATTTAAGAAAATTAATCTGTTCCAACTAGGCCGACTCGCAGTTATGCTGTCTTACATGGCTTTTGTTGCATTACTACAAGAGTGCTGTGAAACAACTAGCACTTTCTGTCAAACATGAAGAGCGACTCACATCAATGACACCCTCGATGAGCTGCTCAATATCACGGACCCTCTGCTGCATCTGTTCATGCTGAAATGCCTCTCGCTCCATACGGTTGATCTTGAGTGCCAGTTCATGTACTTCTTTCTGTGCCAGTACCAGCAGCTGGTGATCAGGGTGGTCGTGCTGTGTGTGCTTTATCAGCTCCTGTAGGGGTAACGCAATAGCAAGAATTTGTCACAGTGACTCAGCGCCTGCTTTCGAAATTAAAATAAACATTTTCTGGTTACACACACAGTAATATATTGAGAAATTGAACTGGTTGGCGTTCATTCCTCTTGTAATGTTCCGAGTACAACCAACAACCATGACAGGACACACCAAACAAGAAACTCACATCAGTTATGCTCTGTTGTTCTTGCCTGGTTTGTCCTTTCGTGGTATTTAGTAGTACTTAGAGCATTGCAAGATGAACACACATTAATTCTTGTTAGCTATCATTCCCAACTGCTCATCCCCTTGTTTACATTTCAGCTCTGCAGTTTCTTCAAAATTTCTAGGTTTCAAAGCATTTGCAAAGAGAGGTCCACTGGCAATCTTGTACACATTCTACTTAAGCAAAACAGCATTTGCTGAACTCCAACTGATGCATGTGGTCAGCACGAGGTGAGTCTGCACTGTAATAAGCACATACTCAATAGTAAAGCATCAATTTAGCAACAAAAATCAATGCTGAGCATACTGCGAGCTCCTCGGACATCTCTGTACACAGCTATCTTTTGAATCCTGTACGAATGCTGACCTCATGCTAAAAAGAGATGTGTCAGTCTACATGTCATCTATTCTAATCTGCACATGAACATGAAAGAAAACTTATCCCATGTTGTAATCATTATTTATTCATTTATTTATTTACAAATACTGTCAGCACAGGGCTATTACAGGAGTGGAACAAATAGAAATGTATAACAGTTAGCATTATGAAAGGTAATCATTACAGATATTTTTGGCATTGAAATCTAAAAGGGGAAAGGAAAAATTATATATAATATTAAATATAACAGCACCAAATAACATATAAGCAAATTAATTAGCAAATAAGTGCATCAAGTCACATATAGGCAAAAGAAATTCTATTAGTAGTTACAAATCAGGATGTCAGCGATTTGTTTTATGACTAAATCAGTTGATGAGGATGAGACGGCATTTCCGGACAGAGAATTTCATTCGGTGATAGCTCTTGGAAAGAAGCTATACTTAAAACAGTCAGTACAAAAAGCAGGAGTACAAATAAATATTGAATGGCAGTGCCTAGAGGTCTCACTGCGAAGAATTTCAAAATAGTCCGCATATTTTATATGAACATTCAAAATGCATTATGTACATTAAACCAAAAATATGTATGTTGATGTTGCTCTCTACACTTTCACATCATACCATGTACAAAAAAAGCAACATGAAATAACCATCAAATGTTTTTTGGAATGCCAGAGCTGCTTAGTAAGTCAACATAGCTACACAGCTGCTAACATTTCACATGTAAAGTTGGACACTGTACACCTAATATCATGCCATGTGAATATCAATGTCAGTACAGTCTGATATGACCAACACTCGACTCAATTAGCAGGTGCTGCTATATTAAATGCTGGATACTGTTAATGTAAAGACTTCATCATCCATTGCTAATGACAGTACTAAAGCAAAATATTTGTGCAGCCCAATACTCTACAGTAAAGCATTTGTTTATTTGTTTTCAGACTGTATTGAATACCAAACCTCTGGCTGCACTGTTAGAACGTATTTGCATTTATCACCCATAATAATGAGATAATGTGTTATCCTTAAAGACACCTACATTTAGCAAAAAAGGAGAATGGTCACCTTTATAAGAAGTTCATAACGAGGTATCCTCTGCACTGGCATGATAAGAAGGGCATCCAGGGCTAATTTGCCTTTGTGCTCCCTCGATGTGTTCTGCGGAGCAGGAGAACAAGTACCAATGGCATCAAAAATATGCAAAGGCAGCTTTACATCTTTCAAAAACACCTGGAGTGCTGATTGCCAACCAGCTACAATTCAATAATGTGAGACCAACCAACCTCAAGGAACTTGGCAAAGGCAGGCTTTGCCTGAGTTGCCATCTTGATGGCCTCCTTCGCTGACTTCCAGTTGTTGATAAATGCAGTGTAGGTGTCTATCACAGGCTGTTTAGTGAACTGCAAAAAAAGAAGTGAGAAATGAGAACCCAAACTGTCAAGACCTTGCAGTTTTTTCAAGGTCCATGTCTTCTAATGTGAAGACACTTTTTTTTAAATTTTAACTTGAGAAGTAAGAAATAAAGTAGTAACAACACAATAAGTGCCTTCAAAAAGAAATAAATTAAATTAACAGCACAATTTTTTAGCTCAATTTAATACAGCATTGAAGTTACTTGCAATAAAGCAAGGCACACCATACACAACTTAGTCGCGGGACAGTAGTACAACTACTGACATCACTTTATGGCGCTTCGCCAAAGTAGAACTGCATGCTGCTCTTTTGCTTCCAGCTTTACAGTGACACATGTCTATGAAACGTTGGTTATTTTGCAGGCGCGGTCGTAAACGGACTAAAAGTTTCAAAACATAGAACAAAAACGAGAATCCGGCATTACGCTACTCACTCCGCATACATGTCACAAAAGTTGCTGCCGCTAAAGAAGCGAGGTTTCGCCGGATGAGCGTTAAAGCGGCGCCGGGAGAGTCGGCTGACCGGCACCACGCTGGCGCCGGACAGTGAAGCCAACCGATTGTGCAACTCTGCTCCGATGGCGCGCTCGCGTGCGCCGTAAAAACGCTATTCGCCGTTGAATTGTGGCCCTCTACTCTCTTTTGTTGATCCTGTTTATGTTGTTGTCACTCGCAGTTTAGCTCTCGCTTCCCTTTCTCTCTCTCTCTTTTATTCGCGGAATGGCGGTCGTATAAATGCGCCCTCGCGGTATTCTCAAGGACCGAAAATTTCGTGACGTCGTCCCTTATGCTTTCGACTCTTTTGTGCGCCCCTTTTCGTTTGAGCGCATATAAACGACCGTTTGGCCGGCTATAAATTATGACGCAGAAGTGAGTGCCTAAATCTTGTACAGAGCGCGCTGCGGGGAATCTTAGCAGGCAGCTATACAATCGATCCCCTGCATGCAGCTAAGCGACAAAGCTACAATAAAAGGCACTTTCTGCACTTAGCAAATGAAAAATGCGTGACGGAGAGAGCAAGAAAAAAAAATAACGAAACAGATTTTTCCGGATTAGCTCGTCTAGACTAAGACGAATGGCACCGTACCTACATTCAGCAACTATGCAAAAACCCAAGTCAACATGCTCCGCATAGCCAATATTTCGCAGAAAGACCCATTCTTCCTCTTTCCCCCTCCCCAAGTGTATGGTAGCCAACCGGGCACGTCCTTGGTTAACCCCCTTACCTTTCCCTCTTCATTTCTCTCTCTCGCAGAAAGACACAGACACATACAGGAATCCAGTAGTAAATACGCTTTCGCCGCTCAAATACGCCGTCAGTGTAAGCGCTTTTCTGTTCTCAAAATTACATTTATAAGTGCGCACGCTAGCTGAAACAACGTTTGTTGGCATTAATACTAATATGTTAATATAAAATCATAATCCCGTCGAAGCGAGCGCATGTTCACTGAGCGCCGTGCAGAAAGCATTACATCAGCGAACGGGATTTGTTGAAAATTAACAAACAGCTCGTAAGGATACCAGTGCATATATTTTATATTATTATATTTAGTAGAAGTATCCAGTTATCCACGTTAACCAGAATGCACTGCGTGAACTGAAGATATATCCTATGTATTGACGACGATTCCATAATCCATAATGCAGCTTCAATAGATGATATATTTAAGGAATTCCGCCTGGCCGTTCCTCCGTGCGTGCAGTTCCATACAAAATCATTAGAGCGTGCGAGTTCCTGGAGTGCTTAATAACGATTCCGAAGTCAGTGGAATTGGATATTAGGCTGGGTTTAAGAAACCATATCGAGGTTTTCGGCCATAACAAGCACAATAATTTAATGGGAGGTAACGCTTTCATTCGGTGTTGCAACAAGCGCTAATGATTCGGTTGCAAGGTTCTCACGCAGAGTTCCTGGTGTTTGTACAACGAGTTCTGCTATAGTAGACATTAATTAGCATGCCTGCGTAGTTAACCAAGTCTACTGATTAATGTTCCTATAATATACAGGAACGATATAGTAAAAAAATTAGCGGTGGCGTCACTAAGGTAGAGACGAGGAGGAGGAGCAACCCGCCGTCGGCTATACTGCGGTCGCCACTCGAGCCGTTGTTTTCTCCGAGGCTCGCAGCCGAATGTGTAAACGTTTCTAGAACGCTTACAGAATGTGACATATCAAGCTGGCACCATAATGACTTTCTTTATCTTTACAGAAATTATTGCCGAATTACAGGCAAATATAAGAGTGTTGCCCTTTTAAATTATTTATTTCACATTCGCTATACAAAATGTGTGCTAAGAAATAGGAGGGAGCTGCAAGAGAAAGAGGACAGGGGGAGAGCGACACGCCAAGCAGCCGCACCAGGTGCCGGGAAGCCGAGTGACGCCACTGAAAATGAGCATAAGGCACGCCTTCCTGCGCGGGTGAACGATTATCTGAAATAAGGTTGCGAAGTTTTATCTGTCAAGTAACGTAAGAGGACGCGACGTTTAAATCTTCACACACAGAAAAACGCGCCAAGCACGGCACGACGCGTCATCGATGGCTGCGTCGCAAGTGCATTCTCGCCCGTCAAAGCTATTGAAACTCATTTCCGGTGCGAAACCGCACACCCAAAACGAGTGCTCGTAAGAGGGCGCTCAAAGATAGCCATGTATATATAGAGAGCTACTGCATATACAATAACTCTAGCCATGCGCTCCTCCTCCGCCGCTACTAGCCATGCACATACGTGTACATAGTTACTGCACAATGGAGGAAGAAGTTAAACGGCATCTGAAGAGGTTAGCCCAGCGATAGGCTTGGCGTGCATGCCACTCCGGGTCAGATGATAACGGATGAAAGAAAAATTGGAAAATGCTTATATATATATATATATATATATATATATATATATATATATATATATATTGCAATAAATATGGCCGTGTACGGCGCGCGATCTTCTCTGCATGTTGGGAAGAGAAGGAACACCCATAGCTTACCGCTTCGACAAAGACGTCGCCCACTTTCTGGCGGGTGTCCCAGCAGGAAAGCCTCTGGCGGAGCACCTCGAGGAATGCTTCGTGGTGGCTCAGGATCTCGGGGATCATGTAGAAGATCTCGTCCACCAGGCTGCTGTCCACCGTGCCCGCAGTGTCCGGGCTCTTCAGCGGACGCATGTACTTCTGCGAAGACCGCGGAACAGTCGCGCTCTCGCCCTACTGATGCACTCGGCAAACAAGTCGCGATAGTTAACGATCGCCCTAAATCGGATATATCGGTACGGACACCGCCAGAAGCATGGGCGCCGCCAAAGCGATTGATTGGTCGACTGATAGGTGGATTGACGGATATACTGAGTGGTCGATTGATTGGTCAACGTTTGACTGCCTGGGGTTCTTAAACTTGCACAGAAGTATATATAGTTAGTCGAGCGTTTTTTGCATTCATACCTTATGCATGCTGACAAGTCTTGGCGTCTGTCTGCATGCGCAGCACCTCGCGCCATGAGCACTATAACGGGCTACTCAACCACCCGTAAAAAAAAAAGAAAAAATTTCGTCAATGGTTGATTGGTTTATGCTAACCTCTTGTTCCCAATAACGGTTACCCACCGCTTATTTGTAGTTCATCTTTCCTTATAAAACCTATTCTTCCGCAACATATGCAGCAGTAGGTCTTTATAGTTATTTACTTATCCATACAAGAGATAACGCGATCTTCTAATGAAGGTGAAAAGACAACCGTTGGAATAAAGAAACAACTGCTTAGGTTAAAGATGACACGGCCCGCCACATCCATGATCAAGCTGATGGCCGATCACTAGTGGGCTACCACGAAATCACAGAAGGCCCAAGAAGGCAGGCAATGTGCTTTTCTGCGATCATGCACAAACCGAATTTGAATCATTGATAGCGTTCCCGTTGATCTGGCAATGAAGGAAGTGACATCATCAACCGCGCGTCGCGCATTATGTGCAGATGCCACGTCAGGCAGGCTGACACCCTTATGGGAAGGTGAAGATACTTACATTGACCAGAATCTGGAGGCTCTCCACGTACGACTTCTCGGTGTCGTAGAGCTCCCCGACGACATGAGTTCGTGTGTCCTGCACAGAAAGAAAGGCGAGAACGTCACGACGTGCTGGATCAAACCCGTTGCGGGAGATTTTCACGCGGTGCTAATCGACGTAAGGTATATATACTTTTAGCCACGCAACGAAAGCGCAAACGGTACTAAAACACTGACAAGCCCTCCTCACATTTAGCAAGAGTCACAGGCCTTGTTGAGGGCTTGCCAAGCTGAACGTGCTCAACCATGTCGCCGCAAATCACAGCGAGGACTCAAACGGGGCACAGTCGACTCTGAAAAACATATAGGTCAACTTTGTCGAAGACGTCATCGTGCTTTGTAGTGCAAGGCTTTGAAGGCCTGAAATTTGAGTACAACGAAAATGTTTCTCTCGTTCTCTTCTCCTTCGGTCGCACGCTGCGTCCGCTGAATAACTCACAGAAATTTGAGACGGCTGGTTGAGTCTGACCAAAGCCGCTTGAAAGCTCCATCATACAATGCAGCATGACAAAAGAAAGAACAAAGAGAGAGACATAAAGAAGTGTGCGCATCATTTTGGTTTATCATTTTGGTGCGCATCATTTTGGTCTTATATTCTTAGCCTAGTTTACACGAGTTCAGCGCAAAGAGCGGACAAATGAAACTGCGCAGAAAGGCGAGTGCGTCACGACGCGCTTAAACAAGCCCTTGGCGTAAGATTCGCGTACGAACTAGGACAGACCTGTCCTGTTTCTCTCGTTTCAAATGTCCGTTCTTTTCTTCCTTTTTCTTTTCTTTTTCTCGCTGAATATTTAAAGTTATAGTTTCTCGTGTCTGTCATTGGGAAGTGTGTCATGAAGAAATGACTCAAAAACGTACATGCACATAGTTCCACTGTGCTGTTGTGCGCAACTCACAAACGACTAAAGCGCAAGAAGAATAAGGCGGAATCCTTGTCGGATCACACGACACCAAAAAGCAGCACACTCCCCTGCACGCAACATTTGACTTGCAATCTCGCATAAAAATCTGTTTGTTGGGAATCCTTGGCATCTATGATGACTTCACTGCAATATTCAGTATTTTATTTTTATTTATATAATAAAAATGCACCTGACACTTTTCCGAGGCTACTACAAACCGAAACGGCAGCGTATAAAATTAAGTCGTTACACAAATTCAAACAAAAAAAAAATTTGTTTCGTGAATTCCGCAGAGCCCAAATGGCTGCTATTGGTCAATGGTAGTAATTCAAAAATCCGAGGACGCCTAAGCACTTCATATGAGTTATGAATGCGAAAGCTATATTGTTTAATTGAACGCCGCTGAGCGGTCCTTCGAGTTATGAACTCATCGCGGGCAAGCGAGCGCGTTGTGACACTTGGCCAACGCCTCCTAGATAGCACAAGGCCGGTGCACTTCGATCCATGACGTCATGCTACCTTAGACTGTCACATAATCTAAAGGGAACGCTCCCGATTAAGAAGTGGTGATTTTGACGTCACCGCTTTCGTCACGCCGGGCTTGGCAATCGAAATTTCCACCCGCCGTTGTTGCTTAATGGTTACGGTGTTGGGCTGCTAAGCACGTGGTCGCGGGATCAAATCCCGGCCACGGGGGCCGAAATGAAAAAAAAAAAAAAAAAAAAAAAAAGCCCACCTGTGTACTTAGATTTAGGTGCACGTTAAAGAACCCCAGGTGGTCCAAATTACGGCGTGCCTCATAATGACAGACAGACAAGCAACTTTATTTAGTCCTAAGGGACTAGTTTGTCGTAGTCGCGGGCCGCACCTTCACCGGGGGCGAAGGACCGTGATCGTCAGCCCTTTCGCAGGCCCTTTGGACAGCCATAATGAGATAGTCGTTTTGGCACATAAAACACCATATATATTTATCGGAATTCGGTCCAATGAGCATGATAAAGCAGAGTGCATAGGCCTAGTAAGGGCCGTTGGTTTAGCACAGTAGATAAGACACTCGGCCTCTGAGCGTGGGCTCGTAGGTTCGAAACTCACTACCGCCAACCTTTTTACTTTCGAATTAATTGTTTTTTATATAAATTTGTGTATAGCGATTAGCGAGGCGAAGTTAGAAGGCAGGCGAGAGCTTGCGCGGACAAGGAACGCGCAGCGGATAACATAGGCTTCCACGAGCAAGGGTGACGTGCGTCGCGGCGATGCCCTCTCTACTCATGCAACACCTGGCGCGCAATCCCGCCAGCGCGGCAGCACGTGCGCGCCTCCGTCGAGGCGCGCACATGACGTGGCGTCGCAGCCAATGGGAATTTAGATGCCGTTTCGCACCTACAGATGCCGGTTAAGCTCAATGGGCCATTTGATGCGAAAGCGGCAACTACACTGGACATATTTCAAGCGTATATTTTGTGGCGTGGTGTTGCTTCGGCGACCTTGCGTGGATTTTGCGCTTCAGCATTTAAAGGTTAATAGTTTTAACCGGCAACCACATGAAACACATTTCGGCAGCTATTACGATGCCGTTCACGCGTAACGCGAAACCGACGCGCCGGTGCCGTAAGTACGCCTGAAAATTCGTCACATGTGGTCGCCACCTAACGACAGAAAGTGAGAGAGGCATAAAGGAGATATGCCTCGACCTGCACCACTACTGTATCGCAGGTAGCACCTAAAGACAGAAGCCTGAACGACAAGCGGCGGAGAAAGAGAATCGAGCGAGTGCAAAACCGAAGCATGATTACGCGCCACCTTGTGGAACACCGCCGACATCGCTCTGTGCCGACAGAGACGAGTATACATCACAGCTTATTATACGAACGATGACAGGAGACAGAGAAGGGCGCCGACTCAGTAGAGGACACGATGCGGAGGACGGGGGTTCGACTCCCCCGGCGGCAAGTTGTTCCCCTTTACTTTATCCTTTCTACATTTCAACTAATATAACGAATAATTTCCGCTATGCTTTCCTTGGCCCAATTATCTGTTCCCTTCATATGGTTGTGACGAACGAATATCGGGTCTTTCGGTTTCCCTTGACAAAGACGAGTATACATCACAGCTTATTATACGAACGATGACAGGAGACAGAGAAGGGCGCCGACTCAGTAGAGGACACGATGCGGAGGACGGGGGTTCGGCTCCCCCGGCGGCAAGTTGTTCCCCTTTACTTTATCCTTTCTACATTTCAACTAAAATAACGAATAATTTCCGCTATGCTTTCCTTGGTCCAATTATCTGTTCCCTTCATATGGTTGTGACGAACGAATATCGGGTCTTTCGGTTTCCCTTGTCTTAGTTCAAAACGCTCTTTTTTTTTTTTTGAGGAGGAAACACTTTATTAAAGACCCGAAATGAATGCGCAAAACACTGTTTGGACCGATAGCTTAATAGCTAGTAGCCGGTCCAATATTGACTTTGCATACAGGTTATGTACAAGGAGAAAAACAAGCAACGCTCACATGTAACATGTCCTTGACATGTAAGCATAAAGTGTTACTTAAAAACACACTATACCAAATTCTAACAACCACAGATTCATACTTATGCAATTGAACAATTCTCTGAAGGAAACAAACATTTCACAACCCAAATCAAAGGGGAAAAACAAAGAAAAACAAAAATACGAAAAAGAAAGAACAATCACGCAGCAGTAACAAGACATTTCACCGTTCTGTTTGGTTAGATAAGTAATACAGTTTGCAACTCATGTCAAAATCTCTAGCTACTTTTATTTCTATTGGTAGCTCATTCCAAACTTTGGCGCCGGCAAACTGAATTAGCCGTTCACCGTACAAGTTGCTACATTTTGGTAGGTTAAAATTGAGATTAGAAGCATGCCTAGTGTCACGGTTTGGGAAAAAGAAAATGCTCGACGGTAATGGAGAATTAGTTTGAATAATGTTGTTTATCGTGATGCAGATCTTATAACTTCGCAATGACATAAAAGATAAAATACGAAGCTCTTCAAAAAAATTTGTGCTTGATAGGCAGAATGCGCTGGAGCTAATAATCCGTAATGCCCGTTTTTGAAGACGCAGTAAAGGCGATAAGTATGTCACATATGTAAGTCCCCAAGATTCAATGCAATAGCTAATGTGAGAGTGACAGAACGAAAAGTATAGAGATCTAAGCACGGAAGATGGAAAATACTGCTTGGCTTTTATCAGAGTGTAGCACCCGAACGCTAATTTCTTACATACATTGTTGACGTGGTCCTTCCAATGGTCCTTCCTCTTACAACATTCTGGCAACGTGAAACATAAAATGGCAAAAAGATGATGGCACGTGCTAACCTGCCGCGTGTATAAGCAACGATAGCTGTGAATTTCGAAAAAAAGGTCAATCAGCTCATCAGTACGGTTTCTGGTACTCTCCCGGTTCCGTAGCTGCTGCCCTGCTGCACTTCTAAAAAAATTTAATACAGGTCGCGGTGCCACGGCCTAATGACAGCGTAAAAAAAAAAAAGGAAACAAAACGACGACTGCGCACAAAGGTAACGGCTTAAGTGCTCCATTCTTCGAGCTCGACGACAACCACGGGGCAAATGTGGAGCGGAACAGGGGAGAGGAGGCAGAGGAGGCAGAGGAGGGGAACAGCTAACGAGCGGCCCAATTTGGAAGCGGCGCGATGCAGACGCCAGCGTCAGGTGGCTGCAGGATAAACGACTGGCACAAAATTTATTTATATTGTTTCCCCTATGCGAAAAGGAGCACCCATCACTATTATAGGGTGACTACATCAAATCACGATGTCAAAATCACGGTGTCAATGTGTCAATGTCAAGGTAAGTCAGGGCGACCGCCAATCATGTGCTCCTCCACGCCAGGTTACATAGAAGGCGGAGGAGCGGATAACTTTATAAAAGGGCTGCAGCTTCGAGCGTCACGTTTTACGAGCTGTAAGGGAAGGCGACGCGTTTATGTTCAGAGTATTTTTGGAGACACGAATACAGAAACTGACAAAGGCACTTGCGTTAACCGACAACAGGAAGCTCATGAAATAGTTGCCTGCGCAGTCGGGCAGAGGGCAGGTGGCAAAAGGAGCAGCAAAATGTCCTCTGCAGACGTTGCATACAATCCCTAAAAGATCTTCCTACACGCGTGCATAGCTCAAAAAAAAAAAAGAAGGTCAAAAATAAATAAGAAACAAGAAGGAACAGAAAACGAAAAAAAAAAGCGCTTGTTAAATCTGGCTTTACCGCATTAATACACCTTATGCGGAGAAGCCCGCTTCTGCGTCTTCCTGCGTTTTACATTAAATTATGGGGTCTTACGTGCCAAAACCACGATCTGATTATGAGGCACGCCGTAGTGGGAGACTCCGGAAATTTGGACCACCTGGGGTTCTTTAACGTGCACCTAAATCTAAATACACGGGTGTTTTCGCATTTCGCCCTCATCGAAATGCTGCCGCCGTGGCTGGGATTCGATCCCGCGACCTCGTGCTCAGCAGCCCAACACCATAGCCACTGAGCAACCACGGCGGGTCCTGCGTTTTACAGGCAGCTCCAGAATCGGGACGTTGAATACTTGCACGCACTAAGAAGGTCTACAAATTCGTGAAGCGGCGTGCTGTGCGCGCGGCGCAAGCTACACGCCGATGATGAGCGTCTAGTAGCGGGATAGTTAGTGGCAAACATGGCGGATCGAAGACGTGTGCCAGATGGAGCGAGCACAAAGGCCGCTCTGAAAGTTCTCGGAAATAAAAAGGCGAAGGTCAGACACATCCAAAGCGTCAAATAAATCAAAGGCAGTCAGAAGCGAGTATAAAGCTATCGAAGGCACTGCAAAGCAGCATTGTCGCAGAGCACATGGGTTTTTGAAAGAAAAGCTCGAATCGCCAGCCCATTACACGGCACGTTAATGCAGAGCAGCCAGGGATTTGTATCCTCATGACTTTAAAAAAAATGAATAAACTTTCCAAGAATGCTGGGCACAAGCTTTACCAAAAAGATCCTTAAAGGCACGTTTTAGAAATTTCGCTACCGAGTTCGTCGAATAGTGATGGAGAAGCGGGTTCCAAATATGTTCGTCGGCTGTCCTGAGCAGCACCCACTTTGTTTGCCAACATGAAGCTCATCCTCAAGCACTACCTAAAGGCCACACTATTTCGTGCCGCGGACGTTCACTGACTTCCTCTGCGCGCCTCGCAGACTCCGAAGCACTGCATCGTACAGATAGCACGTCGGCAATGTGAACACGTGTATTTACATTGTGCTAAACACACTCCTCCTAGTGCCAGGTGCGGGAGCACAGTGACGCACCACTCCCCTTTTCGTACCCCCGCTTATTTTCCCCATGCATAGCCGTTGCGGCTGGACCAATTACCCAATATAGCCGCGTTTAAGCAATCAACTGTTCCCTTTTGTTGGTCTCATCACGTTCCCAGTCCCCAAAGAGGTCGCCGAGTTCTGTCGTGCTTCCAGTAATTTACTTTCTCGGAAAAAAGGCTGATCGTTTTTCCGCGAAGCTTCCGGATCATCCTCCGTACGAACGAAACACCCCTCCACAGCCCCCCCCCCCCCCCCCCAAAGAAAAAAAAAAAGAAAGAAAAAAGCACGCCCTTGCTCTGGCCCCCGATTCCTGATGTTCGACCCTCATCTCCGCGTTTTTCGGGTTAATCCTATACATCCTATTTTACTTTTTTTTCTCTCTCTCACTCTATGCGCGTTAGAGCTCGCGTTCCAGCGCGCGCTATACTATCGATCGTTCTTCCGTCGCATGCACGCAAGGATATTTAGTAACGGCTACGAATAAACCAAAGAAACGAAGACAAAGAAAACAGCGTTTCTTGATGACCTGACGGTAGGATGAAATCGATAAGCTCAAAAATATTAACACCCCGCAGCGCGTTGAGCGCACCTGTGCGAGATCGCACGCCTTCCGTCTAGAAGCAAGGTCATATTAATAAGACAATATTTGGAGGCGTTAATTTAGGTTAACCCTGGAAAGCCCAGTAGCAATGTTACAAAAGTCTCAAATAAGACTAAGACTACTCTGGCCATCTCCCATATCAGTGAGGTAGGTTTCAATGTGACGTGACAGGCAAGCGCTGAACGAGCGAAACCGCATCCGCGCAGGTTGTTAGGGTACTAAACCATTCTATGAAAACACTATTTTTTTTTTCATCTTCTCTCAGTCTTCATCTCATGGTGAGACATGACATATCGGAAGGCAGCGCTTCTTCCTGAGCAAACTCTTTCGATCGCCATCATCGTCATCGTTGTTGTTTAATGGAAATTGCACCCAGCCAACAAGCTGGGACTAATCAGGGTTCACCGTGAAAATAACATGAAAAAAGTTTATCTCCCGCAAGCGGCGAACTTGACAGTAAAGACCACCAAAATATATCGAAACACCACAAATCAAGTGAACAGCGAAAAGGCAGGTTTTTGACGCAGACGAAGGAAATTGGAAAGAAAAAATAAACTGCATTATTATTGTGAGAAAAAAAAGAAAATGTTGATTTTGCGCGTCAACCTTCATTATCGCGATGCAGTCATGCAAAAAGTCACATACGTTATTTATGGCACGAGCCAGGCAACTTTCAAACATTTTGCCACGCCCTAGTGCACCTTCTTTATTTTCTTTCACTTTATTTTTCTTAATTTTTTTTGTCAAGAACGTTCTCCTCTAGCTAATAAGACGTACTGCAAAACCTTGTTAAAACAAGGTGAAGGGGGAGGCAGAATTACTTCGTTATATTTACTACTTCGTTATATCCGTTATTGCATATGGGGATTTCAAAAGGAATTTCACTTATTCGTTATATCCATTATTTTTTTATATCCCGTTTCGTTATAACGATGTTTGATTGTATTCCTGTGAAATACAGCGCGCACACGTGACGAAAGACAATATGAAATAACACATGTGCAGCGCTTCAGACCAGTGTCTTACTTCCGTTTTCCTCTCATCTCTTGCCGGTTTGTTTCTTCCTGTGCGTGAGACGCTACTAATAGCCAAGGAAACAATGCAATAACACAAATTATTCCAACGTTAGTGCGTGGACTTCTATGGGACTTCTAGTACGGTTGCTTAGTTATTGTTTTTTTTTTCTCTCTATTTCTTTCTGTGCGATGGTGATACAAGTAGGAAAGTACTACGCCGCATCTTTCGCACGCCCATTACAAGTCATTTGACACAACAGTAAATCGAACCAAAGCATCATACGTAAAGTTTTATATAGTATCGATATCCTACGCCTGTTACTATGGTCCGCTGTAGATCCTGTAAGCGCGAAACAGTCCCCATTTTTTTTTTTTTTCCTGTCCCTGTCGTCCGCCCATTTTTCAATATCATCCCGTGGCAACTCCTCCGACTCGCCGTTTTCATATTAGACCACGGTTTACTTGACACATCTGACAACTGTGAACCGATGTTCGCCGGTCGTCGCATATGCCAGCGTTTCACACGAATGCAGAAAGGGGGTTAGACGCACGCATTCTGCGCGTCGAGGTCTCCGCTTACGAAATAACGCATTGTCAATATTGTCGACGGTGTCTTTCGAGAAAAATAATGAATTCTGTCGCCACCGCCTGGCGGGGCTCTAGAAACAAGAAAGAAAGAAAGAAAACAGTGAATGCCACGTTTTCGCAAAACATGCCGAATTTCATACAGGAAAGAAAGAAAGAAAGAAAGAAAGAAAGAAAGCGTACAGTAGAAGAATGATAGTAAAGCAAGTCTAAAAGCGCAGCGCCAGTATGCGCATCACACACACACACACACAGAGAGAGAGAGAGAGAGAAGTCATAAGGGAAAGGCAGGGAGGTTAACCAGGCTGAGTCCGGTAGGCTACCCTGCACTGAGGAAGGGGGAAAGTGGATTGAAAGAGGAGAAGGAAGAGAGAAGTTCACACCCTGCACAGTTACACAGCCAAGCGTTCATCGCTGAGTCGGTCACAGGCGGTCATACAGGCCGGTGCGCCTCAAAAAACGCAGCAGCGCCTTTGTAGCCCTGCACATAGCAGACGCACGAGGCCATGGTGCACGGGCCCAAGATCTTCTCCTCCGCCCTGTCGTCTTAGTGCCCCAAATTACTAAGAGGAACTCGGAACATAACACCCTTGTCAAGTATGACTTTAGTTACCTGAACTTTGTAATTTTTGTTTATCGACCTTTCGAATCAATAAAATATACCTAAAAATTGCTATGTTATAGTACATACCATAATAAAGTGCTAGGGAGTAATTTGGGATACAGAATCCTTCCTTTATTTTAATGAAAGGCAATATACCGCAGCTAGTCCTTAACCTATTAAGAAAACGCCTCTATTCTTTGGCGCTCCAATTCAGCGACATTGCAAAAATATTAAGCGCACTTATTCGCCACCGCGTTCTCTGCCAACAGAATTATGTTTTCTCGTACATTCAAACTATAATCCGACGCCACCATGTCTGTAGGTTGTGGTTAAGTCGTACTTTACCATTTTTTCTGACGGATTTTACTATGAAAAATTAAATTTTAGTTCACTAACACCTTGCGCCATGTGGAGGGCCTGCGCGGTCGGGGTGGTTCGGGATGATTTTCTCCACCACGGACGCCGGCGCCAACGCCGGATTTTCAGCGACACGGGGCCCTTAACGCTGTCGCGTTAGAACGGCTTCACCGCGGAATAGTTAGCCACACGAGATGTACTCTACCGCATAATGCTCTGCGGCGAAACTCTCTCTAAGTACGTAGCCGAAAGCCTATCGCATCTAATGCTCAACGTTCTCGAAAGCGCTCAGCTAAAAAAAATATTTTGGCACGCGTTTGACCCGACACGTCTGCAACAGAGAGATTACCGTTAATCTGCAGCTGCACGACACAACTGGCAACGCCTAATAAGCGTTCGAGCGCTGATTGCAGCTCACATATGGCATGAATGCCAGGAAATGGGAATTTCATTTACTGGTGGCAACGAAATGCTCAAAGAGAAACAAATCAGAGAAATAATTTGAGCTGCATCAGTAAATAACTCTTTTACAATACCCACAGAGCCACTCTTGCCGAGAGAAGAGGCTTTCTTTCTTTTTCGGTAGGGTTTGCCACAAGGCATAAAGAATAAAAGTTGAGGCTTGGCTAATTTATAAAAGGCGCAGAAACAAAAGACAGGTGGCAACACTGCCTCGAAGCTCCCGCGCCTTCTCGCCGCGACATCACGGAGTTTTATGGCGTCAGCTTGGGCTAGTTATAATTTTTATCGGCGAAAGTTCACTACACTGCATTCTAAAGAGCCAAATGCAGAACTTGGCAATTTCAAAGAACATTCACTAGAACAAAGAACAATGGCCCCAATGCAAAACTTTGAAATCCGTTACGCCACACTGGCGTATACCGGCGCTGCGGTCTCAGCGCGAAATTAAAGGAACGAAACCTTGGCCTTTATTCTCACTTCTAATAATCATACCGCGAAGCTAACGGAAATAGAGTTTTGAAGTAACCCTTCATCAGACTAGATTGTTGAGTGCTTGTCTTTGGTGTCCCTTATACTGGCCACTTTTTGAACAGCAGGAACACACAAACTGCGGAAGTAAGTTTCGCTTGAATAACTAATTCGCTCTTCCAAGACTGGCCCGTACTGTACGTCAAATACCTCCGAGTGCTTCGATATTCCATCCGCTGTTATATGGAGAAAATCGCGAAATGACAAGCATGCCGCAAAAAAAAAAAAAAGGAAACATAAATCATCATCATCATCAGCCTATATTTATGTCCACTGCAGGACGATGGCCTCTCCCTGCGATCTCCAATTACCCCTGTCTTGCGCTAGCTGACTCCAACTTGCGCCTGCAAATTTCCTAACTTCATCACCCCACCTAGTTTTGTGCCGTCCCCGACTGCATAAATACAAAATATAAATACAAAACAGCAAATGATAAAGACAAAACAAAGTCCCGGGCAGCATGCATCCAATTAAATATAAAGACAGACGGTGTCACATATACAACAAAAATTGAAGTCGCAAGCCTGACGCCCATCGCGACGATAGAATTTTCTTTGCTGCTGTCACGACAAAACTGGTGGCCTTGCTGTCACGATAAAACGGCAAACTTACGACAGAGATTGCTGTCGTTACGAAACAACCAATTTTTCACGGACGTAAGCTTGTACTACAAAAATTTCTGCTAGCTTCCGCCGCGACAACAGCAATAAGTCCAAAAATAGAAGAACTGCTGTCACAGCGACAGAAACTTCTGTTTTCTTCCTCGACTGAAAAGAAAGAAAGAAATAAGAAGAAAAAAAATCACCAGCCCTTCCCCTGTCGAGAAAACGGGGGTAAGCGAAGCTTGTCATGTGTGTACCTGACCTACTACTTCACCTTCCCTTTCCTACTACTTTTCCTTCCCTTTCGTGCAACTTTCGAGCCTCGGATGCGGAAGCCTTCACGGTCGGGTCGGCACGTCTATGGGTATGTCGAGAACGTTGAACCGAGTCCGCCGTTATCGCTTGCGTTCGATGTCTCGAGTTTGCTCGGCGGCGTGGTTAGCAGCATTCGCCGGCCATTGCCGGTTGCGATTATTCGAAATTAAATTGCTTCAAAATTAAATCTGTCCGTTACGTAAGACAACGAATGGTTCATACCACCTTAAGCAATGGCTCATAACCCCGTAAACGCGGCCTTCCCATTACGACGAGAGAAGTGAAATTCTACGCTGGAATGATGAACGGCAACGGAGCCAGCTGTGGAAGAAGACGACAACGAACGCGGAAGCAGTGGCACCAGCGCGTGCCGAGCACGAGCACGAGCGCAACCCGAGGGGCGCCAACGAGCCAGCTGCGGAAGAAGACGACGACGCTCGAGCCAATGCTGATCATGATGGTTTTCCGCGTACACCGACCCCGACAGAAGTGAACCAATAAAGCTTCGGTTAAAAGGCGCCGGTAGACAAGCCTCATGCTAGGAATATTAGCGCGGAATACAAAACAAAGTGCTGCCGGCCCATACTGCCAAGGGGGAGACCTCTTCCGCAGCTGTAGGGAACTGTGTGTCTTCTGTTTGCTCGGAGTCCTGGGTCCCCCTAACGTGAGCTTCAGGAACCACGATAACTGGGTCTTCAGCGACAGAGACATCGTTGAAGTCTGGAGTAGGAGAGAACCACGTTGCTTCGGCCCACGAATAAAATAGAAAAATGTCACAGTTTTGCCCTAAGGGCGAAGCACTGAATGCGATAGCAACACAGCAATGTCATACGAAGTAAGGTGAGCGGCTTTGGTAGCAATATGAATTGTAGTAAACATGAGCTGATTAAGTAAGCAGGTGTGCTGCGGCGTAAGTAGACCGACATGAAGAGAGACTCGATGACCACGAGAAGGCGCGTGTGAAACGGTGGTGTTGATGAGAAGCGCTTCCCGTGGGCAGCGCATGCGAAGGGACACACCTGTAGCGCTGCACTGCCGATCCGGGCAGCATTGCATGTGTAGCGTGCGTTGGAAAATGTGGCCCGACTATTACTAACTGAATGAACAAGCATGATGTGAGCGCGCACAAAGAAACATGAATAGATCACACTGAATGACTGCAGACAACGACTGTCAGAACGCTGGCAGCAAGCGCATACGCCGCAGTGGGCGAGGTACGTGCGGTCTATCGCTTCAACGGAAACTGAGCGGCGAATACACAGCGCATACAAAGGTCAGAGCCGTGTGGAGATATGAGACGGTGCGGGCGAGCGACGAGCGCGGTTGTTGGCAGAGTAGAAGGTAATTTCGATAAGCCAATACAACAGTTTCTGCATAAGGAGGGCCTCCATGCTTTTGTTTAAATACGCATATATATCACAGACGCCCGGTGAGATGAAAAAGAAAAAAAAAAGGCGTGTAGATTTAACGCACATAATGGCATTTATGTGAAGCGAAACTTTCTGGGAGCTGTTCATTAAATGCTATGCAATTGATCATATTCTGCACAGCGTTTTGCAGCATAGCGATTGCCTGCCTGCCAAATAAGACAGCAAGACACCGAGACTTCCACACGCGACTGCTTAATTACACTGTCTCCGGGATCCGCCCAACTAACTCCGCGACAAAACAGCCAAGCAGACGCGCCAAACAAAGGAAAAGAAGAAATAAAAAGCTTTGCTTTAGTAAAGGAATTATGCGCTTGAAGCCGTGCATTTTTTTTTTTTTTAGCCGTGAGAATATTTAGGTACGGTTTTTTGATCGGCTGCGTAATTCCGCAGAGAACAAAGCCTGCAACCAGCACATCTGTAGGGGTAGTACATATAGGGCCCCATATAAGTCGATTTGTCACATGAGTGTTGACCTGCATGTGAACTATTCGGCAAGACCGCAGCAGCAGCAGCAGCAGCCACGGTCAATAAGTCCGGGAGGATTCGCAAAGAAAGCTTCGCTTCAAAACGCGCTGAAAGCATCAAGAATGCTTCCAGGCACTTGGGCAGCAATTTCAGTAGCGGAGTGCCATTTCTAGACCGGCACGAAGTCAGACGCCATGCAGTCGTAGCCTGAGACTTCCGGAGACTGCGCCATTCCAACCATTAGCGCCGGAAGTCGTCACGGCTTAATGGCATCCGCGTCGTGTAAGTATTCATCAACGACATTAGGGCAGGGAGTTTTGTAAACTGCCTGCGCCAGAAACACCGTTTCCGTGTCTGTCGCGAGAACCAGCGGCGTAGAGGATGCGGAATCAATCACCTTTGTGACTGGACTTTGTGTTGCTGCTTTTCTGAGTTGACTTTCAGTTTTAGTGAGGCATTAGTGTACTTATGTGACTGGACGTTGTGTTATTGTCATTTGGAGTTGACATTTAGTTTTAATGCATGTGGGCTAATTCTTTTTTTTTCTTTTTTTGCATATCTCTATGTGAAAAGGATTAGCCAGCGCCAATTAAAGGGGACCACATCTAAGTGTCATACAATAAAAATCATTTTTAAATGATTCTTTCTTTCTAATGATCTCAGCACTCTTCCTTCTCGACCGGTGGCCAGAAAAGGGTCACTAAAGAACAACGAGCGGTGTTTCTCTTAAAATGCGAGATAACCCGGAATGTATGAAGAACCTGAAGAAATTAATCTACTCGCAACAAGTGTATGCACGTAAATGGCACACACAAAAAAAAGACTAAAAAAATCGGGCAGGCTGTATCAGGGACGTAACCGCAATGGGGTTGCGGACGGTGTATGAGCCCCAGGGTACAGAAATGACGTAACCAAATACGCAAGTTACATTTATTCACGCATTAGAAATGTTACACGCCTAAATTATGTTACAGCCAGCGGAGGTTTTCATTGTATAATTCTGCAATCGTGCTCGCCCCCTATTCGTAGTGAGTCCGTTTCCAACTCCGACCTCCACCCGGGATTCACCGACGTGAGGCATCGCTTCTATACCGGCTGTGGTTGGGAGTGGCTTTCACGAAGGCGTACTGTGCTTTGATTGGAATGACCGAAAGTGCCGCGTGCGACGACTGCGGCAGCGAAGAGAACATAGAACATGTATTGTGTCACTGCGTTCGATTTCAGTCGGAAAGACAAACTTTATCGAACGCATTGCGACGACTTGACGATCGACCGTTGTCTGTGCAGGTGCTCCTTGAACACCGTCCCCATCGCTCGTCAGCCCACAAAGCTGTGAAGGCACTGTTGTCTTACTTGAGGACGACTGGCCTATGTGAACGCCTTTGAATTGCTCAGGCCCTCCGCGTGCGTGCGCGAACTCACCGTGTCCTTCCTCCCCCCCCCCCCCTCCTCTCTCTATCTCATCTTTCTATTCCCTCTTTCCCGTCCCCCAGAGTAGGGTAGCCAACCAGACGCATTTCTGGTTAACATCCCTGCCTTCTCTTTCTCTCCTCCTCCTCCTCCTTGTGTTGCAGAGGGTGTTTGGCCGAGCAAGCGAGAAAATTTTGCAACATATTGCACATTTGTAGGTCTTAAAGCTTCTGATAAACACCAGCGTGAGTTTGATAAATTACACCTGCACAGTGAGCTCGCTCAAACGCGACCATTCCGGCTGCGGATGGACATACCTAATGCCGAGCTATACGCTTGTCTGAACGCCGCGCGCAAGGCTAAATTCAGCTCCGATAGCGTCATGCGTGGTGCGACAACGGCGCCATCTGCGCACGCGACGACACACGCACGGTCGAGTAATGGCTCCTTTCCTCTACACAATAATACCAAAGATGCGCGTGTAGAACGGTTGCGAAGATATAAGCGATAATGGCATAACCTCTTTTTGTTACATCAGTTTCAACAAGCGACCCATGCACTTAGACCGTTTTTAAAGACGTTTCACTTTAAAAAGACAGAAAAACGAAGAAAGAAAAGGACAGTATCAGCCACACAGCGCATTTGTGTGTTCGATACTTTTCATCATCTCGTGTTTACCCATTTACAATTATGCATCGAAACCAAATCGCCCAATTCTTTATCTGATTACTGTATACGCGTATTTCGTCTCTCACGATAATGCGTGGCTCATTTTCAGTACTCGATGCTTTTATGATTTGGTTTGTGTTTCATTACATTGATAAATGTTTGGATCGTTCATTTGCCAACCCGCAGTACGGCACGAGAAAAATGAACCTTACTGAATACACCGCAAAATCACGCATATTACACGAACCACACACTATATACACGGGGAAATTTTCGGAATACAGAGAGGAGGGAACCAAATTGATTCCGGTTACACTACCACACACAAAAAGATGTTGCTTCGTGCTGAAGTAATATATGATCAAAAATCATGACCATAAACACTTTTGCATCAGAATATGAGTTGTATAATTCCTAAAGCTATCGCGTCTAAATCTTAACCCTTTTGTTCTCCAATGGGTACGCAACTTTCTGACTAACCGTCAACAGTTCGTTTTCGCTAACCAATGCTCGTCTAATCTATAACCCGTTATCTCCGGTGTGCCGCAAGGCACTGTCCTAGGATCACTACTCTTCTTAATATACATTAACAACTTACCGAGAGGTTGTTCTTCGAAAATTCGTTTGTTCGCTGATGATTGCGTAATCTATCGTCCTATTACTAACGACGCTGATTCTCGCTCTCTCCAGTCCGACCTTAACATCATTGAAACATGGTGTAATAACTGGCTAATGTCTCTCAACGTCAAGAAAACGTCGCTACTTACTTTCCACCGCCGCCAACCATTTATTTCAGCCAAATACGTTATCGCTGGTGCTGAAATATGTGCCGTCACTTCTTATAAGTACTTAGGTGTTAACCTGTCCAGTAACCTCGGTTGGCCTTCACACATTTGCAACATTAGGAATGATGCCAATCGTGTTCTATGTTGCCTGCGCCGTAATCTTCGTCTTGCTCCCCCTTCAGTAAAAATACTAGCATATTTAACATTTGTTTGACCCAAACTGGAATACGCATGCTCAGTGTGGGACCCATACCAATCCAACCTGGCAACAGCACTAGAATCTACACATAATCGCGCAGCAAGGTTCATTCACTCCGACTGCTCTTACCACACTATAGCGTCACTAAATTTAAGTCATCTCTGAACCTTCCAACCCTCGAGCACCGCCGCAAAACAGCAAGGCTATGTCTCTTTTACAAGTTTTATCACTCGTTGCCTCACCAGACCGACATCATACCTGCGCATCGAACTTCATCCCTGCAGTTTGCCCTACGTCACGGGTTACACGAACAGCTAGTGTACGAAATAAGGCAAGCTCATCACCACGCGATCGAGAAAGGACACGACATTGTATTTCAGTGGTTGCCGAGCCAATGCGGAATTGTTGGCAACGAAAGCGCCGATGAAGCTGCTCATTCGGCTCATCAAAAACATCAGCGAGTACCTATACCACTCCCAAGAACGGACGCTGCGCGGCAACTTCAATCACTTAATCGGCACATCACACTTCTAAGATGGAATTCACCAGGTTTCAGCAACTCACGCTTGCATTCTCTAGACCCTAAATTGCAACTTCGCCTGCCACCCGGACTCTCCCGTAGCGAAGCAACTTTACTGTGTCGCGTGTGGTTGGGCGTCGCATTGAAAAATTCCTATTCATTCCTAATAGGAACGGCTAACAGTGCGGCATGCAATTCGTGCGGGTGCGATGAGACGCTAGAGCACCTCCTGTGTCAGTGCCCAGCTTTTGACGCTCAACGACGGATTCTTCAAACTAAACTCAGCATGTTAGACAGCAGAGTGCTCTCAGAGGAAAAGATTCTGGGACCATGGCCTACGCATTCTTGCATGCGAAAGGCCACAAAAGCTCTTCTTCACTTCTTGAAGGAGACTGGACTGTATGAGCACTTGTGACAGTGGACCTTCCTCTGCGACTGACTGTGTGAATGAGTGACTCTTTGTGATAATTTATATTCTCGCTCCTTATCTATTCTTCCCCCTTCCCTCTCCCCAAGCGTACGGTAGCCAACCGGGCACGTCCTTGGTTAACCTCCCTACCTTTCCCTTCTCGTTTCTCTCTCTCTCTCTCGCTTATCCCGTCATAGCCATTCAAAAGCTGTTTATCTCCCTCCAGCTCGCACCGCCGCTCATCTTAACTCTTTCTTCGTACAGACAGCGAAAGACTGGAATCATCTACCTGCCTAAGCGGTGCACCAATCCAGTCATTCATCGTTCAAGGCATTCATCGAAAATGTAACCTACTAGGTATGTCCACCCCTCGTATAAAACCCCGAAAGGGGTATTTGAGGTACTAATAAATAAAATAAAATAATAATAAAGACGTAAATCTTATTGCAAACACTGGTGAATATAAAGGCAGTGAGCAGCTCCCCTTCCCCCTTCTCCTGGAGGCTACCCTGGATCCGCCCCTACTTGCAAATGCGCGGGAGCTCGTACTGTATGCGAATTCTTACGGCATATGTTTCCACTAGGCCCTTCACTTATTATGGTGCACATGCGAGAGAGAGAGAGAGAAACACCCGCCCCTTCGCTGAAACAGGACGTCAAGAGAAAGCTGCACCTCCGGAGCCGCTATAATAATAATACATGGAAACTGAGAAATCGTTTTCTTCTTATTATTATTATTATTATTATGCCTGTTGCATTAAGAGGGGAAAGTTAAAATGTACAGACTGGCTGGGAGTAGCTTTCCTAATTAAAAAAAAGAAATTTCAAAACTTGCCGGATACTGCGATACTGCCGACTTCACTAATTATAGGTCGACCACCGCGAACACCGCTCTGAAATACAGCACTAGTTTATGAAGAAGACTAGCAATACTCACGTACACGACGTAGCGATTTCCAATCAGCTCTAAGCTAATAAATCATATCCGTCCACATTCGACACTCTAGAAGATAAGGAGTTTACAGAAGTGAGCTTTCAGTTTTTGATGATGCGTGTTATGGAGTTGCAAACGTTGTGTTAAACATAAAACTTAATTCAAATCGGTTGAGTGGTTGTCTAAAGTGATGAATTCTTGCATTTAAAGGAGTACCGACACGACATTTTCGACTTGTCTTTCCTTATTTTTTTTTTATTTTTTGCGTTAAATGATGGTTCAAGCCATCTAGACTCTGGAAAAAAAATACTGGCAAGCGTCAGATCCCATTAATGATTTACTAAATACTTTTTAGAAGGGTAAGTTTCGGTACCTAGGAGGTGTATGCTAAACTTCCTCACTCTGTTGCAGCGAGCGCTACGGCTATACTACATGCGAGCGCAGCCAAAGAAACGCATACAGCAGTCTTGTTTACTTTCTATGAGTGAGGTCACCACACTCACCGAGATTGCTACACAACGTCAGCGAATTTTAGTCTCTACCACGACGTAAGGATGCACCAGTTAGAGACAGACTTCAGTATCAAATTAAAGTATCTTATAAATGTTTCTCAGCCTTAATACTAGCGTCATGCTAACCTCCCTGCGTTTCGCATCTCATTCACCTCTCTCTCTCTCTCTCTCTCTCTCTCTCTTGCATGAAAGGAGTGCATGGTATAGTTTATACAACTTCGAAAATATGTGCCAGTACTCCTTTATAATACACGTATTCCAAAGAGAAATCGGCTTTTGCCCGTAACAAACGTTCCCTCATAAGAGGTGCTCCTACCAAGCTCAACAGGAGTGCGTTGCCGGGGCCGACGTTGAAGGTTCGGGTGAGGAAAGTATCGGCGTATGCGGTCCGAGATCCAGGGGTCACTCTGGGCGCGCTTTCCAAAGCGGCCGGTGAGCCAAGCGAAGCCAGCCGAAGGACGACGTCCCGCGGGCACTTGTACCATGCACGAGGGCAGGCTCTGGCGCGAGCAGTGAGAGCCCTTGGCCCAGGTCGCGGGTTCGGATTCGGCGCGCCGTTGCTGGGCCGACAGGCGGCGCCGGCCCACCGACGGCGCTGCCGCGGCAGCCGCCGACATGGAGCGCTGCTCCAGGACTGCTTTCCTCTCCGGGACGCTCGTGGAAGAAACGGAAAATGGAATATCTACGGTCTATCTGCTCGGGCAATTCGACGACCAGGACGCGATCAGGAAAGCAAGAGAGACCGGAAGTCAGGAGTTGGTCATGTAAGGAGCGACTCTAATTATAATACTACCCGTGACCAGAGTGTGCAAAATGAGTGACGATGGAAGAGGATTCGGACGAGGTCAATGAGAGAAAGAACCAAGAACAGCGACAGAAACCAACCAGGACCCGAGAGAGCGTGTGTAGTGCATTCTACGGACTGAAATATATTAGCCGAACAGCGCCCAAGAAGATTGGACTAGAAGCCGGTTTAGAGCCCGGCAATGGTGATGGTTAGATACAACGATGACAACTGTGCAGAAACTTAGTCATGATATCATACCAAGCCTAAAATGAGAAACTGTCGGCAGTAGGAAATGCGGTGGATGCGAGGTATAAAGCTATAAACGCTTAGAGACCGCTAAAGTGGGAAACACTGAATTGGAGCAGCTAGACATGTTGGCGGTTCCCTCTGTCAGCGCAGAGAACTTGAGCCTACATAACTTCTGGTACTCGTAGTAAACGGTCTGTCACGAAGTATAGCTTTGTCGGAACACTACCGGCCCATGAGAAACACGCGCTTTGACGAAATGAACAGGCGACACATGTCCAACTCCCACTTAAATCGGTGAGCGCGCGTTCCAAAACGCACTTCGTCGTTCTCGTTCCAGCGGTGCCAGCCTATCTCGCGCCAGTATGCAGTATAATTCAGTGAAACGTGAATCATTAAAGAGCGACACTAACGTAACTGTCCGTTGGACAGATATCTGATAAATACCCAGAAACAACGGAAAGCCACTGATCCGTGAAAACGGTGGTAAAGAAACGATACAAGTGAAGCTCCAAGTTCAGCGTCGTTCCAGAAGTTGAGGCGCGTAAGGCTAATTTCACGAAGAAGCACCCAGCAAACGACTTCCGACGGCAACAGTACGAGAGAGCCAAACAGGAGGAGGCCGCACCGCACGCAACGGCAAACAACAAACACCGCGGCGCGGGGGCGTGTCACAACAAAGGAGGCGCTCCCGAAGCGCACCGGCGCTCAAGGGCACGGATCGTCTTCTCCTCCCGGAGAAATCGACGCACGATTTGGAGCGCGCCGATACACAAAGCCGCCTCCGCCGCCTCCACTGCCACCGTCAGGACCTGTCATCGTTTTCTCCGGGTCTCTTCCACTCTCGCGCACACACACAACACAGGCGATGGACGGCCTGACTTGCTTTAAAACGCCGGCGAGGCGTCTTTTTCTCGACTGTCAAAGGCGCACTCCGAAGACACCTTCTCGTTGCCACGACGACGTCGAGCCGACGCTGTCGCGCGCATTTCGCGTCGTTTCAAACAAGCCTGGCAGCAGCGCAGAGTGGTGACGGCTACTGAGCAGGCACACGGGAAGAAGACGACACCATCCGCGTGGGCTCTCTCGTCTCGAAGAGCAACGGCGGCACCCGCGCAATCGGCCAGCGCCGGCGGTGGCTCACTCAAACGGGA